>NC_083348.1:70285258-70605466 GCF_019175385.1 Lycium barbarum | reverse complement strand
ACTTCAAAGTATTAAGTCTTAGTGTAGCTTAAAACAAACAAAATACAACACTTCCAGCTGGCACTTAACATTAGATCTTCCATGGGTCTCTTGGCAGTGAAGGATTGGTACTTTGCCTTGCTTTAGCCCTTACTTGATCTCTAACCTCTTGAGTCCTTCTTGTTGTGAGTGCTTTAGCTCCCTTCCACTTCAGTGTACTTGTTGGTTTGAAACCAATATCACCAGTTACATCAGCTGATCTTATTATTATTTTTGGTCCAGTAGATACTATTCTTTGACTTGGCAGTCCAGGCTATTTAAAAAATTAAATAAATCATAAGTTACTGTTATTAAGAGAACAGTACAATATAGTAATGTATCAATACTTACATTAAAAGTTGTGAAGCCATTCTTTGCTTGAAACACACCTACTCCCATCGCTCTTGGCCTTTTATATGGTGTTGTTCTTGCCACACATTTTCCTTTTCCTCTAGTTGCAGCAGTTGAACTAGGTGCAACTGTACTTCCAGAGCAGTTGAACCAACTTTCAAGTGGATGATTAACATACCCTCCCACATTTGTTCCCACACTTTTTCTTTTTCCTCTAGTTGCAGCAGTTGAACTAGGTGCAGCTGTTGAACCAGGTGTAGTAGTACTTCCAGAGCAGTTGAACCAACTTTCAAGTAGGTGATTAACCTTTTCTCCTCCCACATTTCTCCCCGCACCCCTTCCACTTCCTCTACCACCTTTAGTACCTCTGGTTCTTTTTGTACTTTCAGCAACTCTTGAAGAAGTTTCATGTGCCACAATTGGTGTTGTGTTAGTAACTGTATTTTTCTTAGGTATGCCTCTCCCTCTCTTTACTGCAGGCTCAACTTCAACAGTTGTTGTTTTCTAACATACAAACACACATATATTAGAAGACACAACCAATATTAGAAGATACACAATAAAATAGTACATTACCTTTGGTCTGCCCACATTTGGTGTTGTGTTAGTTGCAGATGGAACTTCAGCAGCAACTGTATTTTTCTTAGGTTTGCCTCTTCCTCTCTCTATTGCAAGCTCAACTTCAATAGTTGTTGTTTTCTAACATACAAACACACATATATTAGAAGACACAACCAATATTAGAAGACACACAATACAATAGTGCATTACCTTTGGTCTGCCCACATTTGGTGTTGAACTTGATGGAACAAATGAAGCAACATTTTTCAAAGGACACCCACTTCTGTTGTGACCCTTAACATGGCAGAGACCACATGTCATAGTAATACCACTTTTAGGTAATTTCCCACACTTCTTTGTTTCATTTTGCTCTTTCCTTCTCTTCTTTTTGGGCCTGCCTGGCATTGGTTTCACCACTAGTGGTGCAACAGTAGGATGTCTATTATCAGGCCAAAAAGGCATATTAATTACAGGCTGAATGAAGTGAGAATATGTCATCAAATATCTCTCTTTTTTGTAGCAGCTGTTAGACCCCATTTTAACCGGAGTCAAAATGGTTTGCAACATCCCGGTAATTCCGGGGTTAATTAAAGTTAGGAAGTCGCCACCTAATTATTTATGGTGAATTAGGGCACCTAGGGTTAATTAAAGTTATTTTCTAAAGTTAACTCCATTTTTAAAGTCTACGAAACCAAAAAGATCTGGGTAAGGGTTCAACTAATCTAAAGGGAAGGTATTATGCATCCTTTAAGATCCATTAACAATGGTTAACCGACCGGACTTATGTTAATTAATTAGGGCTAAAAAATGCAAATCTAATATTTTAAATATATAAGAAAATAGCTTGTAAGTGTTGCTAAGGTTTTAATAGAAATATAAATGTGCTATTTAAAATAAGACTTGTAGAAAAGATAATAACTTGCATAAAAGACCTTAGTTATAAGTAAACCAAAGAAAGTACGGGATTGTGCAACATTTTATAAATATTTGAAACAACTTAATGACTAGGTATTAATTGATTTTAACAGCTTAAAAATATATTAAATGACCAAATAAGATAGATAGATGGCTAATGCAAATTTAAAAAATAATTTTATAAATAGACCTTTCCTTGGTTAATTTAGGCACTTGGCGAGAATGAAGACTTCGAAACATTGAAAACTTATTTTCTTTCAAAAGATGCATTAAAATACTCCCGTTATTATACAGAAATAAGGCCCATTTTCTTTCAAAGATATACTAAATGCTTCGTAAAAATGAATTAAAACATTTCGTTATTATATCAAACTAGCGTCCCAATTCAACTTATCCGATTAACAGCCTTCTTAGAGTCAAAACATGAACCAAAGTATTTTCTATACTATACCTAAATAATGTACAATTAGCCTATCAAATTGAAAGAAAAACTTTCCTAGAGTCATGAAGGAACCAAAATATTTCTCTTATCACCGGAATAAATTCCCCATTAGCCCACTAAAATGGGCGTTCTAAATTCAAATATCATAAATTCTAAATTGTTTTAAATACATTATTTCTAGGGCAAACTCGAACTTTAACTATCCGTTATCATAAACTATTCCCATGTATTTCACTAGGTTTCATCTAAGCTAAGAAACAAAAATAAGATAAAATGTTAGTCAAGCAATCGAATACACAAAATTAGAATAGCGGAAATAAATGTGTTTAAACGGGTTTGGCCAATTTCAATACTGCTGCCATATGTTCTGCCATATGGGCTTCGGCCCAAAATCATTTTTTGCACGGTTGATAGAGGTTGACCCGCGAGGACTATTACGTTGGGCTTTAGCCCAACATCGAATGCAGAAGAAGATGAGAGTGACACGGTGAAAAATGGGCTGCGGTTTGAGTCTCAAAACGAGACTTCTCGTAGCCACGGAGATCTTTTACGAAGACCCCAATTTGATCCCAAAGTACACATGCGGAAAAAAACAAAGATAAAGAATTAGAAATATACGTAGCCACTAAATAAGACAAGATATATATGATACGAAATTCCAAACAGACCAGGGGATTGTGTATATATTATGTGTGTTTAAGCTAAGTTAACAGAGGAATAAAGAAACTCGAATGCAGCAAGCAGACATGAGGAGACCAAACAGGGACTCAACACTTAGTGTGAATGTATTCGGAAAACATCTACGGACATACTGTAGCAACAGAAACTCAGCAGTTCACTGGAATCTAAAATAAAATACATGCTAGCATTCATACAGAGATCATTTTTAAGAAAGAAATGCAGGAGAGGAACACCTGAACAGTTCCTGCATATGCCATTTAGAATCAGACTCAATTTTATGCTAAAGAAGGGTACTTATCTATCTTAAAGGGAAGAAGAATATAAGATTTATATGGGAGAATATATATACGATTCTAACAAGTGACGACATCTCATATAAATCCCAACATCACCTCACTGTTCAAGTATTACACTTTGCAGGTCTTTAACTTGATTCATACTAGGAATAGATGCTCAAATAAACATCAACAGAGCGAACGAAAAGCATAGATGCAAAATTTCCATAAGTTAATTGTGATTATGCACTTTAGCCCATATATGAGATGAATTTAAAGACGTTATAATAGGCCTAACATTTGAATCTCAACTCCTAATCCATACACATGGTGGGTATGCTAATTACAATAAGATGGGTATGCTATACTCACCTACCAATTAGCAGGCCCTGAGTCCAATATTAGTTGAATAAAGATCTCCCATTAATCAACACTATAACATATCAGACCAAACAATTCACAGACAGATCTTATACTAGTCACAAACAGACCGCAAGACTCAATACCAAGTTGCTAATCCTACCCACATGAACATACTAGCACAAAATGCACTGATAGGTTGAACATAGGCATATAATAGTGACCAACAAATTGATTAAGAACATAAACAGAGCTTAAGCAAGACACGTAAGATCTAAGCATGGCCTAGACATGAACTGATGCTTTAATCTTACTTAACAGCATAATAAAGGCTTGATTCGTTAGAAATACAACAAAAATGTATCTGAACAGGATCTAAGATTAACAACAGACCAAACAGGTGTTAAACAAAGCACAATACTGACCATTCATTCCAATAATGACCCTAACTCAAACAAAGAACTGCACCACATACAAGCAGAAATTGAATACTGATAAGCATAATTAGATTTAATACCTAAAGAATAAACTAAACAAGATTTAACGATTAGCACATACTAACCTAACTTAAACTAACAATATTGTAATTAACACATGGTTTTAATCAACAAATACAACATATATTATATTAAACACTATTAGCAAATACGTACTACTCATAGTAATCAACTAGAATCATTTAAGATTAAACAAACCACACTACTTCTAACAAACAAACTGCTAAAGCAAAACAATTGTTGAAAATGCTTAAAGAAAGAAAGAGTACCTTCTTCGGGTGCAGTGAAAAAGATGCGGGGTGTTGGATCCACACTCGAATATTAATATCTCCGAGTTCGCATGCACTCGGATTCGAAATAGCAACAGAGCAAAAAAATGTTTTGTATTTCAAATCAATATCAAGAAACAAAGAAACTGATTGATATTTTCAGGGGATTGAGGTGGCCAAAAAGAACTCCCTTAAATGGGTCAAGAAACGTATATTTGTAGGAGAATTTTTAGGGTTTGCTGGGGTTCGAATTGGGCGGGATTTATGCTCTACGGTTTTTCAAAAAAAAAAAAAACGAATCAAAAATGGATCCGTTGAAATCCAAACAGATCTTCACGTGATTTGGCTTGGGTATTACCGAAAATGGTTCGACCACTCCTAGTCTTTGAAGATCAATCCACGCCTTGAAACAAGAAAATGGAGATTTTCCCTGTCAACGACAGAACGCACAGGTAAGCGGACGTAGGGACAAAGTTTTCGTGTATGAAAATGGGTAGACAAGCCTGTTCATGGCTAAAGAAAATTAGGTTTTTGCCAGAAATGGAGAGGGAGAGAGAGGAGAAGACGACAAGGTGCGGCTGCTGTCTTTTTGTGATGAAGAGATTAGGGCTTAGATGATGAAATAACGGAAATGGGCCGGTCGGTTCGGGTAGAAGGGGTAATGGGCTGGTGCCGAATTTAAACATGTGGGCTGGGTTGAGTTGTTGAATTTAAACTGTGGGCTGGTCCGAAAATAATGTGGATTGGTTGGGCTCGATTTGGCTGAAATTTTATGCCCTTTTCTCCTTCAACTTAACTCTTTTTGGGCTTCTTAGTGATTAACTTCTACAACTTCTAAGTGATTAACTTGTATATATATAATGATGATAATTAGTGATTGATATGTAGAAAATAAAAGACTTAATAAAGTATAATTAATTTATCGAGTACAAATCCAAAAATGAAATGATGACGAACCATTAAAAGAAATTGTGATGAAGTAATGCTAGTAATGTTGATAGTAAAAATAGTGAAGATGAAAGTAATAAGAAAGATAACGATATTAATAGTAGTAGCAATAGGAATAGTGACGAAAATAAAGTATTTAGCTCGTTAATAAATTTAGAAGCCCAAGGAAATAAATTGAAATAAAGGAGGAACAAAATTGGGTGTCAACAATAGCTATCAACATATTCAGTTGGGTCACATTGTTTTAAAACCATGGCAGATATGACATGTGCACAGGGTATCCCCCTAAGCATCCATGGTCTACAACTACATACCCTCTTTCTTAGATAAACAGAGTGTTGTTTGTCTCCATCCAACACTTCATATCCTGATTCTCCATTAAATTCCATTGAACAGTCCATTGCTTTGTCAATATTATCCTCCAATATCTTCATTCCCATTGGAGAAATGGCCCCTGTCCAAGTATTTGCATTTGACTTAACCTAGCAATTCCAGTCATAATCTTTACTCTTATCTCCTCAAGCATGCTAATGATAGTTTTGTGCCTAGCTGCCAAAATCCAGGCATTGAAACTCTCACACATTATTATCAACTGAATCACACTTCACATTAGTGTTAAAAAAACACCTTGCACCAATACTTTTATCATAGTAGAGTAGATCATCAATTATTCCATCGCCAAGTTTTCCCAGTAACTTCAAATTTGCATTAAATTCTGCCTCATAAGTGCTTTTAGCACACTTCCAAAATACTTGCTTCCTTTGAAGCCCTCTCCATTCCTTTGACCAGTTAGCAAAAATGTGCCTAGCACACCTTCTTTCTTCACAGGCTAGCAATAGTTCCCTAGTTGCTGATTCAAGTCCCTACAACAGTTGGCATCAAAGAGTGAAAAAACAGAAACAATAAAGAATAAAGAAACAGAAAGTGTGAAAATAAATAGAAGGTACGATAAGAACATACCTTTTGCATGTCTGAAATAATAGTGTAGCCTGTGCCATCTCCTAATCCCAAGTCCTCCTTCAGCAAAGTCAAGAACCAAGTCCAAGTATTTTTGTTCTCATATTCCACTACTGCCTAAGCAAGTGGAAGCATTTGGTTATTCCCATCCCTAGCCACAGCACATAGTAATTGCCCCTTACTAATTCCTTTAAGGAAACAACCATCTAATCCTATGCATTTTCTAATAGCCATAAATGCCTTCTTGAGTGCATCAAAACAGATGTAAAAACCTTCAAAAACTGGCTAACCAAGATCATTAGCATCACCAAGTTTAACAACACAAGTACTTCCAGGGTTTGTCCTTAACAACTCATCCTTATAATCAAGATTTCTCCCAAACTCAAGAACATGATCTCCCATTATCTCCTTCAGCACCTTAGCTCTTGCTCTCCTAGCTGTAGTCTTACCAACATGGACTTTAAACTTCTTCCTAACTATCTCTTGCAACTTAAACACTCTAATGTTTGGTTGTTCAATTATTCTCTTTTTTAAGGTATGAGCCAAGAATTTAGCATTGCACAAGTAATTTCTGGAGGATTTTTCACACTTATGAACTGGAATGTAAGTCCTAATAATAAAATTATTACTTACTTTGTCAAGGCTAGAAAATAGAAGCCACTTGCAACCTTCCTTGCAACACCTCACCCTTACTCTATTAGGCTCATTAACATACTTCTCACTATGAACTCTCCTCTAGATTGCATACCTAGTGACTGCATCTCTAAAACCCTTCACACTCACAAAAGTCATTCCCAACTGCCACACAATTTTTTTACAAGTTGGATCAAATCTCACACCCTTTGTACCACATTTTTTTCTTTTAGATTTTGACAGTTTTACCCTCCTCTATTGCCCCTCTTCAAACCAATATTCATCATCATCAGTTTCATAGATACCGGGATCAGAACTTGGGTAATATGGTTCATCACCCCCTAGTCCGCCTTCTAATTTTTTTTACGTACTTCTGCAGTCTCATCAAATCCCAAATCTGGGCCAGCTTCACCACATGGTACTTCTTCAGTGTCTTTTGGAATTCTTTCCCTTCTATTCCTCCTTGCTGCTTTTCTTCTCTCATTCTTAAGCTCTATGTACTCCTCATGTACATCACTGAAATAATCATCCTCTCCAGTCAAGTCACCATTTTCAGAATCTGGACTATCATCAGTTGATTCATCAGATCCCTTTACTGAAAGTTCACTGTTTTCAGAATCTGATGGAGAAGCAGCTAGATCTATTGGATCTTGAGTGTTTGGAGGTACTACTTCTAATGGAGAAGTAGTATTTGGGGCAGTATCTAGGGCATTTTTGGAGGCAGTTGTTACACCTCTCATTTTCATATGTTGAGTTTCGCCGAATGCTAATTGTCCTAGCCTTGGGAAGTGGGAAAAATGTTTCGAGGTCATGGGAATAGGTATGTCCATCTTGGGTATATAATGGATAAAAACCATGTTTAGTAAGCTTCAGGAAGGTTTAAGACTCATCGGATCATCAGAGTTAAGTTTCGGAGAGATTTTGGCAAAATATCACATTCTGGCGCACTTTGCGGCGAAACATGCGACCAGCAAACACGACCTGCGGCCACGCAGTTGCACAACAAAGTGTGCTAGTGAAATTTTGTGATTCTGCAAGGTTTGCGACACAACATGAGTTTAGCAAAGCATGCTTTGCGTCTAGCAAAGTGTGCCGCATGTTGTGTCGGTCTAGAATTTTCTGGACCACTTTAAATAGACCAAACTCGACCCAAAATTCATATTTTCACCATTTTTGGTCAAGAAACCTCTAGAGCACTCTTCGTTATTCATCCACAAGAAACCAAAGGAAATTCATGATCAACTACACCAAAACCACGAAATCAAGTGTGTGAAACCTAATAAAAGTTCATCTACACCAAGAAATCTCAAAGGAAGTAGACTAGGGCTTTTGTGCAAGAAGAGAAATTCCCACTCAAGGTTTATTCATCCGTCATCTAAGGTTAGTTTTATGATCATTGTTGGTTGTTTAAGGTGTTGAAAGTTAAAAACACATAGATTGTAGAAAAATATAAGAAATGGGTCATGAATGTGTGAATAGTGACATTGTTGGGTAATGTTTTAGATTGAATTATGAATATTGGTATGTCGTGGTTGTAAGTATGTTGTGAATGACATTTAGACCATGAAATAAGTATTATATATGAGAAAACGCGATAGTGAACTATAACCACAATTATGGAGAAATTGAAGAAGAATTGTGAAATGCGGATAATGTAGATGAATGATAATTGTTGTCTATTATACTGTGAATGTTGTTATGAATGTTTGGGAGTTGATATAGAACATGGGAAAAGTAGTATAAACAAAGGAAATGTTGCCCAATTTTCTTTAGCTTTAGTAAGTACGTTTAAGTAATCGATTGGCTAATGTTCATACGACTTCTCTTGAAGGTAGAAACGTGAGCATCAAAAGAGAATAAGCAACCGATAGATTAGCTAAACGAAAAAGGTATGTAAAGATATTCCCTTTCCTTCAAAGGAATGACTCTTGTTTCATAATTTCATCCCTATACTTCCATGATGAAGTTTGAAGAACTTTGAGAACTTCTTGCGCGTTACGTTCCATAATGATAAATACGATAATGTTGACTTTATGATGCAGATATTTCTATGCTTATGATTTCATTGATACTATTTGTCCTTATTGCCTCACCTCAAAATATTAGTTCTTCCAAGGTGAGACTTACGGTGAGGACGACGCCATAATGTAATCGGAGGTTCACGACCTTACGTCACTCCGATAAAGTGCACTTTTGTTTGGGCTCTCATGCATGCTACATATATTATATGTATATACGATATGTATATGTATATAGGGGACATGGGGAAAGGTGAGGCGCTATAGACGCATAACCACCTGATCAGTTGGTATCTTATGACATCATCCCGGACGCGGGATATATGGGTAATGGATCGGGCCGTTCGTTTTGCGAAAAATTATTGATATATGATGATATATGGATCGGGCTGCACGTTCTGCAACAATACATGATATGGTAACATTTTTATGAGCTTGCATACATGACTCCGCCTTAAGAGGAAAGCAGTCACCAGTTATCTTCTTACCTTTATTTTATCTTTCTGTTCCTTGATATTTTATGATGCATGCCTAACATACTCAGTACATTGCTCGTACTGACGTCCCTTTTCTTCTTGGACGCTGTGTTCATGCCCACAGTTAGACCGGGAGACGACCCAGCTTCCTAGGAGCCACACCATATTGCACAGGAGCACTTCCATATTCCGGAGGTGCAGTTCTAATATATTCTTTTGTGTACATACTTGGATATGGCGGGGTCCTGTCCCGTCCTCATGACTTCAGTGTCTTAGCTAGAGGCTCGTAGATACTCATGTATGGGTAGTGGATGTTGTGTAACCCTCATTGTACATTCTGTATATTATTCTTTTGCCGCCGCGATGGCTTATGTATATATATGTGTGTGTACATGTTTTATGGAGTTTATATACGTACAGGTTAAGACGATAGTAGTACGATGCGAGGTGCTCGGTAGTCAGCTCTAGGTACCCGTCATGGCCCGCTGGGCGGGTCGTGACAGCAGTATTTAGGGTTGAAGTTGGGGCATTTAAAGATACCTCACCAACTTCAATGTTTTGACTAGCACTTCCTTCAATAGTCCCTACCCGTTTATAAAGAGAAGAATCAGATTCCCCCCCCCCCCCCCCCATCCATGTGCACATATACTTCCAAAATCTGCCCACTTTGCAAAGTCCTACCAATTCTTGAAATAACCCTATCATTGTCAATATTTCCTAAAATGCCACTGTTAGGTGGCCTAATACTAAAGTTGCAACATGAGTTGTACCCTAGATCTGTAATATAACCCTTCAGCTCAAAATAAGAAAGTGTATCAACACCAACATTAGTAAATTCACTCATTACCCTACCCACATATCTTGCTTCATCCTCATCATCTTCATACACTAAGTCCCCACCATGATACAGTTTTACAGTGATAAATGTAAACCCACTCATACCTAAATGCAAACAAACACAAATAACAAAAAAAATTCATCATAATTCTCAACAAACTAAGTAATCGACAAAAATGAGAAAAACTCACTAAAGCAAAAAAGCAGTGTAGACATGCAAATCAAGTGGAAAATCTAACATTTTAGTAGCAATTCAAGAAAAATACTATTTTATTCGATTCATCAAAATCGCAAACATAAAAACCCCTAAAACCCTAGACTAACACAAACCCAATTAAATGTAGTAAAGTACTAACCTTTGGTCGAAAGATAAGCTTAGTCTTCCAACTGACCGTGAATCAACAAGTAGTACCACCAAAGAAATGAAAAAAAAACCCCTAGATTATACTTTTTTGAACTAAAGGAAGATAGAACGTTTGATTGAAGGATTTGGGGAAATTTTGTTTCACTCTATTAATGATGAACTGCAGGAGAATTAAGAAGAATTAAGGATTTGGGGAAATTTCGTTCAAGAATTCGAAGAGTTCGGCTGATTTTTGGGTGTACTCTTTTAGTCCAAATGAGCAATGTAATAAAATTAAAAGGAAAAGTGAATTGTCTTGGGGCCCACAGCGCGTGTATAACACGGATTGTGATATAACTGGGACACCAGTCCAGGTCAGCACAAAAGGTGCAAATAATTACGGGAAAATATAGTTTAGGGGGGTAATAGGACCCCTTGAAAGGAAAGGTGTGTCCTAGCAAATTTGGTACAAGTTGGGGAGGGGGGGGGGGGGGGGTAACAGTGCCTTATCCCTTTTATTTATTAAATACTTTTGATTTGGCCCACCTCAACCTCGATCAAGTCTCACGGCCGGTAAGCTTACTTTGGGCAATTTGCAGGATTGCCCTTCGCTGGGGGTGGTCTTTAATTTTTGTCCTTCGCTAGAAGCCCTTTGGTTCCTGAGTCGAATCCTTGCTCAATCAAAAATTAAAAAAAAAATATCGCAAGGCATAAGTTGAGATTCACAGAACACAAAAGTTGGGTTTCAAACTCTGCCTTAAGGCACAATATATATATATAAACCTCCGCCTTAAGGTCTAACTTTGGGCAAAAGTTGGCCTAATTTTGGGTAAAAGTTTGCCTTAAGGCATAAGTTGGGGTCCAACTTATGCTTTGCGATTTTTTTTTTTACTAAGCCTGAGTTTGAACCAGGACCTTTGGGTGTTAAGCGAAGGACAATTAAAGACCACCAATTTGAGGGGCAAAAATTAAAGACCAACCAAAAGAAGGGCAATCCGCGCAAAAAATGGGCTTATTTGAGTAGGCTAAAAAGCTTTTTTTTTTTTTTTTTGTGCAGATTGTCCTTCATTTGGGGTGGTCTTTAATTTTTGCCCTTCAAATTTGTAGTCTTTAAGTTTTGCACTTCTCCTAATACCCCGAGGCTGTGGGTTCGAATCCCAGTTTAGTAAAAAACAATCGCAAGGCAGAATTTTGCAAATCTGTCCATGTAAGGTAAAATTTGGGCCTTAAGGCAGAATTTGCACAGACAGAATTCTCCCTTAAGGCAGAATTTTACGAATTCTGCCAATGTGCAAATTTTGCAGCGAAATTCTACCTGAAGGGCAAAATTTAAAGACCACAAATTTGACGGATAAAAATTAAAGACCACCCCTAGCGAAGGACAATACTGCAAATTGCCCAAAAAGCTTCCTTCTTAAATGAGCTCCCAAAATTTTAGCCTAACTCCATCAAATCACGGCCAAAGGCCATGCTGACGGCTCTACCCTCCAATTTGGTTTTGTAGTGTCATTTAAAAGAGGCGTTTAAGAAAAATATACTCTTATGATTAAAGCTATTAACATCATTTTTAAGGGGTGGGAAAACTTAAAAGACCGCACCTTTCAAAGGCTTGTCCTTCAATTTCAGTCATTTGTGAGAAAAGTTCTAAGGGAGTCTTTGGCGTTTTCCTATCAATCATCCTGTGGGGTCTTCAATTTCTTCTCCCCATAATTTCCAACTAGCAAACAAGGTAGTGGGAGACTATAGTCCACAAATTCCACTGTTTTGGAGATATTTAGGATACGAAGGAATCATCACCTATATTCATTTATGTGGAAAAGTCCAACTTGGGAGTAATTGGATAATGCTACATGATGCAATTGATGCATACAGAGGTATCTATAATTTTAGTGTAACTTGCATAGTTTCCTTTTTGTTGCTACTGTAATATCTTGCATAAGGCGTTAAAAATTGTAGTCATTCTTTTGTTTTGCTAATTGCTTGATAAGATTCAGAAATAGAAGTGTTGTTCTGATGCTTATTAATCTTCCATGACCCAAATTCCATTTTATACCCTAATGAAAACATCTTTAGCTTTCAAAAGACTCCCCCAAAAGTAGGATGAGTTTTGATTAGGTTGCCAATTCATAGCACTTCGATTTTGTAAATACTTATTTCTAACCACATTAGCCCAAAGATCATTTGAATCCATACCCAGTTAGCTTCACATTTCTCAATCATCACATGGCTGGTTTCTTTAAACTTCTAGCGGAGATCATATTCCAAAAATTTTCCATACATACAACAAAAAAATAAAGCTTTGAGATAACAGCTGACTATTCTTTTGGTTGAGTATTTTTTCGTTTTAAACCAGCGCCCCCCACCCCCCACCCCCCACCCCCCACCCCAACCCACCCACCCATTTTGGATGATCTTTAGTGTTTCCACACTTCCCTCCAGCGTAACTCAAACCCTGAACTTATCGGTCGTGGGTGAAAGTGCTCTACCAACTAAGCAACTCTCACTTGTCTTTGGTCGAGTATGTTTGTTATCAAAACTACTAATTTACCTGTGAAAAGGTCCGCGCTTCGCGTGGTTGTGAAATATAGGTTCTCTTAGAATTGTAAAAATTGAATATAAAAAATTCATCATAAATAAGTAAATAAAGATACATACATTATGTCTACTTTTAGTTTAAAACATTTGTTTCAACCGAGAAAAAGAAAAATTACAAAATAAATGCATAAAAATAAAACTAACATGCTAACAAATATAAAGGCGATAAATTTATAAAAAAAAAAAGAACTCTATTTCTCTCTCTGAGCACAGTATTGCAATTGACCTGCTACCAATTGTCTCTCCGAGAAAATTAGTACGAACAAAAGGAATATGAATAATCCCTTGACTTCTCACGATTTATGGCTAAAGCAAATTAAATATATTAATTGCAAAATAAGTGTAGAAGCCTAGACAGTTACACTTTAATAATCTATTAGCCTTTTACATTCTATATTCTTATTGTATATTTAAAGAGATTATTTATTACTTTTTAATTGCACCATTATGATTGTTGCGAAAGGAAGAAATGATTAATATATATTTAACCAAAAAAAAAATTAATTAAAAGAGACACTAAAATAAAAAAGATAAACCACTTTCTTGAGCCAAAGAGAGGTGCCACTTCACTTTTTCTGCACCTCTCTTTGGCTCAAGAAAGTGATTTATCTTTTTTCTCCTTTTTTGCATTTTCTTTTAATTAATAGAGAATTATTGAAAACATATATATTTATTCGAAAAATTAAGTATAACCTTAAATATTTTTGGTCGTGTAAAAGAAAATGATTTGATCAAATATTTCTTCATGATTTTACTATAAAACTTTTACAATAGTTATAACATGTAAAGTGAAAAATGTTTTTGCACATCAAATTTCATGTACATTTCTCTCTATATACTTTTGATCATTATCTTTGACTGATTTCAGCTCAACTCCCAACTAAACCAACACAATAATTTTTAATAACTCAAAATCTAACCCAACAAAGACCAAAAAGTAGTAATACAAAGAGAAACGTTCAAGTGCTTTTGTGTTGCTGTAAATGCATATTTGGAACTTTTGAAATTAAATTGCTTCAACCTAATTTGCTAGTTCCCATCTAATCCTGAAATGAGAAAAACAACATCCTAAAATTTAAAGAAAATAAATGGTATATTGGTCAATTTATTTCTTCGAGCTTCTAAGTTGATGATTAACCAAATACCACTATGTTTTCATTATTATTTCCAGTTATTATTATTACTATTATATCATGCTTTGATATATCATGATTAAAGCCAAAACATGATGTTCAAGGTTAGGTAGAGACTGACCCAGGCGGACTGTTCATAACCAGGAGGTGGTCCTGTTGTTAGCCCGCTTAGCCGAGGATGGCGTTTTAGGGAGTTTGTTGGACTTGTTCTGGTAGAAACAACCCCAACGCCAGGGTTAGTAACCTAGTAAAATAGTTGTTACCTAGATGTCATCATGCGGCAGCGCGATCCTGCGTATTAATGGTATCAGAGCCATGGTATTTCAGTAGTAATAGGTGATGTAATTCAACAACTTTAATTATGAATTTTATAAATCGTAAAAAACTATTAAAAATAGTAAAAAAGAGGAATATGATACTCCTCAAGAACTAGTACTGCTTAATAAGTGGACAATTCCTAAAATAGAACCCAGATTAATATATCAGATAGGTAAAAACCACTGAGGAAACGTAACTGTAGATAATGATCATGCTACTTTAAGGTTATTATCTGACTGCGATCTTGCCCCTTATAGGGTAACCCATAGATTTATGCATATTTGGTTAGTACAGGTTACATTCAAACCTTTAATCTTAAGAGGTTTACCGGAAAGCTTTATAGCAACTTTACGAGATGGTAGAAATAGAAACCGGAAGAAATCCCTCATAGGGACAGTTCAAACAAGTTTGGCTTATGGTCCAGTTTATTTCAATGCTTATCCTAACTTGCAGGTATCTTTGCAAGATTACAATTCTTTAGATGCTTTAATATTAAGTATCAAATTGCATGGTTATGATTACATGCCAGGTACAGAGGTAATATGCATTTGTTACAGAATATTTTATAAACCTTTATATACTCTGAATCCTATGTGTAAAATCATGGATTTCAAAAATGAAACTATTTTAATAGAAACTAATTTTGGTAAATCCAAAATTATGACTAGAAGACCTATCAAATGGGATGAAATCGATTTTCCCAAAGAGTGGGTCATTGAAGGAGCAACACCTCCTCAAAATGTTTTTACTGAAATTTCAGAAATTGAACAGATCCTAGATGGGACAGTTAAATTAAGATTTCATGAACCTGCACCTTTTTTAGAAGATATTGAACATAATAGTGTATAGTTTACCTAGATCTATGTCTTCTTGTAGATCTTATATATCTCCTGTTGATTATATTGTGCAGTTGCCATCGAGAACATCTACTTCTCAATTAATAGAGACTGATTCTAATAGGATCGGTAATTTAAAAATTGACCAGGATAATATTGTAACTGGTATTAAAGACCTAGAATTAACTGAGTCAGACATGGATTTTCCAAGCATTTAATGGATCAAGACCAACAAATTGATTTTAGTCGGGGATCACCCGCAAGATTACAAATTAGCAAAGAGTTTTATACTCCCAAATGGGAACCATTTAGAAAATGGTTTTTTGAAAATTTTAAACCTGAGAAAACAATAATTTTCCAAGAAGAATTTTATAAGGATCTTTCCAAATCAAACAAGATTATATCTTTTGTGTCTTGGTTTTTGGCAACATATCTTGTCAGTTATATTTCTGTTCTCGAAAGAGATTATAAATTGACTAATGGAGAAGTTGTTCATACTGTATTTCCTCCACAACAATATTTTCAAATAGGCAAAGACGATAAAACTTTGCATTTTGCAGCTTTTTCAAAATTAATTGAAAGTGATAATTTACCTGTCATGACTAAATATATTAATAATATGGTCAGACAGCAAAATTATTCTAATATTTATATGAATATTTTGGGTGAACAAATATTTTCACTTCATGAAAAAGTTGATAAACTTTTAACTTTACTTCTGATAAAGAAAAATAGAAGGAAGTTGTTGCTGCTCCAAGCATACAGCCTCCTCCTGAGGTTCATGATTTTAAACTACAACCTTTATCAGAATTAGAAAAAAATTTAGATGAAAAATTTAAAGGTTTGAAGATCAGTCCTTTAATAGCAGAGGATGATAAATATTTGTCTGATATTGATTACAAGGCTCGTATAGCATCGGATATTAATAAAATTGATGCATATTATGTTGATAAGCCTACCCAGAGGATGTATTATTATCCTCGCCCGACTCCTCAAGATGTTTTATTGGAGGAGCATGAACATGTTATTTCCAACAGTTATAATGGAAAAGAAATTTATGAATGGAATATTGATGGTTATAGTGAGCGTCAAATTTATTGTACTATTCATAGAATGTTGATGTACAACACCATCTGCAAAGTTTATAAAAACACTGAAAGGACTATTGTAGATATGATTATAGCTGGTTTCACTAGCCAATTAAAAGGTTGGTGGGATAATTATTTAACCCCAACACAGCGTCATTCAATCTTAACTGCTGTTAAACAAGAAGGGAATAATGAAGTACCCGTTGCTAATGCAGTTTATACACTACTTCTTAATATTGTTGAAATTTTCAGGAAGATGGACAGATAATAGTGAATCTATTCGTAACATGCTTCAAAACCTTAGATGTAAGACCCTAACCTCATTGAGGTGGTATAAAGATGTTTTTTTTGCAGGGTCATGGAGTTACCAGAAAGTAATGACCCTCACTGGAAGTCCAAATTTATAGATGGACTCCTTCCTTTTTTTGCATAAAGAGTTAGAAAAGCTCTTAGGAAAGGGCAAAGAAGTATTGATTGTAATTCTTATACTTATGGTAAATTGATTGGTACTTGTACGCAAGAAGGATTAGCCTTATGTAAAGAAATTAGGCTCAATCAGCAAATCAAGCGCCATGGTCTTAATGAAAGACAACAATTAGGAGAATTTTGTGAACGGTTTGCTATGGATGTCCTACAATCTTCTAAGAAGCCTCATAGGCATAAGAAAAAGCATAAAGACTTCCAACAATGGAAGGAGAAGCGCTCGCAGAAAAAGCTAGGCGCAAAAAGACTTTCAAAGAAAGAAAGCATTTCATTAAATCCAAGAATCCAAAAGCCAGTTATAAGTGTGGCAGAGTAGGTCATTATTATAAAAGTTGTAAGGTTAAGGAAAAGATTAAGGCCCTTAACATCGATGATGACCTTAAAGAATCTTTATATAAGATTTTGTTAAATTCAGACCCAGAACTAGAGGATGATTCTGGTAAAGAAAGTGATAGTTCTTCTAATCCCTCTTCACATGAAGATATAAGGGTATTAGACGAAGAGAGTTATATCTCAACCAGTTCAGAAGATGAGTGTCATGTCAAATAGGGCAACCTTGTGTCAAAACCAAGAAAGATGATGAGTTTTATAAACTTATTTCCCAGTTTAGTGAAGCCAGTCTTCATGTCTTAGATGGTAATAACATTTTCGACCTCCTTAAACATATTAAGGATCCAAATCTTAGATCCCAGATCAAAGACCAAATAGGTTCCAAACAGCAGCCCCAAGAAGAACCAACTGTTGTAGAAATAAGAGAACCTAAAGGACCTAATACTATGGCTGAAGTTAAAAAACTTCTCGAAGATCGCCGGAATATCATAAGTTACCAGCAACCACCCAAGATTTAGAAAGAGAGGTTCATAACCTCAAGCAAGAAATTTCCACCCTTAGGAGACACCAAATCACTCTAGATCATAGGGTCTCGCAACTTGAGGGAAAACGAAAGCAAGTTATAGAAACACAAGTTTATAACACTATAGAAGACCTACCAATTGATAACACCATAGAAACTATTGCTATGGAAGAAGAAGGAAGTAGTGGGAATCCTAGTTCTAGTTTTTTGACAAAATTGGATATTATTAATTCTTTTAAATTTTTTATAAAAATTACTCTTTTAATTGATTATAATTTCAAAAAAGAATTTACTGCTCCAGTTGATAGCGGAGCTGATCTAAGTTGTATTGAAGAAGGATTAATTCTTTCAAAATATTTTAAAAAAACTACTCATAGTTTACGGTCTGCTAGTGGCCAAAAAATGGGTGTTACTTATAAATTGCCTAAAGCTTATATTTGCCAAGACAAAGTTTGTATTCCTGAAAACTTTGTGCTGGTAAAAAATATTTCAAACCAAGTTATTTTGGGTACACCATTCATCCATAAATTATTTCCTATTCAATGGATGGATGACAAAGGTTTTATAGAAACCTATGAAGAAAAACCAGTTAAATTCCAGTTTATAACTGAACCTTTTTCAAGAATTTTAAATGAAATAAAAGATTGATTGATAAACGTCAACAAATTATTTTTCTTAAACAAGAAATTTACACCCTTCAAATTGAAGATATTTTACAAAATCCTAAATTACAGGAAAAAATTTAGTTTATAACAAATCAATTTTCTTTACAAATTTGTAGCGATCATCCTAATGCTTTTTGGGATAGGAAAAGACACATTGTCACTCTTCCATATGAAGAATCTTTTTCTGAAGAAAATATTCCTACTAAAGCAAGACCATGTCAAATGAATTCCGAATATTTGGAATTATGCAAGAATGAGATTTTCTCTCTTTTACAAAAAGGTCTCATAAGATCTTCGAAATCTCCATGGTCATGCACAACTTTTTATGTTAATAAACATGCTGAACAGGAACAAGGAGTTCCACGATTGGTAATAAATTATAAACCTCTTAATAAAATTTTAAAATGGATTCGATATCCCATTCCTAATAAAAATGATTCATTGGATCGTCTCCATAACGCGATTATATTTTCTAAATTTGATTTAAAATCTGGTTATTGACAAATTCAAATTGCCAAAGCAGATAAATATAAAACTGCTTTTAATGTTCCAATTGGATAATTTGAATGGAATGTTATGCCTTTTGGGCTGAAGAATGCCCTTCAGAATTTCAAAAACTTATGAATGATATTTTTATGGATTATAGTAATTTTATCATTGTTTATATCAATGATATTTTAGTATTTTCAAACACTATTGAAATGCATTTTAAACATCTTGATATATTCAAGAAAATCATTATTCAGAATGGTTTGGTTATATCTAAACCAAAAATGTCTCTTTTTCAAATAAAAGTCAGATTTTTAGGTCATAATATTGAAAAGGGAAAAATTATTCCTATTAATAGAAGTACTGAATTTGCTTCTAAATTTTCTGATGTTATTACTGATAAAACTCAACTTCAAAGATTTTTTGGAAGTTTAAATTATATTTCACCATTTTATAAAGATCTAGCAAAAGATACATCTATTTTATATGATAGATTAAAGAAAATGCCCAAACCATGGACTGATGCTCATACGCAAGCAGTTCAAAACATCAAGGGGGAAGTTAATAATCTCCCTTGTCTTACTTTAGCCAATCCTAATTGGCAAAAAATTGTTGAAACTGATGCCTCTGATAATGGCTATGGAGGAATACTTAAACAACCTTCTCCAAATGATAAACAAAAATATCTAGTCCAGTTTTACTCTGGCAAATGGAATAATAGTCAAAAGAATTATGCTACTTTAGCAAAAGAAATTATTGCTATAGTTAAATGTGTTCTAAAGTTCCAAGGTGATTTATATAATTAAAAGTTTTTGATAAAAACTGATTGTCAAGCGGCTAAGTTTATGTTTAATAAAGATTGCAAACATGATGTTTCCAAACAAATGTTTGCCAGATGGCAAGCTCTTTTAGCACCATTTGATTTTGACATACATTATAAAAAGGGATCAGATAATAGTCTCCCTGATTTTCTCACCCGAGAATATTTAAGTCCATAACTATCATTTTCTCCTTTGCAGGATGAGGCCCATACTATCACCCACCTCTAATAGAGGAAGGGGAAGAGGACAAAAAGGAACGGGCAAAGGTACTGTTCTGGCCCAAATGAGTAACAAAAGGCTAATAGTCGACTGGTAATACCCAGAAGCAAATTACTTATGCTGAATATCTTGCTTTCATAGAAGCACAAAAGAAAGGAGATTATATGCCTCCATCATATTCCAGTGCTCTTGCAGCTAATGATAATGAGGACACTGATTCATACGAAGAAAATATTCATCGAGAGTTAATAATTCTACTTAAAAATGATGATTTCCAATGGAAGGATGAACTTGACAAATAATGCAGAGGTATTTTGATATAGCATCATACGCTACTCCGACTTATAAATATCGGATGAATTATGAAATGATCCTTTCATATACAGGGTCAGCTGAATTCCAGCATTTTTATCCTGCTAATAGCAAAAAAGTTTATAACTTTTCAAAAATCATCATAAAAAACATATTTTCTCCAAATGAATGGGGAATAAGTCCATTAAAGGACAAGGATTATATCCACCCAGAACAAAAGGTCCCTGTTAAATTTAATTATTAGGATTATGTTGAAAGTTTTAATAAAGCTTTTGTTGACACCCAATTTTGTCTCTCCTTTATTCCAATTCATTTTCTTGAGCTTCTAAGTTATTAATAAATCAAATATCTTATTTTCCGCCCTTACTTTATTATAATTTCTACTACTATATTAATTTTATTAAGTATTAATACGTCGTACATCGCTACTTACTTATTATGTATCGATCATAAAATATAACTTAGGTAATATTTTACTCTATTATTACTTTGCTTATATTTTATATACTAATGATAAGATTATTATATTAATGCTAATTATGAAATTTATTATTATTGTTATTATTATTATTATTATTACTACATAATATATTTGATCTAATTTAGAAGCCAAAAGAAATATGAAAAGAATGGATTTTCAAAACAAGAGTGGGACATTTTATTTGCAATTTGACAAGGCTTTGTAGTTAACCATTTGGCCATTTTTATCAGCCCAACTACATGACCAACCCATACTTTCGGACCATCTGAGCCTCCCTTAAGAAAACAAATCAGCCCACATTTTAAATTTCACCAACCCAGCCCAGTATCCCTCTACCCGACCCGGCCCACGTCGTCTACTTCTAAACCTAAAGGAAAATCAGCAGCGCCGCACAACCCCTCTCTCTTCTTTCCTCTCCTCTCTCTCTTTTTGGCAAAACCCTAGTTTTCCTTTAACCATGGACAGAAATTGCCTCCCTATTTTTGTGCTATGGGTTTGTCGTCTACACTGCTGAGTCCATCTCCTTCACGTGAAGCTGAAAAAGGGACTTTCCCCATTCTACCACTTTTTTTCGGTCTTTCGATGGCAACAGATTTGTTGCACCATTTGGGTGAAAAACGTCCACCGACACAGCTTTACCATGTTGTTCAAACCCGTGACACCCTTTTGGACATTTTCGAATTTGAAATTTGAATACCCAAACCCTAGCCTTGGTCTCCTGTAAATACTATCTTACATCTTTAGCAAAGGGGGGGGGGGGGTTTCTTTTGAACATCGGGAAATACGACTAACACACCATATCTGCATATTTTTAGACCCCTTTTTATCTTCTAATATTACTCGTTTAGTCTTGGTGTATACTTTAGTCGTGGTAGAGATTTAGAATTCATTGGTTTCGAGGCTGGAATCTAATCATAGCGAGAGAGTAGATTTGACGCCGACGACCCTCGTTCACTGCACCCATAGAAGGTCAGTGAATCTTAAGCTTCAATCTTTTCTCTATTTTCTTTCACTGATAGTATGTAACGAATCTGCCCGTTTGAGATAAAATCATGAATCAGAGTTCTCTAGTGTAAAATCATACCTTCGGAATATGTTAATGTCGTATATTTGATACTTGTGTTGATATTTTTGGACATCTGTTGTGTTGATGTATTGTGAAAATAGACGTCGAGCATTCCTCTTGTCGATACCTGTGTCGTTTGGATTTAATTCGTCTTTTTTAGAAATCATGTATTAGGAGAATTCTTCTTCAACTCAAAATGTGGAAATCCCGTCTTGGAATTTATTTGGGTATGGATGTATCATGTCTCTGAAATCTGATTTTTTTTTTAAGAATAGTCTTCTTTGCTAACAAAGATTCATATCGCTAAAAGAACACACATGGTATAAGAACGTTGACACTTCCTCCTTTTTTGCTTTATTTTAAATAATGTGTGTCGTGTCATGAAGTTTAAATAAGGATTCCTCTGTTTGGGTTAGATGTAGTGAAAAAATTATATGGCATGTTTATGTTGTTTGTTGGCTGAAATTTAAGTAAGGATTCCTTCTGCTTGGGTTTAGATATAGCGAAATGATTATATGGTATGTCTATATTGGTTATTGGCTTTATCTGGTCTTAAGCCCTATTCTGTGTTAGTTTTTATTAGCAATCACGTATTAGGCTGCTGTTAAAACAACTGGTGCTTTTAAAATATCTGGTCTTTTCACAATCAATCTTGAAAGTGAAAGACCTCTGACACCAAGAGTCTGCAAAGAATAAATTCGTGTACGTATAGATTAGAAAGTGCCAATGATTCCTAAAAAATGGGCTGTGTTCTTAGTTTACTTAATCTGGATGGCTAGCTAATGGCTAAGGTTTTGAAGACATTAGTTTTAGTGTTTGCAGTCCTAGAAAGAATCTGGATCAGAAATTTTATTAGCTACTGGAGGATTAGGTCTTTGGCAGATCCTTTTTTGCTTAGCTGGAAGAAATTTGTAGATATTTTGGCTTAGAACAATTGAAGTTATTGATTCCTTTACTAGTCTTCTATTCGGGAAATGATGTTTGGTAGTATTTTAAGATTAATCTCTCCTTGTAATTTGTCGAAACCTGATTTCTGAGTTGTTCGAATGGAAAAGGAGGTTCTCTGCTTTGAATAGATTACTACTCGAAGGTGTTTTTCTGTTTGCAAAGTGTTAAATTATTTGTATTTCAAACATAAAGTGTCATTCTCTGTTCAAGTTCCTTATTTTCAGTAAACATGTTCTGTTTTTTTAAGTCACGGGTTGCAATTGGTGTCACTTAATCTTAGTTGGTGTTTGAAGAGCTTGATTTGATATATTTCTAAATATTAAAATCTGTTCCAAGTGCTGGCTGCTCATATTATAGTTTTAAAAAGTGACTTCCATAGGATACTGAGTGTATTTCTTTGTCAATTCCTATCTTAAAACATGAGTTTCTCTTTTAGGGTATCTCATTTCTGTTTAAGTTTGATTAAAGAGTTGGAAATAGATAGTTAAATGACTAAGTGCTTTCTTTCTTGTTTAACCTTTCGGATCCATTATGGTGTGGGCTGGTTCTATTTTGGTTCTATATACAACCGTATACATGATTTTCTTTAGTTTAAATACCTTAGCATGATTTCCCTTTTGTTTGTTTCTATTTGGTATGATTGGCTTCTGTGGAGTGTTAAAGGTGGGTAGACTCGAGACATTCAGTTTCATACCAATTTGGATGTATATCAGTTGGTATATTTACTATATAAGGGGTATACCACCCTGTTAGTAAAATGGTCGATTGAGCCTTGGGAACTTTGGGCTCTGTTTTGTATTTCTTTAGCACTTGGGCCGTTGAATAGAGTATATGCTTGGCCCATTCGATTACTCTTTATATAACCTGTTGGGCCTGCTCGTTGAAAGTACATGTGCAGCTTTGTTACTTTGTGTCTCGCCCCTTTTTCCTTCTTTGTGGACGTCCAAATCTGAACATGGGCTTGCTGTCCCTGACGTTTAAATTAGTTATAACCCGGATTGGACTGTGTTGTGTGAAATCAGTACTTATGTAGTTATATTAAATTCATCTTAAGTGTGTGTTTTAGATTTCGATATCCTTTTGTAAATTACCTTGTTACTAATCTTTATTTTTCTTTCTCTCGCATGTACACTTCGGGAGCGAAATGGAGTCTTCATAAAACTCTCACCGCCACTAGACCCGAAATCTGCATTCTGCTCTACTTCACACCCCCTTTGTAGAATCATTCAATTTACACTGCATAAAACAGCGTTGAAATATTGCAGTTCAAATTCGTTCCCAATAGATGGGGATGGATAGTCGTTTTTGTCATTTCCTCGTTGGTGCTTCCATTTGCTAAATTTATATTTATTTATTACTATTAATTTGTAGTGACCACTTAAGACTACCTTCATTGATCTCCAAACGGATAATTTATGTCAACGTTTTTACATACAATCTAAACTTATCTAGAGAAATCCTAAAATCAGCTTTAGAAAGAATACTTCTACCTCATGGTAGCTAACATTTGGAAACAAATTTTATGTTATTCGTATGAATTTTCCACAAAGGACAATATATATATTGTTTAGGATGAAAAGAAATACTTTTATATAACAGTAGTTATTTAGTCAATTTATTTCTTACCCCCTTATTTCATTTGATCACTTAATAATTTTTAATTAGTAAAACATTGATCAGTTTAATTAGGAAGTAACTTTAACACAAAGGTTTTTTTTTAAATTCAACTCTCCTATTTATTTTATTAATTAATCTAAGTCCGGTCGGTTAACCATCTTTAATGGGTCTTAAAGGATGCTTAATACCTTTCCTTTAGATTAATTGAACCCTTACCTAGATCTTTCTGTTTCGTAGACTTTAAAATAGAGTTAAATTTAGAAAATAACTTTGATTAACCTTAGGTGCCATAATTCACCATAAATAATTAGGTGGCGACTCTTTAACTTTAATTAACCCTGGAATTACCAGAATGTTGTAAACCATTTTGACTCCGGTTAAAATGGGGTATAACAACTTTTCTATATGAAAATCCTAATAGAAAACATTCATGGTTTATAAAAATTTGTGCCAATGTTTATAAATAGGGCATTCGAAATTGGTTTTATCAATGGTGGATCCATTATAGTCCAACCGTAAAATCTTTACCAGAACCCTTCAAAAATTTATATACTGAATGGGTTGATGTTTCTCCAAAAATTATAGATTTGGAAAATAATATCACTTTCTCTGAAGAAATTTCTAATATGTATTTCTTCATTGAATTTTCTATTCCATGGATTATGAAATGGTCAGTTGAAGTGGATTATACTCCACAAAATATGCCTTGTTTAAACAGAATTTTTTATACAAAATTCTGGAAAAAATTGATTCAAAAGTCAAAAGATGGAACTATCCCAGGACAAGATTTAATAAATCAAATTAAAACCACCATTGCACATTATAAGGACTCTATTAATTCCAGACAAAAGGAGATTCCTAGTCCTTTTTAGCACATTGCTGGAAAAATTCAAATGAAGAAAGGAGCAATTCCCCCAGAACAACTTATAGCCACATACATGGAGGAATTTAAATCTAATTTAATGCAACATCTTAATAGGAGGCTATTTCTGATACATCAATGACATCTGTTGGTCATACCACTGATAATGATGAGGAAGAAGACGAAAACCATAATACTCAAGTCTTAGCAGGAGAATCTCAAAGTCCAGATAATACCGAGGATTTTTCACAATTCGTGGCCCAATTCATTGGCCAGACGAAGAATCTTCCAGCTCTCCGATGAGATAATTAGTAGGACCCGCCACTAGGCGGCTACTTTAATAAAGAGGAATCTGCTTTTATAAAGCAGCTTTAATTATTTGTATTGTAATAATTATGTTTTCACTTTTGGTCACTTTCAGCCACTTTTACTTTTTACCTTTACTTTTAATTTTATCTGGCCATGATGTTGTCGGTTATCTTAATTTTGTTGTTTAGTACGTTTGATCCATTATATAAGGATCATTCTTCTTAGGAAGAAGACAAATTTTGGATCCCCCAAGCAAAAGCCTTCTACCACTCCCCCTTGTAAAAATCTTCTTTCTTAAATAAAAGTTTGTCTGTATAAATTCCTTATCTGCTGAGTACAACCTTCATCCTTAAGGTATAAATTTTTATTTTCTTTTTTAAGTTTTATATTTTAATTAGCCTATGTTTAGCCTTATAGGCTAAATACTCCGTTGAATTACGTCACACTAGACTACTAAGATCATGGTAATAATACTTTGATATATCATGATCAAAGCCAAAACATGATGTTCAAGGTTAGGTAGAGACTGACCCAGGCGGACTGTTCATAACCGGGCGGTGGTCCTGTTGTTAGCCCGCTTAGCCGAGGATGGCGTTTGTTAGACTTGTTCTGGTAGAAACAACCCCAACGCCAAGGTTAGTAACCTAGTAAAACAATTTTTACCTAGATGCATCATGCGGCGGCGCGATCCTGCGTTGTTGTTATTATGATGATGATGATGATCATCATCATCATCATCATCATCGTCATCGTCATCGTCGTCGTCGTCGTCATATTATCTAAATGGAACAAGGGCCACTTTAGGTGCTCAAGTGAAAGAAGTGGACGACCACGGGTATTTGTCGATGGGTTTGGCCTTATCATTGTGATCACCATTATTATAATTATGATCATTATGGTCATTATTATCATGATTATCATGATCATGATCATCATTATTATTATTATTAGTGTGGAAGGGTCGTTAGCTCTGAATATAAAGAGAGGCAGATTGAAAGTGTCTTCAAATTCCATTGCACAGACAAGAGAAGGGTCAACAATAGCCACAACAGGATTCTCTCCGAACTCCATTGTTGGTATCGCATAAAATGCATTAAATGAGAGACACCAGTGAAAACTCCAATCTAACACAAGGGTGACACCTTCAAATATTGGTGGTATAAAATAAGAATCAATTACCGCAATGCCTGCAGATCTCACAAGGTTAAATTAGTAAAGGATATCAGTTGCGTCACCTAAGGGATTTTCTACAAATACCTTGTCCTTGGAGCATTCGTATGGGTGGGACATTGTGTCAAACACCTGGCCTGCAATAGGCACCATGGGGTTCTCTCAAAATTCATTTGTGGATATTGGAAACTGAAGACTATTATCAAACACTAGTGCTACATTGTCGAACACAAGTCCACATGAACCAGGATCAAATGGAAACTGAAGTAACACATGTTGAGAAACATCATTTTCAGGTATTAGATGATACCTATATGCTCCATTAATCTCAGGAATTTCATCGAACAGTGATGAATCAACTCCAGATTTCTCAAGGTGTGTACAAATAGAGGCAATGGACAAAGCTTCGTGCTGCTGGATTTCTGACTTTGTATCCCCAGCAACAATCACAAATAGCCGTGAGTCAAGATTGTCGTCATGAAATCTGCTTCCTCTGTTTTGTTCTCGTCTAAACCAGACTTTAATTTGTCGAGCTTTTGTCCGATTTGTGGGGTAGCAAACACGTTGGAGAGGCAATGAGGCATTTCATCGAACACCAAGGCTGCAGTCATCAGAAAAGTCCTCAACGATGCACATTTTGGAGTTGTCACTCACCTCTTGCAGTAGCTCCTCTGATTTTTCCACTTCCAACTCAGATTGGAGCAAAACTCCCAAATCAGCACACCTGCGCTCCATTTCCATTGAAGATTACCTCAACTTGTTGATTTGTCCATGCAATGTCATCACAAGATTCAAGATGTTGTTCAGCCGATCATTGAACGATATAGAATAATGGACAATATCACCTATTTGGAGGCAGTGGCGGAGCCAGAATTTTCACCTAGAGGATTCAAAAATTCTAAAAGGTAAATACACGAAGAAGTTAGGGGGTTCAACATCTACTATATATACATAATAAAATAATTTTAACTTTAAAAATACACTGTAATTTTTCACCGAGGAGATTCGAATGAACCCCTTGGAGCTAACGTGGCTCCGTCCCTATTTGGAGGGAAGGTCAATGAAAGCACCGCTGTAACAAACTAGGCTTTGTATTGATCAAATAGAACTTGCAATCAAAGTGTTCATCAATTTCAGTAACCAAAGAACAAAAGGAAAAATAAAAAAGGGAGGTTCCAGACTACTAATGAAAATAAAATAACACAACTCTTAGTATAGTCCTAATGGAATATCTCATCTTCTATTTATAGCCATCTCACATGCTCTTTTTAACTAGGGTCCGAAACGTAATTTGCCAAACTCCCCAATGGGTCTTCCACCGTGACCATGTTCAAAACACACGTGCCGCCCTCCCCTCGTAACTTCGGAAAAAACCCTATATACATATATTTATATACCTTGAAAAACTATCATATATTTTAAAAGGACCCCTTGAACATAATTGCTAAAGTAGTTCAGTTGGTAGAAGTGTCACTGAGTTGATGCTCACCGGTTGTGACCCGAGTTCAAATCTCAGCTCCTACAATTATTTTTTAAAAACATTTGTGCAGTAAACTGTTGTTTTAACCTGCGTTTAATGCAGATTTTTTTAAAAATCTTTTTATTGTTCAGTCCCCCTCCCATTTTAATTTTTCATTAAACCCCTCCCTCCAAAAAGCCCCAAATTTCAAAAGATCTTTTCTCACTTCCCACTCATCTTTTCCCAATGTAATAAGCAAAAAGAAACTCATTTGGTTCTCTCCATTCTCAAACCCTTCTTCTATTCTTCCATTATCAAGTTTCTCACAAATCACTAAGTTAGGAACGCCATTCATAGTCAAATCTATTGTTGATATTCATTAGTTTCTCCGGCAATCGAATTCTAGCCAACAATAAGACTTCTCTTACGGTAAAGCGTTCCCTTCTTTTTTAGTGATTAATATAGATTACTTATTATATAACTATATAATAGCATTTAATTACTAGGGATTGAGGAATACATAACTTTATAGATTTAATTTAATTAAAAATTGTATTTCTTATACTAAGCCCTAAAATCTTCTCATATTCTTAAATTTGGGATTTTGTACAACCAGCTTAAAGTCTTGAAAACTCAGGTTTGTTTTTATTTTTCAAATGGATTTGGGAGAATTTTATTGGTTATTTATCCTTTTTTTTATAATATATTGATGATAATGAGCATAAGATGAATTACGTAGTACTATTAGTGATGATTTTTTAAATAATTGTTTAGTTTGTTACTTTGAGAAGGAAGTATTTGCAACTGAAAGCAATGATGCTATTATTGACCATTTTCAAAAAATTAAAATGCGTCGAGTTCAAGTATGAGTTGATGATGTACTTTTGTTATATTAGTACCAAATTAATTATATTTGATAATATTGAACTTTGTATTTTGCTATTGTAATCAATAAGTTTTTAAGAGTCGCACGCCTAACTTCGTCTCTAGTAATTGGCATACTAAAGATAATGGTGCCCCCATTGCGCTCAAATCCTGGGTCCGTCTTTGCTCCCATCTCCTTCCAGCATCTGAACAACTTCTTTTAGTGAAGGTATATCAAAGGGATGCCACTTAATGCACCAAAGTCCTACAAATAGCTAACTCTCACAATTGCGCCATCCCCTTCTTCCTCTATCCGAATCTTCAATTCTTCCCGATTCTCCAAATGTCTATAAATTCATTCCAATGAATTCACTTTGCTTTGGTTATTCATCTTAGGAATCCTCTTCGTCCTACCACCAACCATTTCTAACAAGAGCATTCCAAAGCTATAAATATCAGACTTATGAGAAACTTTATCAAAGTTTCTTCAATTCTTCCCGATTCTATCCGAATCTTCAATTCTTCCCAATTCTCCAAATGTCTATAAATTCTTTCCAATGAATTCACTTTGCTTTGGTTATTCGTCTTAGGAATAATCTTCGTCCTACCACCAACCATTTCTAATAAGAGCATTCCAAAGCTATAAATATTAGATTTATGAGAAACTTTATCAAAGCTTCTTGATAACACTTCTGGTGCTATGTAGCCAATGGTTCCCCTAGCAACAGTCATAGTGACTCCACTTTTTTCTTTTGAACATAGCTTGGCTAGGACAAAATCACATATTTTGGGTTTAAGTTGTGGTCTAAAAGGATGTTTTGTGGCTTGATATCGAAATGGAGGATTTGCTGATCACATCCCTGGTGAAGATACTCAATCCCTCTTGCAGTGCCAAGAGCAATATGTTGAAGCGTGTTCCAGCTGATTTTACTGAGACACTATCAGAGCTCGAGCTCACCGGTAAAATGAACCTTTCAAGTGAATCATTTGGTAGGTATTCATAGATCAAAGCTCGTTTGTATCCATCAGCGCAAAAACCAACCAAACGGACCACGTCAACATGGTGGATTGTCCCAATTGTTCCGATTTCATTGATAAATTCTTCCCTTTTACCCATGGAATCGCGTAGGACTTTTACTGCAATATAGATTTCACTGGAAAGACTGCCTTTGTAAACAGTTCCATAACTTCCCTCTCCTAACTTTTCATTGAAATCATCTGTTATCTTCTTGACATCAACATAAGAATATCTAGTTGTTCTGATGTCCTTGTAGTCTTCCAAAAACTTTTCAAGTCTTAACTCGACTCTCTCTTTCATTTATACTTGTCAAATATAGCTGATAAAGTGAGAAAACAATATGCAAACAAGAGCTGCACCTAAAATGACACCTACGAAATTGCATAAGTAACATGTCATAAGTATGAAAGAAAAAACAAGTAGGAATTTGACTTAGCGAGAACTTTGATGAATTTCGGAAAACTAACCTGCAACCAAGGGCTTCTTAGTCTTTGTTAGGTGCTTTGTGATCCATATTAATAATGAAAGTGAGAAAATAAATCTAAGACATATAAATAGTAACTTCTCGGGTCATAGTTCGATTAAAACAATGAGTTTCCAATAGCTTGGTTCTATCCTTGAAACCACAATTAATTCCTTTGGACTCGCAGTTCCAACAAAGTGATATAGGCCAATTCAGCTGCAACTTGTTGTCACCAAATGTTGACTGTGAGCATGGGTACTGATGAATTTTTGTGCAAGGCTGTCACGCCCCGAACCACGGCCTGATCGAAACACGGCACTCGGTGCCATACTGCATGTGACCGAGCGAACCACATGGCTTGCTGAATTATCATGAGGCATACATGAGCGGAAATATATCATGAATGTGATGAGCTTTTATGAAACATGAGAATCATTGCTTTAATAAAATACTAATTTAAAACATGAATGTGGAAACATCGTAAATGAGCCAAAATGGCTATCCGACTCTGAACATCTGACATGGCGTGACTGACTAGTCTAGTCTATGAAACTTCTAACATATGTGTGAACATGAAAACATACTCACTGGGACAAGGCCCTCAGCATACCTTTAAATGCATATCTTGTCATGAAAATAAATAAATAAATAATAAATGCCTAAGCCCCGGAAGAGATGGGGCTCACCAACAAGCTGATAAGTGTGAAGTCCTATTATGCAGATGCGTCGTCCTGTAAATCAATACATGCATCGTGAAATGTAGGTTCCGGACAATAAAAGATGACGTCAGCACATTGAATGTACTGGTATGTAAAGCGGCTGAATGGAATAACATGGGACATAAAATAGCATGATAAGAGGTGAAATCGAAAACTTGAACATGAACATGAACATGAGCATGAGCATGAGCATGAGCATGAATATATATATATATATATACATAAAACACGAGTAAAACATATTAAGTAGGAAGAGCATCGCATAAACTGACAACATGACATCACCAAACTGCACGTACCCACGTGGTGATATCAATATCACGATCTGGTGGCATTACTAGCTTCCTAGCATGAACAAAGGATATTACTTTCTTAGGGAGGGGACTAAGGTTACCCTTCCAATCGAGTCAAGGTGTCCCGGGCATGGCTAGTGTAACAGTCTTATAATGGCAATCAAGCATAGCACAATGCGGGGACAACCAACGCATACCCAAAATAACATCAAAGTCTACCATGTCTAAGATCATCAAATCTGCCCAAGTACTATACCCCATAAAAGAAATCGCACACGAAGGGTAGACGCTATCCACTACCACAGTATCCCTAACAGGAGTAGACACAAAAATAGGGGTATCAAGAGTATCACACATCATAAAAATAGGGGTATCAAGAGTATCACACATCATATCCAGACCCACAGCAAAATAGGTAGAAACATAGGAAAAAGTAGAACCCAGATCAAACAAAACAGAAGCCATATGGTCATAAACGGAGATAGTACCTGTGATAACTGCATCAGAGACCTCAGCCTTGGGTCTACCTGGGAAGGCGTACAAATGATTGCGCCCCCCTGTCGCCTGTGTACCACCGCGATTAACATTACCAGTCTTAACCCCGCCCCTGCCGGGCTACTGTTCTCCTCTACCTGCTTGAGGACCGCCTCGGTTAGGCTGGGCACAACCCCTACCCGCGCTGTGGCCGCCCTGCCCTGTCGGTGCGCGATCCTTACCCCCTCGATCTGGTGTAAATGGAGCTCGGGGAGTCAGATACTGAGTTCCCTGCCCACTCTGTCTAAGTTTGGGGGAATACCTCTTAATTTTCCCTATCTCACCACACTCGAAGCAAGTTCGGTCCAGCCTAGGCCGTTGGACAGAAGCTGATGAAGCAGTGTAGTCTCTATGCTGACCGGAAGCCTGCTAATTTGCCCCTGATGGGCCCCCAGCTGACACCTGCATCGCGGACTGAACCGGACGCCCTGAATATATCTGCGAACTCTGACCCCTCGAGAAGGAGTTACTGAACATCCCACCTTTACGGGCCTTCTTCTTAACTTGCCTTGTATAATTCTCAAGCCTAATCCCCTCAATGATACAGACATGCTCCACTATCTCCTGAAATGAAGCGCCAGTGGCTACAAGCTGAAGAGCCGATAATTGCAATCCGGTGTTCAACCCCTCTATGAACAGCCATATCCTCTCCCCTTCAGTTGGCAGTAACTGAAAAGCATAACGAGAAAGAGAGTGGGAGCGGGACTCATACACAGCAACAGATGAGTTCCCGTCACCAATAGTAGCGAACTCATCCTTCCTTCGGTCCCTCAGAGTACGCGGAACGTACTTGTCCAGAAATACAGAGTAAAATTGAACCCAAGTCAACGGAGGAGACCCATCTGGCTTACACTCCACCAAAGCTTGGCATCACCCAAGAACTGGAAGGTCACAAACTCTACCCCGTACTTATCTACGACCCCCATATTATGGAGCCTCTCATGATAGTCGATGATGAACTCATATGCGTCCTCCGGCTCAGTACCATAAAACAGGATGCTTCATTTTAGTGAACCTTCAAAACAGATCATGTTCTTCACTAGTCATCACTGGCCCTGCAACTGGCCTCAGGAAGGCCTCAAAACCCGGAACCTCATCCAAGCGAGGTGCCACCGCTGCTGTATGTTGAACCCCCGGAGCCTGTGCTCTGTCCGAATCTGGGACCGCTATCCCTGCACCCCTACCTGCTGGACCCACTGGTATAGCTCCGACGTGTGCTAACCCATGCAACTAATTTAGCACTTGTGCCATCGCGTCTGGTATACCCTAAGCAGCTGTAGCTCCTTATGGAACTGGTACTGCTACTGGCTGGGCTGGTACGGCTGCAACTCCTGCTGCCTCGTTAGGAACCACTGGAGGCACGGGGTCAACCACTGGGACGCCACCCCCAGCTGGGGCTGCCCCTTTGCCAGCTCCTCTGCCTTCACCTCGACCTTTAGCTGCTACCGCGCGGGTTCTCGCCATCTACGAGAGAATGAAGGATAGTCAGATACTAATTTGAATCAGCAGATATCAATTGGAATCAAGTAGCACAAAAGAAGAAAGAAAAGGGAGTTTTCCTAGTGTCCGGCAACCTCTCGAAGATAAGTACAGACGTCTTTGTACCGATCTACAAGATTCTGCTAGACATGTCCTTGTAAGATGAGATCGACGAACCTAAAGCTCTGATATCAACTTTGTCACAACCCAACCAGCCATGACTGCCACCCACCTAAATCCTAGTGGGCGAACCAACATACAAGACACCTATCCATTCAATCTGGTTTTATATTAACCATGCTAAACAATTATTACTTATTTAAAAACAAAAGAACAAGTAAATCATGCCATAAATACTGTAGTAAGCGCGGAAGTCCGAACTATTACAATTCCCAAAATTCAAAAGTCATCGTACAGGACTCTAAGCCAAAAACATGTCTAAGAATCTGAAGTCTAACAAGTAAGTAATCCATAATGTCTAGAGTATGAAAAGACATCATAGCAAGAAGATCTTCAGGCGACCTAGCATGGGAAGAAACTCACCCAAACATCCGTCAGCAAATATCCTCCACGCTAAATGTGAGGACGATCAACGATCTTTATATCAAAATCTGCACTCAAAGAATGCAGTAAAGTAGTATCAGTACAAACACTATGTACTGTTAAGCATCATAGGCCGATTAAGATTAGTATCATGCATATTTCGTAAAATCAATAGAATAAGACATGTCAGTCAACAGTCAGGAATATCAATAAATCACAACAAGTCAACCAAGAACAATCACAATCAATCACCAAGATGTCAAGCATCACAATCACGTAAGTCAACATCATAAACAAATTTACCACAATAACCGCACACATTGTACATACATGCTAGCTGATGTCTTAGCTCAGTAATCATGACCTGTAGGGGACACATGGTGTCCACATACCACTCATTCCGGAATACCCCTCAGACCCGAGCACAAACCTTCACCCCGGAACAAACCTCGATCTCGGGACATATCAAAGCACCTCTCGTTTCCGGAACTATCCTCGGACCACGAGCCCATAATCTAGGTCACATGAGTGCCTTTCCATACCTCGTATAGAACAGTGTTTCTTACCTTTCCAATATCAAGAACCAACTCATCATTCCATGTCACAATACCCTTGAGAAGATTATATTAGCTTCTCATCACGACACATCCACTGTAGATTTAATCACACAGGAATAATGACATGAAGCCTACACAATCAATCAATCACATTCACATAGGAATTAACCACACAATATCATGCATGAAAATTAGACATGCTTTCTCCTAAGGAGATCACCAAACATACAATCAGCTAACCAAAGTCTAACTTAAGTAAACCGCAACCTACCTCAAAGTAGAGCTGGAACGTACATGTTACTCTGCTGTAACCTTTCCTTTCCTCAAAGCTTCAATACGTTCATGGTCTAAAAATAGAAGGCCCAATGAGTCACATTGCTTAATTTACAAACACCAAAGCAAGAATGCCCTTCCCTTTCCCCATTCTAAGGTTGGATGATTTTGTAGGTGATAAACAACCTATCAAGGTCCCTAGTATTCATTTACCATCAATTTATAGAACATTCTATCAAACATTCCCATTACAAACAGTTTACTATGGTAAGGACATCATTTTTATAGAACCCTAGGTCTCAAATCACTTAGTTTATAATTCTAAATGTTCACTTTATGACAAATAGCAACTAATCAGTCCATTTAAATGATAAAATATGCGATAATAACCCTAACCCATCAAGTTTAGAAGGTTTATTGACATTCTAGGGTTTCTACTTCACTTTCACCATTAAAGACCCATGAAAATGATTACCATAATGAAGGAGAAGGGAATGATAGAATGAAATTCAGTGAACTTACATCACAAGGTTATCTTGCCTTAGCTTGAAAATTCTCTCTAGGTGCTTATTGGGAAGTGTGTTGGTGTTTTCTGAATAGTGAATATGAGACTAAGTATAAAAATTCTGGGCCACTGTTTTTCGTCATCACGCTACTACAGCGGTCCCGCTATAGCGGTCAAGTAACCGCTATAGCGGTCCCAAGGGAAATCCGCTCCCTGCTATAGCGGTCGACTCGTCGCTATAGCGGTACCGCCATAGCGATCAATCGTCCGCCACAACGGCCACCCAACAAATGGAAGGCCGCTGGAAGCGATCCACCCACCGCCACAGCGGTACCGCTGCAGCGGTACTCCCACCGTCCCAGCGGTCCGTTTTGGGCAGTGAGCTCGCTTTTTGTCCAGTTGTTTCCCCTATCAACCCACCTTTCATCCAAGGCCTCAAAATACGACACAAATCATGCACACATACAAAAAGACGCCCTACGAATCCAACCACGGTCTCAGAATCCCTAACAGAGTCCTAATTACCCATAACAACCAGAAGGGTTGTTATAGAAAGCGTCAACGAATTCATCCTAAGTAGTAGAAGATGCATTCTCCCCTCGAGATTATTTCCATGTCTCATACAAAATATGAGCAACATCCTGTATTTGAAAAGAACCAAACTCTGCTACCTCTGTCTCAATGACATGCATAATACTAAACACTTTCTGCAGCCCATTAATATAGTTCTGTGGATCCTCCTCAGCCTTAGTCCCTGTGAAAGTTGGAGGTTTCATCCGCAAGAATTCCTGAGTTCTCAAACTGATTGACCCACCACTAGCACCTGAGCTAGGGCCGATTCTTGTCGGTGCGCCTGGTTGTCCACGATCCAAGTAAGCAGCTAGATGGCTCATTTAACATCCATGTCCGAAATGTTAGGAGGCGTAGCTGTAGGAGTAGTTGGGACTGCTGGTTCTAAAATAGTTGTATGGGTCGGAATGTGTTCTTCTTGAGCTGCCCCAGTAGTAGCCTTCTGGCTAGTAGTTGTAGTCTTTCTTCGCAGGTATTTTCTAAAATACGTATTTCGCACGAGTTAGAAGAATTCATGAAGTGCTGCTCTAAGTGCACGATCTAGAGTATGAAAGAAGTAAGACAATCCTGAATATCCTGATACCAAGCTTTGTCATTCCCCGAACCATGGCCTGGGCAAAATACGGCACTAGGTGCTATATTGCATGCGACCGAGCGAACCACATAGCTTGCTGAATCATCATGATGCATACATGAGCGGAAATATAACATGAATGTGATGAGCTTTTATGAAACATGAGAATCATAGCTTTAATAAAATACGGATTTAAAACATGAATGTGGAAACATCATAAATGAGCCAAAATGGCTATCCGACTCTGAACATCTGACATGGCGTGACTGACTAGTCTAGTTTATGAAACGTCTAACATAAGTCTGAACATGAAAACATACTTGCTGGGACAAAGCCCCTAGCATACCTTTAAATGCATATCTTATCATGAAAATAAATAAATAATAAATATCTAAGCCCTGGAAGAGATGGGGCTCGCCAACAAGCTAATAAGTGCGAAGTCCTACTAAGAATATGCGTCATTCTGTAAATCAGTACCTGAATCGTGAAATGCAGGCCCCCGGGCAATAAAAGGGGACGTCTACACATTAAATTTACTGGTATGTAAAGTGACTGAATAGAATAACATGGGACATGAAATAGCATGACAAGAGGTGAAACTGAAAACCTGAGCATAAGCATGAGCATGGATATATATGTATATATGTATATATCTATAAAACCTGAGTAAAATGTATTAAGTAGGGAGAACATTGCATAAACCGACAACATGATATCACCACGTGGGTACGTGGAGCCTGGTACCTCGCCGGACCAGCAGAGCTCTCATACCTTGCTAGGGATATGAGATGAAAACATGACATGAAAGGATCCAAACAATAAAACATGAAGGAATCGTCCTAACTGGACGAAGCGATCCTTATCCTACGGTGGCTAATGTAGTTTCAGGCTATCTTAGCCTTCTCGGTAATTTGTGCAACTCCCAAAAACATGAACATGATATAGTTGGTTAAGAAGCCCGTGGATTTCATGAAGCATGACTTGTTTTTAACATGAATGTATCTTGTATCATGGCATGAAAATAATCATAATGTAATTATATGAAAACTGGTAGACATGTAGGATATTCATGAAATAAGCATTTTATTTAAGAACTTGCATGTAAGAACATGGATTGCAAAGTATGGCTTTTCATGGATTACGGACAGATTCTCAATAATCAGAATGATGTATCTAGAACACAACAATGGATTAATAATAATTCAACACATAGTATAACATAGTACATAGACCTAGGGTTATCATGAACATGGCTAACACCCTAGCTTTTGGAGAACTTTCGTAAAATCATGGAAGAACGTGGTGTGGGGAAGAACAAAGATGTTCCTACACGTAGATAGTAACCCTATATACCTGGTAATGCTCCAAACCCGTTATAAGAATCTGAACTTGGTGGAAGAATCCCAAAGCTTTAGTCTTGAATCCATTAAATGGGTTTTCTTGAAAACCCTAGGTTAAGAATGATAAGTTCTTGCTTAATGTTCATTAACATATGTTAGAATCCAATTAAAATAGGTTGATATTGCTTACCTTAATGTTCTTGGTGATGGAGAATGACGGTTGTTCATTCTAGGGCTTGGAAACTGGTGAAAAGCGAATTTGGAACTGAACTCCTCGTATTTATAGATTCTGGTGGACGCGGGCAAAGTACGGCCTAAATACATGTCCCGTACTTTAAAATACGGCCCATACATCATGGCCTTACATTGGGTCAATCTTCCAATGATAATTTAATTTTGACGGGGGAAGTAAGGGTTCAAGGTACATCTCGTACTTCAAAGTACGACCCACACTTTTCTGCCTGTACTTGGGTTAAAAGATATCAAGGCTCTCTGCCAGTTCCCCTCGATGTACGCCCACCATTATACATCCCGTGCATCAAAGTGCGGCTCGTACTTTGGTCGTAAAATGTATAATTGACGTCCTGCAGCAAAATTTTCCAATTCTAACACTTTTGTCTTGGTTTCTAAGTCCCGAATCATGAATGTAAGATAGTTAGGGTACGTGGTGTTACAAAGGCCCAGAGAAGATATCGCCAAGGTTAGTAGTCAAAAAAACAACACGAACTTGGTAACTAGAAGAACCAAGACATGGAACCAAGTAATCATTTGTGAATGGTACAGAACAATTGAATAGGACTGTTTGACCTTCAACATTTTGAAATTAGATTGTGATGAATTCAGTTGTGGTAGCTGTATTGGGTAAAATATAAAAGATCCAGCTGTACCAATGCGGTCGAGATACGTGGCATGAAGGATGAGACTTCGGATGAGTCAGCATCACTGTCACCGAGGGAAGATCTATGGTACGGGAAGAAGCTGCAGGTCCGGTGTAATGCGCAGCTTCTCCGGACCTGAGTGGCGTAACAGTCATCCGTTATTTCACAGCTGGGGCATTACAAATTCACTGTTATTATGATTTTATGACCCTCTTTATTGTACATTATTATCATGCCTTTAATGCTTATTATTAGCAAGGGTGTGACACATGGAATATGTTCCTCCAGCTCTAAGTATAAATAGATGAGGTAATTCCCATTGTAAGACACGATATTCAAGTAAATACACACAATTCTTACTCTCACATTTCTTTACACTTTATATTATTATTGCTTTACTAAGCTCCGGAGTCACGCCTCATCGATAACCAGAGGAGTCTAACCTCGAATAAGCATCGATAATCCATGCTCTCTCTCTTTCTCTATCTTATTTGCGTCTATTTACAATATTTAGATACGAGCATCTTAATCTTATAGCTACCTCGCCTTTTGTTGGTGAAGTGAATGAAATCGTTAGATTCCCGTTTGGGTGGTTTCTCTAATCTACGTGTCTCTGACCACGTGTACAAATTCAACTGAACCGTTATACGGGTAAATAGTTTGACGCCAACCGTGGGGTCAGGATAGTTGTGGTTATCATTGTAACTATCAGTTGTTTTACTAATTTTCTCTTAAGCTCTCTGTTTTTTTACTAAGTATCCAATCCAGGTACGTTAGAAGTTAATGGAAACCCAAACGCTGTAGACCAGCATGCCAATCTCTCACTGGGACCAGATGGACTACCCAGTCAAACAGGCCTGCAGCCGGCACACGTGAGAGATCAGACAACATGAGGGGATCATGACCTCAACACCGTAACAGACAATATTCCCTGTCACACCCCGGCGAGGGGCACGACGGGCACTGACCTATAGGTCAGATACCACCTAGCATAGTCGTTATCGTGATGATTATATAACTGTTATTCGATATAATATGACTCAAATAACACCTGCACAATGAAAAGGCCCAAATAGAGATATATGCAATGACCCAAAATGTACGCATATATATATATATATATATATATATATATATATATATATATATATATATATATATATATATATATATATATATATATATATATATATATATTTATATAAGCGAGCCGACCAGGCCACTATAACATCATGAGCATCATAAAGCCGGTAAGGCTATCAAGAGAGTATCAAAATCATACCATAGCCGACAAGGCCAAACATGACATGTACATATCTCACTATGTCTATGAGCCTCTAAGAGTACATACAAAAGCGTAAAGGTTGGGACATAGCCCTGACGTACCCATAGAATATCTATATATATCAAGATAAAGTATACCGAAGATAGCAAGTCCGGAGTAATGGCACTTGCTGACACCCGCTGAAGCTGGACGTCCTACTATGACTTTCCTCTAATAGATCTATCAGGACCTGCAGCACGAAATAGAGTGTCAGTAGGATGGCACGTCAGTACTGTCATGACCCAACTAGGGGTCGCAACGGGTACCCGGGGCTGACCACCGAGCACCACTCATTATATCGCTTATCATGCTCGTTAGACATCCTTCTATCAAATTCATACTTGATTTATAAGAAAATCATTTTACATTTCAAAACTTAATACCTTTATACACGTAAGCCTTTAGGCTATCAAAATAATAGTTGTACACATATACATCATAGTAACCTTGCGAGACCACATAACCCACACTATGTATCTACGAGCCTCTACTGGAGTACAAAACACATGGACGGGACAGGACCCCGTCGAGCCCAAAATATACAAATATACACAAAAGAATAATCAAGCACCTCCAGAACAAAGGAGTGCTTTCAATCAGCTAACAGCTCCTACGAGTCTGGCTCAAGCTCGCCTCCCCGTCTACCTGTGGGCATGAACACAGCGTCCAAAGAAAACGGACGTCAGTACGAACATTGTACTGAGTATGTAAGGCAAGAATGAAATAATTGTAATAGAAGGATCATGAGCCATAAGATAAGGATATAACCTGCAAGGGTGTCATAAGCAAATACATTATGTACATATAACATATTTTACATAATCATGGTACACATGTCATCACATCACATATCTCGTCACATCATAATCCTCATCGTTACCCGCGTCCGGGTAACCATCATATGCCGCGCACTAGTGGTGATAATGCCCGACCCTCTAGACTCGGTGTAACATCGCAGCCCGCCTCAACGGTGACATGCCCGGCCATCTAGGCACAGTGGAATCATATGCATCCCGCCTTCGCGGTGACATGCCCGGCCATCAAGGCGCAGTGGAATCTTATCATCACAAAATCAATCATAACACATCACTGTTACACATCTCATGAACGTATCATAATCTTATCATAGCTCGATAATTTCCATGCATAACGTAGGCATATTATAAGCTGGCACCATTGATTATCTTATAGACATATCATCACTTAGCATTATTTCACATTCATCTTTAGAAGCATACATTAGACTTTGAAGACAACTACAACTATGTCGGGGTGACGTAAGGTCGTGAACCCCCGATCATATTATGAGTATTTATCACTCATGCTATAGCATCATCATATCATAAACTATCGGATCACTACGCTTTGACTCATTATCATCATTAGCATGTTCGTATGTAATTCAATAGGTTTACGAACTCATAAGCTTCATCACATGGAAAGATCATGGAAAACTTGAAGGATTCATGCCTTTGAAGGAAGGGATAAACCTTACATACCTTTTATCATTTAATCAATCTAGTGTTCCCTTGTTCTCCTTCAATGTCACGTCTCTACCTTCAAGAGAGGATTCGGGCTAACGTTAGTAAGTCGACTACAAGAATGTGCTACTATTTCTAGAGAAATTTGGGCAGCATTTCCTTTGTTTATACTACCTTTCCGGTATTCTATTTCAACTGTCAAACGTTCACAACAATATCCACAATATTGAAATCAACAATCATCATTTACATGCATTAACCACAATTCACCATTTCTCTCAAATTTCTCCACATTTATACTTATGGCTCATTATCGTATTTTCTCATATATAATACTTATTTCATGGTCTAAATGTCATTTATAACGTATTCATAATCACAACACGTCAACACTCATGATTCAATCCAACTACCATCCAACCATAGCACAATTCACTTATTTATGACCCATTTGCTAGGTCTTTCTACAATTCAAGTATCTTAACCTTCCAACACCTTAAAAAACATGGTATAGTCATGAAACTTACCTTAGATGATGGTTGAACAAGCCTTGAATGGAACTACTCCTCTAGCACCAAAACCCTACTTCACTTCTCTTGGGTTTTTCTTGATTGGGATTTCTTTCACTTGGTTTCATACATTTGTTTTTATGGATTTGGTGTTGTTGATCTTGGTTTTCCTTTGATTCTCTTATGGAGGAGTGTTATAGAGTATTCTAGATGTTTCTTGAAGTGTGGAGTAAAAATGAAATGAAATGGAATGAAAAAGAGTCCCTTATATTTAACTTAAAAAGACCAACATACGGTCCATACTATTTATACGAACCGTATGTGTGGCCGTATGTTTGGTCCAGTAGCTGGTGCCCTCCTTGGCCAATTATACGGTCCAACATACGGCTGGTACAATTTATACGGTCCGTAGGTTGGGCCGTATAATGCCCAGTGGTTCTGTTTTCGTTCTCATCGTCTCGTTTGATCTCCGATCGTTATGGAACCTTCTTTGCACTCGTTTAACATCTCAATATCAATCTTAGGGGCGTTATTACTCTTCTATAAGACATCATTATGCCATCATTAACTCGTCGCTCGAAATTCTTATCCGATACACAATATATGGCTTGATTTCCTTAACAACATTCTTTCTGTGCCTCATATGCTTTTGAGTTCTCGTTTAGGGTCATCAAATACTCTTTCTTACTCGTCAAAATATCGTATTCATCATACCCTTCTTTGGCCTATTCTCTATACGGTAACGGGGAAATTTCCAAGGTGTAACATTCTTCCCCCATTTGGAACATTCGTCCTCGAATGTTAAACACTCGGGATTCTACGAAAATTTCGCCAGAGTCTCCCATGTAATTTGGTACTACCAACCTGCCACAACAACCCATAATATCATCGCCTCACATGGCTATATCACAATATCGACATATCTATGGCCACACACAACCAAAAGCATAAAAATAAGCGTACATACCTTATATCGTTAACGTTTCACCTTGGATCTCCTCTAGGGGTTGAAATAATTGCGGGTACGTAGATTTCATCTTCTCCTCCGCCTTGCAAGTCATTTCTTCCCAATTGTTGTTTCGCCACAAGACTTTGACTGAGCTACTTCTTTATTTCGAAGTCTTCGCACTTGCCTGTCTAGAATAGCAATAGGCACTTCTTCATAGGTTAGCTTCTCTGTTACTTGCACATCATCTAGCGGGACAATCTTTGTGGGATTTCCAACAAAATTTCCGAGCATCGAAACATGGAAGACTGGATGGACTGATTCAAGCTCCGAAGGTAAATCCAATTCATAGGCTACCTGACCCACCTTGCGGATGATTTTGTAGGGTCCAATGTATCTGGGACTTAGCTTCCCTTTCTTGCCAAATCTCATCACCCCTATCATGGGCGATACTTTCAAAAATACCCAATCACCAACTTGAAATTTCAAGTCTCGTCGGCGGTTGTCCGCATAGGACTTTTGGCGACTTTGGGCTGTCAACAGCCGATCTTGGATCGCCTTGACTTTTTCTACTGCTTGTTGGATCAATTCAGGGCCTACTAGTTGTGCTTCTCCTATTTCAAACCATCCGATTGGAGATCTACATTTTCTTCCATATAAAGCTTCATATAGAGCCATTTGTATACTAGAATGGTAGCTATTATTGTATGCAAATTCAATAAAGGGTAAGTGGTCGCCCCAACTACCACCAAAATTTATAACACATGCTCGTAGCATATCTTCTAAGGTCTGAATGGTACGCTCGTCTTGCCCATCAGTTTGCAGATGAAATGCCGTGCTAAGCTTCACTTGGGTGCCTAGACCTTCTTGAAAAGACTTCCAGAACTTGGCTATAAACTGTGCTCCTCTATCTGTGATAATAGATAATGGAATTCCATGGAGTCGCACAATTTCTTTGAGCTACAACCTCGCATAGTCTTCTGCTGAGTACGTGGTTCTAACTGGAAGAAAATGGGCTGCTTTCGTCAATCTATCCACGATCACCCACATAGAGTCATACCTGCCACGGGAACGAGGTAATCCCACGATGAAATTCATGTCGATCACTTCCTATTTCCAAGTGGGTATTTCTATTACTTGCAATAAGGTAATCCCACGATGAAATCCATGTCGATCACTTCCTATTTCCAAGTGGGTATTTCTATTACTTGCAATAAGCCTCCTGGCTTTTGATGTTCAACTTTTACTTGTTGGCAATTGGACATTGTGCTACAAATTCTGCTATGTCTCTCTTCATGCCATCCCACCAGTACATCATCTTGAGATCATGATACATTTTGGTTGCACCTGGATGAATAGAATACCGAGAAAAATGCGCTTCTTCTAGAATTCATCGGCGCAATTCTGCTACACTCGGCACACATAGCCCGCCTCGGTATTTAAGAATTCCACCCATAGAAACTTCAAATGAGGACTTCTCCTTTCTATGAGACGTGTCTCTGTAATGACACAATTGAGGATCTTCATAATGCCGTTCTTTCACTTCCATATCCAAGGACGAAGTTGTGGGATCGTTGATACTAATCCCTGCATTACCCGAATCGATTACCCTTACTCCAAGATTAGCTAGTTGGTGGAGCTCATGAACCATCTCTTTCTTTTTCGGAGGGACTTCACAAAAACTGCCCATTGATCGGCGGCTAAGCGCATCAGCTACTACATTCGCTTTTTCGGGGTGGTACAAGATGTTCACATCGTAATCTTTCAACAATTCCAACCACCGTCTCTGTCGTAGGTTCAACTCCTTCTGCTTGAAAATGTACTGAAGGCTTTTGTGATCTGTATAGATATCAACATGCACACCATACAAATAATGCCTCCATATTTTTTAAAGCATGAATGACCGCAGCCAATTCGAGATCATGAGTTGGATAACTCTTTTCATGTTTTTGCAATTGTTTCGAAGCATATGCAATAACTTTATCGTGTTGCATCAATACACATCCTAGCCCAACACCGGAGGCGTCACAATAAACCACATAGCCATCTGATCCTTCTGGGAGTGTTAAGATCGGAGCTGAGGTCAATCTGTCATTCAATTCCTGGAAATTGCGCTCATAAGCATCATTCCACTGAAATTTAGTTGACTTCTGGGTTAGCTTCATCAATGGGGCTGAAATAGATGAAAAACCCTCTACGAATCTTCTATAATAACCTGCCAACCCCAGAAAACTATGAACTTCTGTAGGCGTCGTAGGCCTTGGCCAAGTCTTCACACCTTCAATTTTTTGAGTGTCGACTCGAATGCCATCATTGGAAATAACATGGCCCAGAAATGTCACAGAATTCAGCCAAAACTCGCACTTCGAAAATTTTGCATACAATTCTCGGGCTCGAAGAATACCAAGAACAATTCGCAAATGATCTGCATGTTCTGATTCTGTACGTAAGTACACCAAAATATCATCGATAAATACTATGACGAACAAATCCAAAAGAGGTCTGAATACATTGTTCATCAAGTTCATAAACATGGCCGGAGCATTAGTTAACCCAAACGACATCACTCAGAATTCATAGTGACCATATCTTATTCTGAAGGCTGTTTTAGGAATATCCGCTTCTCTAACCCTCACTTGATGGTAGCCCGACCTCAAATCTATTTTTGAAAACCACTTGGCACCTTGAAATTGATCGAATAAGTCATCAATCCTTGGAAGAGGATATTTATTCTTTATCGTCACCTTTTTCAATTGCCTATAATCGATGCACATTCGCAAGGAACAGTCTTTCTTTCTCACAAACAAGACCGGTGCTCCCCACGATGATGAACTGGGTCTAATAAATCCCTTCTCGAGCAAGTCCTTCAACTGCGCCTTTAGCTCCTTTAATTCTGCCGGGGCCATTCGATGAGGAGGAATAGAAATAGGCTTGGTGTCCGGCAACACATCAATGGTGAAGTCAATCTCTCGTTCTGGAGGAAGGCCTAGAAGTTCGTCTGGAAACACATCTGGGAATTCATTCACTACCGGAACTGACTGAAAAGTTGGTGGCTTTGCCTCGGTGTCATGAACCCGAACTAAGTGATAAATATAACCCTTGGCTATCATCTTCCTTGCCTTGAGGTAGGAAATAAACCTTCCCTTTGGCGATGCTGCATTACCTTTCCACTCAAGCACGCGCTCTCTCAGAAATTGGAATCGAACCACTTTCAATCGGCAATCAACATTAGCATAGCACCACACCAACCAATCCATACCCATAATTACATCGAAGTCTAACATTTCCAGCTCGATTAAATTAGCTTTTGTCTGGCGATCACATATCACAACTACATAATTTTTATACACCTGCCTTGCCCCTCAGCCCGCTGTCATCTGGGGAGTGTTCCCTACCGGGCGTACTGATGAAGAACCAGCTGCTGAGCCTGTGGGCTGAGCCCCACCTCTACCATACCGTGAGGGACAATCTCGCATCAAATGTCCAGTCTGCCCGCAAACATAACAAGCATCAGTGTCCTGACGACATGGCCCAGAGTGTAATTTCCGGCACTGGCTACATCGTGGAACTGGTGGTCTTCTCTGACTGTAATCACCCCCAAACTGAGAACCCGAAGCTCTCAAACTCTAACCCTGTCCCGAAGGAAAAGGGTGATCAAATCTTCAATCCACTAATCGTGGAGGCGCGCTAGTCGTTGATTGGCTTGAATGTCGGGAATAAGTCTGCCTCGGTCCCCCTCGATAATCACTGCCTGCTCTCATCGATCTGTCCCTCTTACTTTGCATCTTATCGATATCACGGTCACCTCTTTGTTGTTGTTGTCGTCCTTCCAGATTCTGAGCATGGACCTGTATTCGGGAAATGTCCATCCCGTCTTGCAAGGAAGCCGTCAAACAATCTCTGAATAAATGTGGCCCTAGGCCACTCACAAATCTATGTACCCGATCTCCCATGTCGGCCACCATAGTTGGAGCATATCTAGCCAAATAATTAAATTTCATAGTGTACTCTCGGGCACTCATATTTCCTTGCCTCAAATTTAGAAATCTATCCGCTCTAACTCGGCGGACCTCGGGTGGAAAATAGTGACGAATAAAAACATCTACGAACTCTTGACAAACCGGAGGAGGCGCATTTTCTCCTCTTGATAATACCCAGTTGTTATACCATAAAACTGCCACATCCCGGAGTCTATAAGATGCCAACTTCACGGATTTAGTTTCGGAGGCGTGGACAATCTTCAATGTCCTCAACATCTCATCTACGAAACCTTGCGGGTCTTCCTCCGGCTTTGACCTGAAGAACTCCGAAGTATTTAGGCTCATAAAATTACGGGCTTTGGTACTTCCTGCCTGGTCACTTGAACCCACATTTTGTTGTTGTGCCTGCGCGGCGACCAATTATGTCAATAACTGGATGGCCGCTGTCATTTGTTGACCCGAAGCAACCGGCGGAGGAATTGGAGCTGGAGCTCCTCCTTGTTCTCCCACATTAGGCGGGGTAGAGGAAGTATTAGACAAGGCCTCATTATGTGATTCGCCCTCTTCTATATTCATTGGAGGCTCTCTTTCTACCCGCCTCTTTGTCGTAGTCTTTCCCTTCTGGGCGGCTGTAGCGTTTCCCTTTGGCGGCATTCTGAAATCATAACACACTAATAGGGAGGATAAAATCTTATACACGGCTCTATCGCACGATCTAATAGAAGAAGACGGTCATTTTTCCTAAATGCCCCGTAGCCTCTTGTTTATTGATGTGGCGCACTACATACCATAAACAAGACTCTACTAGACACGGCTCGTAGACACTTCCTAGGACCGAACTACTCTGATACCACTTTTATCACGACCCAGCTAGGGGCCGCGATGGGTACCCGAGCTTAACCACCGAGCACCACTCATTCTATCTCTTATCATGCTCATTAGACATCCTTTTACCAAATTCATACTTGATTTATAAGAAAATTATTTTACATTTCAAAACTTAATACCTTTATACACATAAGCCTTTAGGCTATCAAAATAATAGTTGTATACATATACATCATAGTAACCTTGCGAACATAACCCACACTATGTATCTACGAGCCTCTACTGGAGTACAAAACACATGGACGGGACAGGACCCCGTCGAGCCCAAAATATACAAATATACACAAAAGAATAATCAAGCACCTTCGGAACAAAGGAGTGCTTTCAATCAGCTAACAGCTCTTACGAGTCTAGCTCAAGCTCGCCTCCCTGTCTACCTGTGGGTATGAACACAACGTCCAAAAAAACGGACGTCAGTACGAACATTGTACTGAGTATGTAAGGCAAGAATGAAATAATGGTAATAGAAGGATCATGAGCCATAAGAGAAGGATATAACCTGCAAGGGTGTCATAAGCAAATACATTTTGTACATATAACATATTTTACATAATCATGGTACACATGTCATCACATCACATATCTCGTCACATCATAATCCTTATCGTTAACCCGCGTCCGGGTAACCATCATATGCCGCCCACTAGTGGTGATTATACCCGGCCCTCTAGGCTCGGTGTAACATCGCAGCCCGCCTCAGTGGTGACATGCCCTGCTATCTAGGCACGGTGGAATCCTATGCAGCCCGCCTTCGCGGTGACATGCCTGGCCATCATGGCGCGGTGGAATCTTATCATCACAAAATCAATCATAACACATCACTGTTACACATCTCATGAACGTATCATAATCTTATCATAGCTCGACAATTTCCATGCATAACATAGACATATTATAAGCTAGCACTATTGATTATCTTATAGACATATCATCACTTAGCATTATTTCACATTCATCTTTAGAAGCATACATTAGACTTTGAAGACAACCACAACTATGTCGGGGTGACGTAAGGTCGTGAACCCCCGATCATATTATAAGTATTTATGAGTATTCTATCTCACCTTGAAGGAAATAGTGCATAAGGTAAGTGTTAACAATAACGACATCACTCACGCTATAGCATCATCATATCATGAACTATCGGATCATTACGCTTTGACTCATTATCATCATTAGCATGTTCGTATGTAATTCAATAGGTTTACGAACTCATAAGCTTCATCACATGGAAGGATCATGGAAAACTTGAAGGATTCATGCCTTTGAAGGAAGGGATAAACCTTACATACCTTTTATCGTTTAATCAATCTAGCGTTCTCTTGTTCTCCTTCAATGTCACGTCTCTACCTTCAAGAGAGGATTCGCGCTAACGTTAGTAAGTCGACTACAAGAATGCGCTACTATTTCTAGAGAAATTTGGGCAGCATTTCCTTTGTTTATACTACCTTTCCTGTATTCTATTTCAACTCTCAAACGTTCACAACAATATCCACAATATTGAAATCAACAATCATCATTTACATGCATTAACCACAATTCACCATTTCTCTCAAGTTTCACCACATTTATACTTATGGCTCATTATCGCATTTTCTCATATATAATACTTATTTCATGGTCTAAATGTCATTTATAACGTATTCATAATCACAACACGTCAACATTCATGATTCAATCCAACTACCATCCAACCATAGCACAATTCAATCATTTATGACCCATTTGCTAGGTCTTTCTACAATTCAAGTATCTTAACCTTCCAACACCTTAAAAAACATGGTATAGTCATGAAACTTACCTTAGATGATGGTTGAACAAGCCTTGAATGGAACTACTCCTCTAGCACCAAAACCCTACTTCACTTCTCTTGGGCTTTTCTTGATTGGGATGACTTTCACTTGGTTTCATACATTTGTTTTCATGGATTTGGTGTTGTTGATCTTGGTTTTCCTTTGATTATCTTGTGGAGGAGTGTTAGAGAGTATTCTAGATGTTTCTTGAAGTGTGGAGTAAAAATGAAATGAAATGGAATGAAAAAGGGTCCATTATATTTAACTTAAAAAAACCAACATACGGTCCGTACTATTTATACGAACCGTATGTGTGGCCGTATGTTTGGTCCAGTAGCTGGTGCCCTCCTTGGCCAATTATACGGTCCAACATACGGCTGGTACAATTTATACGGTCCGTAGGTTGGGCCGTATAATGCCCAGTGGTTCCGTTTTCGTTCTCGTCGACTCGTTTGATCTCCAATCCTTATAGAACCTTCTTGGCACTCGTTTAACATCTCAATATCAATCTTAGGGGAGTTATTACTCTTCTCTAAGACATCATTATTCCATCATTAACTCGTCGCTCGAAATTCTTATCCGATACACAATATATGGCTTGCTTTCCTTAACAACTTTCTTTCTATGCCTCATATGTTTTTGAGTTCTCGTTTAGGGTCATCAAATACTCTTTCTTACTCGTCAAAATATCGTATTCGTCATACCCTTCTTTGGCCTATTCGCTATACGCTAACGGGGAAATTTCCAAGGTGTAACAAGTACGGATAAAAGTACTGTGTATGTAAGGCAGGAAACAATATCATAAGTAAGACATAAGTATAAAAAGGATTGAAGTAACCTGAGCCATCTGAGAATGTACAATATGCAATGCCTGAGTTTCGAAACATATGCAAGTATAAACATATAGTAGCATCGTCATATCATTATCCAACATCCGGGGTATCATCATAACATGCCCACTGCAGTAGTGTGCACATCTACATGCTTGCCCGGTGTCACCACCCAGTTAGGAGCCATGACGGGTACCCGGGGCTAACCTCTGAGCACCACTCGTGTTACTTCTCATCATACTCATCCTACATTCATTTATTATTCTCTTACTTCTAGTAAAAAGAAAATACATTTACAATTTGAAACACATGTACATTTATATACATAAGCCCCCTCGGCTATCAAAATAGTATACCTATACAATGAGGAAAATCATGAGACCATAACACCCACACATGCGTATCTACGAGCCTCTACTGGAGTACTAGACATATGGACTGGACAGGACCCCGTCGTGCCCAAAATATATGTACACAAAATAATAATTAATGGCACCTCCGGAACAATGGAGTGCTCTCAAAGTCTGCTGATAGCTCCTACGAATCTGGATCACCTCCCTATCTACCTGTGGGCATGAACACAGCGTCCAAAGAAAAATACGTCAGTACGAACATTGTACTGAGTATGTAAGGCATGAAAAGAAACTGGCATAATAAAGAAATCATGAACATGATGCAAAGATATAACCTCCTTAGCCTTTTAAAAGTAAATGCACTTTATACATATCACATATATCATCATCGTTAACCCGCGTCCGGGTCACCATCATACGCCGCCCACTAGTGGTGTCATGTCTGGCCCTCTAGGAACGGTGTAATCATAAGCTGCCCGCATTAGCGGTGGTATGTCCGGCCATCTAGGCACGGTGAAATCATATGCAGCCCGCCTTCGCGGTGACATGTCCGGCCATCTAGGCACGGTGGAATCGTGTCATCACATACCTCTCATAAACTCATCATAAAGCATGCATTAGAGCCCCAAGATAATCTATAACCATATCGGGGTGACGTAAGGTCGAGAACCCCAGATTCTATTATGGGAAAATCATAATCATCGTACCTCGCCTTGAAGGGACTAGTATCATAAGGTGGGTCTAGCAACAACAAATAATGTCATATCATAGGCTTTAGGATCCCTAGACTTAGGTTCATCGTTACCATTATCGAATTCATAACGTATCTCTTATTCTTTGTCTCCTAAAAAGCTCTATATAACGTTGACTCATATTTTCCGGAATGTAAGAAAGTCATGGAAAGAAAATGGGAATTTATTTCATGAGAATCATGCCTTAAAAGGAAGGGCTAGCCTTACATACCTTTTCGTTTGGCTACTCTATTGCTTGAACGTTCTCTTCCAATGCTCACGTCTCTACCTTCAAGAGAGTTCGTATTAACATTAGCTAATCGATCACATGAACATGCTTAACTAAAACTAGAGAAAATTGGGTAGCATTTCCTTTGTTTATACAACTTTCTCCATCTCATATATCAACTCACAAACGTCTATAATAACATTCACAATATCCTAAGCAATAACCTCCATTCACTTACATTATCCACATTCCCCAATTTCACTTCAAATCATCCATAACCGGGGTCATAGTACTATATTGCATTCATCCTCCTATTATGCTTCTCCCATGTTTTTAATACCATTTATAACAAGATTCTATTCATAATACATCAAGAGTCAAGATTCATGTCAACTAATATTTAAGAATGCCATTATTTTCACATTTGAGCCCTATATTCTATTCTCTTCCATAATCCAAGTCTTTCAACCCCTCAATACTCTCAATAATATGAAATAAACGTAAGAATCACCTTAAGCACTTGGGAATAAGCCTTGAGTCACTCTACTCCATTAGAATGAAATCTCCCACTTGCATGCCAAAGAAATTTCTACTCTCCACAAACCCTAATAGGCTTCATAGTATATGAATCTCCTTGATTTTGGCTTTTGATCTTGATTTCTTGGTATAGATTATTGTAGATATAGAGAGAGGATTTTAGAGGGTTCTAGAGAGATATAGAGTCTGTTCTTGGGAGAAATATTGAAATAAAACGTGGGAGCTTATATTTATAATCAGGGCTGGAAACTTCCAAATCCGCGGGTCGACGAGCTGGGTCAACGGCTCGTCGACTTATTGACGGCCCGACTACATGCTCCATCTATTCTCCGTCTGAGATGTCTGAGTGCGGAACCTCGTCGACGGTGCCAGGCGACGGCTCGTCGACGTGTCGGCGGTTCGTCCCTTGTCGACGTTGACTGGTTTCAGCAGTTTTCTGAACTGCTCCGTCTTGCTCCTATTATACCCCATTTAAACGGGTTAAATTAGAGTACAACATATTGGAGATTCCTATTTTTGCTTTATTTTAAGGAGTCGCCACCTAATTGATTTTAAGGTGAATTACGGCACCTAATTATTAACTAAGGTGAAGCTAACTAAACCCCGTTAATGGTCTGCTTAAATTTTAATTCTAGGTAAGGGTTCTATATTATCCTAAAGGGAAGGGGTTAGGCATCCTTTAAAATCCGTTAACTACGATTATCCGGCCAAACTTAGGTTAATTAATTAAGATTAAATATAGTGCTTAAATTTTAAGAAAATAACTTGTACATATTACTAAGGTTTTAAAGGAAATATAATAATGTCATTTAAACTAACTTGTAGACAAAATATAGTAATTTGCATAAAGGAAATGCTTTTAAAAAATGAGATTTATAAATGCTGTTAAAACTTTGAATGAAAATGGTAATAATGCCATTTTAAAATAAGACTAATAATTTTCATAAAGGAGATTTTAAAATGCTATTTTAAAATAAAGCTGGTAAATGTTGCTAATGCCTTAAATGAAAGTATAATAATGCTATTCAAAATAAAATTGGCAAAATATGATAATTTGCATATAAGTAGAAGAAAATGCGGGTTTGTGCAGTGTTTTAATAAATATTTGAAACAAACCAAATGATGAGGTATTAATTGATTTTGCGGTTTAGGAGTATGAACAAAATACGAAACTAGCTAATGTGAATTTTCTTTGTCCTTTTTGTTATTTTTTATTAACTATGCTTAGTTAAAAATATGCGTGATTGATTCAAATTTGAAGAGTTATTTATAAAATATACTTGAGTTTACATTTGCGTGTTAACGACGTTTTGAAATTTTAAAATAGTAAGAATAAAATATGATTCCCTTAACTCAAATATATAGTCATGCTATTTGAAAAAACAATTATTCTAATGAAAATAATATTGTAGGTACTATGAATAATTTAACAAAAGAAAGGGAGAATAAAATCTTATGGAATTAATTATTAATTTCCTTTAAATTAACTACCCATTATCCCAAAAACTAACCCCACTAATTCATAATTAGGATTCATTTAACAAAAATAAAGAGTTAGTCACGCATAATAAAAAAAAGGAATAAATGTAAGGCAGATAGATCTGGCCCATTCGGCCACTGCTGCAATTATTTCTACCGCTGGGCTTTGGCCCAGAATTTTAACATTGCTGCCAACGGATCTGGCCCATTTAGTCCACTGTTGCAAATTATGTTCCTGCTATATGGACCTCGGCCCAGTAATTTCATGTTTTGCTGCGGATAAGGACTGATGGGGAATGACTCGAGATGGTTACGTTGGGCTTTCAGCCCAACACCGAATGCGGAAGAAGACGAGTCCCTCGGACTCGTATGCAATGGTCATGCAAAAAAACGAAAGAAAAGGATTAGTACTAAATCAATAAATGCAACTAAACATGTACAATGTAGATAAAAAACAGACCAGGGGATTATGTATATGCTATGTATATTTGAGTATATTCAATGTATACACATTCATAAGGATACTTAGAAGGGTAATATTGGAAAACTCTTGCCCCCGTCTTCCCGATGTTGCACAAGTTCCAAGGGATTTCATGAATCTCAGGCATGGCTAACATCGGGGAGGGTTCAAGCTCCATCCATAATGACCCGCTAATATCCTTATCAATGTATTTGCTCGGAAATACTAGTCGTATACATACATATGCATAACCAACCGAACGTGTTTGCAATATAGGAATCACAACAACAAAAAATTGAGCAAACAGCAAACACAAACAGACTCCACAGATCTGATCCTACACTCTTAAACCTTTCACGAGACAGTCTAAGGGCAGGAAGACAGTAAACCAATATTCCATAGGATTATTTACTGAGTATAGCAATCTATGAGCCACTTAATGACTTTTAATTAACACAGTGGACTGCCTCTGGTTAATATATCAACAGCTTCCAAACAAGAAAAAATGAATTGTTATGTGTAAACTGGAAAAAACTAAATAACATTCTTGACATGCAACTAATGTTTTAACATCAATCAGTCAATAACACACCCTTAAGACACACATAGAATTCCTTGAGATATGCTTCACGTAGACAGAATGCGGGACTTGAACGTACAGTCCCCCTTAACTTGTTTAAAACAGGTATTTATCAACTATTTTAACTGAACGACCATATGACCTTGTGCAGCTATCAACAGTTGCATGACACCCCTAATAGGACAGACAGAATTCCAATGATATCCTGTTAAACTAAATGGTCAACCTAGTAGTTCATACATGAACACATGATTTTGATGTAAGTAAAATGGACATGAGCCATATGCATATGCTACTCTCATGAGACAAACCAATCATATTAAATGATACTCTTAGCTAAACATACGACATACGATTTTATTCAAATGATATGTGCACAATATAGCCAAATAAGTTGTAAACCTTTGAACATGCGTTATTAATCATTCAAGCCTACAAGTCAGCCTTAAAAAAACATAGAGATGTACTTGATTTATATAGAACTCTCCTAAGCTAACTTAAGCTTAACTAACCATAGAAGAAACTGAAATTTGTAAGCGGGTGGTCTAAACATGTGACTGATCCTTTACAAAAAGAAACTTGCAACAACATTACTTTAATTTAGATTGAAGATGGCATGTATATAGCTAGGCAGTGGTTGATTAGCAGATCAAACATTTGCATCAAATAGGCATGATTAATCCAAGCTAAACATGATTGGCCGGTTACTGAAATGTAGACTGGTCATTTATATACTGACTAAACATGAGTGAAGATTTATTATAATACAAACCACAAGACAACCAGCCGCGGGGGATTCAACTATATCAAGATGCTTAGCAAGATAAGAACTGAAATCAAACTAAACTAAGCTAACACCTTATGCTCAGTTAAAGTATATTAATCTAAACTAACTTATCAGGCATCTTTTACTGAAAATGAAAACTATACTAAGGCTAACATACAAATATATTTCACCATTTAACATACCTATTTAAACAGATTAAACCAATTTAACATAGGAACTTGTATAATGCTACTAAACCACTAAACTGAAATTAAATCAATTGAAGCGGCAAACACATGAACACATACACACCTAGTAATTACCAAAACTGAAATTAAGCTAATTAAGAAAGGGTTGTTTACCTTTCTCGGGTGTAGTGAACTGGGTTTTGAGTCTTCGATCTGCACTCGCACACTTCAAAATTTGAACTCGCATACACTCGGACCCGAAATAACTCCGGAGGCAAATGAAAACAAAAATGACTTAGTATCAAGAAAAATTGCAACTGCTAAAGTTAATATTTTTTCTTAGGGGAATTTTGGGCGGCTGAAGAACTTAATATTTTTTAGGGAATTTCGGCGGCTCAAACTTGTCTTTTTTAGGGGGATTTCAGTGACCAAAAGAACTCTTTTTTTTGTTGTTTTTTGGAATCTCAGCCGCTAAAACCCCACCCCTTGTAAACATACGAAAACGATTATTTATAGGCCAAAGACTAGGGTTTGGGCTGGGGTTTGAAATTTTGGGTGAGGTATTTTTGGTCAACAACGTTCGGATGACAACGATCAGAAAAACCCAGAAAGAAAACAAAATCCATTAAACCCCTTCGTACCCGAAAGTAAAAAGGACTGATCAACAAATGATTTGGTTCATGAACAAGACAAAACTCATTAAGAATTTCAGCCGCAAGTCGAAAAGAAAGGGAAAGAAACAAAGTTTTACCCTCGTCAACGATTGAAAACTGACGGGGAAAGGGACAAGCATTAATAGCCCTTCCCAATATGGCTATACACAGCCTGGGGGGATCGAAAGAACCCTGTGATTTCGCCATTTTGGTTGATGAAAGAGACGAAGGGAAAGAGAGAGAGAGGAGAGAGAGAGATGAAGGGGTGTGCGGCGGATGAAAGGGAGTGAAACCCTAGCGGTTTCCTTTTGTTACATGAACGGGTCGCGTCCGTTTATGGGTTGTGGGCCGGGTAGCGGGTGAATTAACATGTAGGCTGATCCGAAAATATTGGGCTTGAATTTGGGTTAGATGAATTAAAAATATGGACTGAATGAAAGAAATAATTTGGGCTTCTAAATTTAAAATAAAGACCTATTTTAATTAACTGTATATTAACGTGTGCTAAATATCACCTAATATAAAATATGTAATTATTAGTGCTCAGATGATAAAATTACATGACGTTGTAATAGCCATGCAATAGTATTTTGAAAGTCAACAGTAAATAAATGCTATTATTTAATTGTGCGAAAATAAAGGCGATGCGTGTGCCTGTGGTGGTAAAAATGCTGAAACGATTATAATGCGAATTATAATAATACTGGTAATGATAATGATGATAATAATAATAATACTAATAATAATAATAATAATAATAATAATAATAATAATAATAATAATAATAATAATAATAATTGCTAATGACTACAATAGGGTAGTGAAACGCGGATATTAATAAAAGCTGATAATCGTAGTAAAATATAACTAATTTTCATAAATTGCCAAAATATTAGGAGTGTAAATAAATATTTGGAGGAGAAGCGGGACAAAATTGGCTGTCAACAACTTGTCCCTCTTTGCCCGGTAATGATGAAAGAATTTTCGGGCAAAGACGTTGACTCAGTAGCCTATTTTGTCCCGGCTAAAGGATTTTGGACGGCTAAGCGTAAAGAAAATTTGAGAAGATTATGGTCAAACTCCGGTTTCCAAGTTTCCTACATATCTCGGGCTGCACGAGAATCAGGCCGGGTGTAGTTCTGGGATAAACCACGACACCTATGAATAACGAATCCCGATTGGTGCGAATCTTTACAACATATTGTCCCAGTGTCAAATTATGATGACACTGGGTATTATGACAGAACTCGAGAATTTTGAAAATTGAAGGTGCTGGAATGCAAGCGGAATATTTGGGGTTGGAGGCGAGTGTTCGAGGTAGATCTATGATCCTTGTCGGGAAGTCTGCTTATACTTCCCAACGCATTGCCCCAGTTCGCTACCAAAGAAATAGTTCCACGTTGCGCTAAAGCTCCTGCGCTTTTGACCCGAAACTTGACCTTTTATGCGTTGTATCCACGACGCACATGCATCGAGTGACCCTTTGTAGGTCGATATTCAGAGAGGGTGATTTTGTGCGATCGGCCCGCGACGCGGGGCCATCGCACGCGCCCTTACAAGCGACGTGTGTCAGTTCTGCACAGTGTTCGATAAAATAGGCATAACATCTTGTACATAGCTCTGTTCAAGACCCATAATATACCGTTGAAAATCTATTTCAAAGGGCTACAACTTTCATCTAGGAATGTTTCCCAAATTCCCAAATAATAAAGGGGTTATGGTCACTGGAAGTAAGACCTTCTACAAACTCACTAGAAAACATCCCCCGTAGAAAGGCTTCTGACTTTGCTTTGTCCAAAGACTATTCTTATGACTTGATTAGTTCTCAAAACACTTCCTACAACCCTCATATTGGTTCCATTATATTATCATCTTATGAGTCAGAGCTTCGCCCGAAGCTACGAGGTGTTACACAGACCCAGAACCAGAGGATGATTCTGGTAAAGAAAGTGATAGTTCTTCTAATCCCTCTTCACATAAAGATATAAGGGTATTAGACGAAGAGAGTTATATCTCAACCAGTTCAGAAGATGAGTGTCAACCATGTCAAATAGGGCAACCTTGTATCAAAACCAAGAAAGATGATGAGTTTTATAAACTTATTTCCCAGTTTAGTGAAGCCAGTCTTCATGTCTTAGATGGTAATAATATTTTCGACCTCCTTAAACATATTAAGGATCCAAATCTTAGATCCCAGATCATAGACCAAATAGGTTCCAAACAGCAGCCCCAAGAAAAACCAACTGTTGTAGAAATAAGAGAACCTGAAGGACCTTATACTATGGCTGAAGTTAAAAAACTTCTCCAAGAATGTCGGAATATCATAAGTACACCGGAAACCACCCAAGATTTAGAAAGAGAGGTTCATAACCTCAAGCAAGAAATTTCCACCCTTAGGAGACACCAAATCACTCTAGATCATAGGGTCTCGCAACTTGAGGGAAAAGGAAAGCAAGTTATAGAAGCACCCGTTTATAACACTATAGAAGGCCTACCAATTGATTACACCGTAGAAACTGTTGCTATGGAAGAAGAAGGAAGTAGTGGGAATCCTAGTTCCAGTGTTTTTACAAAATTGGATATTATTACTTCTTTTAAATTTTTTATAAAAATTACTCTTTTAAATGATTATAATTTCAAAAAATAATTTACTGCTCTAGTTGATAGCGGAGCTGCTCTAAGTTGTATTGAAGAAGGATTAATCCCTTCAAAATATTTTCAAAAAACTACTCATAGTTTACGGTCTGCTAGTGGCCAAAAAACGGGTATTACTTATAAATTACCTAAAGCTTATATTTTCCAAGACAAAGTTTATATTCCTGAAAACTTTGTGCTGGTAAAAAATATTTCAAACCAAGTTATTTTGGGTACACCATTCATCCATAAATTATTTCCTATTCAATGGATAGATGACAAAGGTTTTATAGGAACCTATGAAGAAAAACCGGTTAAATTCCAGTTTATAACTGAACTTGTTTCAAGAATTTTAAATGAAATAAAAGATCAATTGATGAATAAACATCCACAAATTATTTTTCTTAAACAAGAAATTACACCCTTCAAATTGAAGATATTTTACAAAATCCTAAATTACAGGAAAAAATTGAGCTTATAAAAAACCAATTTTCTTTACAAATTTGTAGCGATCATCCTAATGCTTTTTGGGATAGGAAAAGACACATTGTCACTCTTCCTAATGAAGAATCTTTTTCTGAAGATAATATTCCTACTAAAGCAAGACCATGTCAAATGAATTTCGAATATTTGGAATTATGCAAGAATGAGATTTCCTCTCTTTTACAAAAAGGTCTCATAAGATCTTCGAAATTTTCATGATCATGCACAACTTTTTATGTTAATAAACATGTTGATCAGGAACGAGGAGTTCCACGATTGGTAATAAATTATAAACCTCTTAATAAAATTTTAAAATGGATTCGATATCCCATTCCCAATAAAAAGGATTCATTGGTTCGTCTCCATAACGCGATTCATTGGCAAATCCAAATTGCCGAAGCAGATAAATATAAAAATGCTTTTAATGTTCCAATTGGATAATTTGAATGGAATGTTATGCCTTTTGGGCTGAAGAATGCCCCTTCAGAATTTCAAAAAATTATGAATGATATTTTTATGGATTATAGTAATTTTATCATTGTTTATATCGATGATATTTTAGTATTTTCAAACACTATTGAAATGCATTTTAAACATCTTGATGTATTCAAGAAAATCATTATTCAGAATGGTTTGGTTATATCTAAACCAAAAATGTCTCTTTTTCAAATAAAAGTCAGATTTTTAGGTCATAATATTGAAAAGGGAAAAATTATTCCTATTAATAGAAGTATTGAATATGCTTCTAAATTTTCTGATTTTATTACTGATAAAGCTCAACTTCAAAGATTTCTTGGAAGTTTAAATTATATTTCACCATTTTATAAAGATCTAGCAAAAGATACATCTATTTTATATGATAGATTAAAGAAAATTCTCAAACCATGGACTGATGCTCATACGCAAGCAGTTCAAAACATTAAGGGGAAAGTTAATAATCTCTCTTGTCTTACTTTAACCAATCCTAATTGGCAAAAAATTATTAAAACTGATGCCTCTGATATTGGCTATGGAGGAATACTTAAATGACTTTCTCCAAATGATAAACAAGAACATCTAGTCCAGTTTTACTCTGGCAAATGGAATAATAATCAAAAGAATTATGCTACTTTAGCAAAATAAATTCTTGCTATAGTTAAATGTGTTCTAAAGTTCCAAGGTGATTTATATAATCAAAAGTTTTTGATAAAAACTGATTGCCAAGCGGCTAAGTTTATGTTTAATAAAGATTGCAAACATGATGTTTCCAAACAAATGTTTGCCAGATGGCAAGCTCTTTTAGCACCATTTGATTTTGACATACATTATAAAAAGGGATCAGATAGTAGTCTCCCTGATTTTCTCACCCAAGAATATTTAAGTCCATAACTATCATTTCTCCTTTGTAAGATGAGGCCCACACTATCACCCATCTCTAATAGAGGAAGGGGCAGAGGACAAAAAGGAAAGGGCAGAGGTACTGTTCTGGCCCAAATGGGTAACAAAAGGCTAATAGCGGACAATATTGCAAAAACTTCTGGTAATACCCAGAAGCAAATTACTTATGTTGAATATCTTGCTTTCATAGAAGCACAAAAGAAAGGAGATTATATGACTCCATCATATTCCAGTGCTCTCGCAGCTGATGATAATGAGGACACTGATTCATACGAAGAAAATATTCATCGATAGTTAATAATTCTCCTTGAAAATGATGATCTCCAATGGAACGATGAACCTTGGCAAATAATGCATAGGTATTTTGATACAGTGTCATACGCTACTCCGACTTATAAATATCAGATGAATTATGAAATGATCCTTTCATATACAGGGTCAGCTGAATTCCAGCATTTTTATCCTGTTAATAGCAAAAAAGTTTATAATTTTTCAAAAATCATCATAAAAAAGATATTTTCTCCAAATGAATGGGGAATAAGTCCACTAAAGGACAGGAATTATATCCACCCAGAACAAAAGGTCCCAATTAAATTTACTTATTAGGATTATGTTGAATGTTTTAATAAAGCTTTTCTATATGAAAATCCTAATAGGAAACATTCATGGTTTATTAAAATTTGTGTCAACGTTTATAAACAGGACATTTGAAATTGGTTTTATCAATGGTGGATCCATTATGGTCCAACCGTAAAATCTTTACCAGAACCCTTCAAAAGTTTATATACTGAATGGGTTGATGTTTCACCAAAAATTATAGATTTGGAAAATAATATCACTTTCTCTGAAGAAATTTCTAATATGTATTTATTCATTGAATTTTCTATTCCATTGATTATGAAATGGTCAGTTGAAGTGGATTATACACCACAAAATATGCCTTGTTTAAACAGATTTTTTTATACAAAATTCTGGAAAAAATTGATTCAAAAGTCAAAAGATGGAACTATCCTAGGACAAGATTTAATAAATCAAAATTAAAACCACCATTGCACATTATAAGGACTTTATTAATTCCAGACAAAAGGAAATTCCTAGTCGTTTTGAGCACATTGCTTGAAAAATTCAAATGAAGAGAGGAGCAATTCCCCCCAGAACAGCTTATAGCCACATACATGGAGGAATTTAAATCTAATTTAATGCAACATCTTAATATGGAAGCTATTTCTGATACATCAATGGCATCTGTTGGTCATACCACTGATAATGATGAGGAAGAAGACGAAGACCATAATACTCATGTCTTAGCAGGAGAATCTCAAAGTCCAGATAATACCGAGGATTTTTCACAATTCGTGGCCCAATTCATTGGCCAGACGGAAGAATCTTCCAGCTCTACAAAAGACAAGGGCAAGACACCGATGAGATAATTAGTGGGACCTACCACTAGGTGGCTACTTTAATAAAGAGGAATCCGCTTTTATAAAGCAGCTTTAATTATTTGTATTGTAATAATTATGATTTTACTTTTGATCACTTTCGGCTACTTTTACTTTTTACCTTTACTTTTAATTTTATCTGGCCATGATGTTGTCGGCCATCTTAATTGTTTTTTAGTACGTTTGATCCATTATATAAGGACCATTCTTCTTAGGAAGAAGGCAAGTCTTGGATCCCCCAAGCAAAAGCCTTCTACCACTCCCCCTTGTAAAAATCTTCTTTCTTAAATAAAAGTTTGTCTGTATAAATTCCTTATCTCACTACAAAAAAAAAACAGCGTTTAGTGACGGACGTATTCCGTCGCTAATCAGCATATATCTGTCGCTAAACATGTGTTGCGACAGATTAGCAACGGAAAGTCGTCTGTTGCGATTTTGCGCGTTGCTAACCTCTTAGCGACGGAAAAATGAAATCCGTAGCAAACTTAGCGACAGAGTAGCGACATATGAGATCCGTTCCACATTATAGCAACGGAATATTTTGTCGCCATTTTTATGAATTCCGTGACTAATTTCATATTTCATTTCGTCGTTTTAGTAAATTAGCGACGAAAACCTTTGTCGCTAATCTGTTGCAAAATATTTGAATTATTTATGCCCGACATTTAGTGACAATACAATGTTTGTCGCAGTCCGTAGCCTATTGTTTTCCCTCTAGCAATGACTAAAATCCGTCTCAAATCTATCACAAATATTTTTGTTCTAAAAATCTTTTTATTTATTTATTTTAAATACACCTGTTGAAACATACCAAATATAAATTAACAAATACCCTTAAAAATAACTAACATTCACATAAAATAACATTTACAAAAAAGATTCAAAATAGATATCGAAATCCTCATCGTTAAGTCCAAAACACCGACAAGGCCAAGCTATCAACTACCAAAAGAACCCACATCCGTCAAGTATTGTTAGTGCATAATTTTGTTCTTTCCAACAAAAAAAATAGATAAGATAAAAACTAATGCATGGGTGAAGGACTACGATCATTATCAGACACTAAAGGATCAACATCGTCAACGTTAGCAGCAGTAGTAGGAGGCACTATGGGTGTCACAACTGATGGATTTTCAATATAGGAGTATTTGGATGATGTGATGGTGAAGAAATCACTCCGCGTGCCTTCTCAATAAATAAAGGAAGCAAGCGTTCAGTCAGTGTAGGAATCAATCGCATCACTAACTCCTCCATATTTTCTGTCGATGCTGATTGAGACGTTGAAGGTGGTGCTAATGCTGAAGCATTAAAGCCAGAATTGACGCTAAGTTTCGGCGCATAATAACTTTGTGCTTGAGATCCAAGACCATATATTCTTCTCTTCCTTGTTCCCCCAGCAGCTTCGTAATATGCTTCACATTGATCAATATCAGTCTGAGACTGTGATTTTTCTCATAATGTTTATTGATATATTTCCTGTAATAAGTAGTGAAATTAAAACATCAAGAATACTAACCATTCAATTTTACCAAATAAAAAGAGAAATGAATTCCAAAGATAAAGGAGCATATATTTATCCATTTTTTGTTGGAAGTCTCATGATGACCAACAAAAAAGAGTTTCATACAACTTGGATATAAGTGATCATATATACACTGTCTCATAGTCAAGTAACAGAACATGAAAATAAAGACAATTAGAGTTCCTAAACAACACATAAAAGGACAATTTCAGTCTATTTCTCACTCATTCACTCACTGTCCATTCTCACATGAACAAGCAGTCTACAGTCAAGATTTGCCTAATCCATTGCAGGCTACTCTTTAACTTCTTTAGACAATACCATTAAAACACAATAAGGGAATTATTAGTATCTGAAGGAGCATATTCAAATCTAACTTATAAAGTGAAGTGAGGCAATTGGTATTACATAATACCATCAGATGTGTTTTCTGTTAAAAGTGCAGAGAGAGAGAGAGAGAGAGAGAGTTGTGTGGGAGAGAAATTTACATCTACTAGGTGAAATTCACCACCAGAACTTTGGAAGTGTTGTACAGATATGGTGCTGCTACTGGAAATGCAGAGAAATATGGAAATAACACAAGTCACAGAAGCAGTTCCTTGGTCATTTTTTGATCAATAAATGCTAACTATCATTTCATTATTCAAGTTCTTAGTTTTTATAGTTATTTTCTTAGCAATTTGTAGTATCAACTAAAGTCGTCAAATAAGGCTTAAGTTTTCCATTAGTTTAATTCTAAAATTATAAAATTTTGAACTTACATGGACAGCTCGGGCACGCTCATCAACAAAAGATTCTCGATCATGATCATGTGTATGGACGTGCAAATGTACCTCACCTGGTGTTGGATCTCGGCCCTTTTCAACAACCTATGCAAAAGTTACTCATTTCAGAAAATTAGCAACAGAAGTTTTTTGTATTTTTGTGTAAAAATGAGATTGCAAATAACATATAAGAAAATACTAGTCCCTGTTGATATCCTTTAATCATTGAAATGGACATGTTTATTCATAACTTAGCTTAAAATAAGTAACTTGTGAAGGACGAGGAATGTACAAAGAATTAATAGAAGCTAATATAAGACTTCATTTGAGACTAATATAGCATCATACTAAAGATTAACCAGCAAACTAACTACTTCATTATTTTTCCAAAATATATTCATTTGTGTAGTGTAATCTTGTTCAAATTTGTGTTATACTACCCTCTTTAACAGATATCATTTATCTTCTTGTTAACTTTTTGTTGAATTTCTGTAGATCAATGATGACGAAATCAAGTTGATCATGAATTCAAGAAAGCAAGAAGCTGGTGGACATGACACCACCAATAGTAAAATATTTTCAAAAACTACTCCATCAAGTTCTTCAAGGAAGCCATGACACTACTAAAAAAAACAGCGTTTCCCAATAATTCAGTCACAAAAGACAAAAGTAATATCCTAAAAGAAATCAGCTGTGTGAGTCCCAGCAGTCCATTACTTTGCTCCAATGAAATAGCACCAGTAGTACCCAAAAGTGGCAAAACATAACTAAAACATGTAACAATCCCAGCTGAAAAAAGTGCTTTAGGAAATGTCTTTTGAGGTTGTTCAACTCACCAATTAAAGTACTAGCATTATCCCAAAAATTTTATGTTCTCTCTCATCCTCCGAGAAAGGAACATCCTTGTAAAGAATTTTTGCCTAATTTACCAGTGAATGATAGAAGCCAAATTAAACAAAGACAATCTGATAGGGAAAAAAATCAAAGGGCATAATAACAAGGCTAAATGGGAATCAAGAAGTCGATGTTCCCAAATAGAAACATTTCCTGATACAAAACCTACCTTCGAAGGAACAAAAGCAAGTAATGCTACCGCCATTAAGATAAAATCAGTGACATGTGTGAAGTAGACAGGAGCCTTGATCAAGTATAATTGTCAGATTGTTTCAATGTTTGCATTTCTATTTTTAACGGTATTTAGAAAGCAAAAAACTGAAAAGAAACTATTACTAGATGGAGCAAAAACCCACAAAACAAATAGGCATCACTTTAGCAAATCGAGGTACCATTACAAAACTCACTGGCCCACAAACACAAAATTTTAACCAGCTCTTCACCTCTGCGGCTCTACCTCTCTGTAGTATATATGTTTCAACATCATTTTAACATCCTACTACATCATCCTTCCATTCTCTCCAGAAAAACATTTTTGAGATCGTAATAAAGGCAAGTCAAGTTAGCAGCTGCAATGATTCTTCTTATCAGTCAGGTTAACATAGAAGAAGCATCAACATAAGTCTTTGGGAAGAGAAAATCTACGTAAGACAACATTACAATAGGCCACACAATTATCTAACTTATACATTAAAAGAAAGTCCAATAGCATCTAATTGCTCTCACATAGAATACAAGACATGCAACAATTTATAAACAACAAGATGTTAAAAACAGTTCTTCTCTAAGAAGTAGGCATAGGTGCCTGCATTCCTTTTCCTTTCTTTTTTGTTCATTTTTTCTTATCTAGGAAAGCAACTATAGGATAGGGAGATTACCGCATGTCTGCTATACTTTTTTTTTATAAAGGTAACATCTTGTATTCATGTCCAAAAGCAGCACCTGGAAGTGCTGAAGGGGTAATTACAAGCTCATAAAAAGAGCCATGGTGAAGCTGTCAAAAGCTAGTCTAAAACTAGTCTGCTATATCATTACAATTTGCCTATAAAATCTATCAAATCCCCTATATCCCCCAATAAGTTCTGTTTACACCAAAAATATAAAATACTAAGACAATTCATCCTAAATTTATGGATGGAATTGCTTGTCTTCAAAAAGTCTTAAATTTCTCTCTTTCCAAGTCCGCTATACTTGGAACAAGAACACCAAGGGAGGAGTAGGTAAGGAAATTTTCAGCTTTACAACCGAACTAAAGAAGGATGAATCTCTAAATAGCTTACTCAGAACATGATGGAGGATAACTAATGCTTTTTAAAAGAGAAGACAGTCCCTAATCTAACATAAATCAGGTGAATATAGGATGTTGTGAACAAGATAATAGAAAGCAAACAAGCAGGTCATCAGAGCATTATTCACGTGGAGAGATATCAGATAAATTATATTTAGCTAAAACAGCAAAGAGCAAGGGCTCAAGGAGTCATTTCTAATAGTAGAAAATCATTCTGGTATACCTCTTGTATACGGGCATGTTTTTTGCCCAAACATTAATAAAATTTTATTACTTTATTAAAAAAAAGGTAGAAAATCACCTGTTTATATATGGTGCTTGTACCAGATCCACTATATCCAATCAAAAGTAGTTTGTTAAGTGCCCTCTGCTCAAGATAATCAGGTATCACTTGACTAAGCACACTATTAACTTGCTCTCCACAAGTATTAGATGATTTTGAAGGAACTGGAAGAGAGAGTACAGCACAAACTAGCTTCATGCCAACCTGAAAAGATAAAATACTTTCACTGAGCACCAGACATGGCTGTATGTTTGAGTATGTGAAATGGATAAGTCGAGAAGGAACTGAATCATGGAACATAAATAAGAACGATTTACATTTCCTAGCCATGATCCCCAAAAGGGAAAAACCTCACTAAACCAAGGCTCATTGCTATGGGGACTACACTAAATAGAGGCAAAGGAAAATTCTGAAAAATGGATACAAACTCAAATCGCGCATACAAATCTAACCTTGCCCCATATATATCCTTTGGTATTTTTTTGTCCCTCTTCCTGATATGAACCATCCTCATTCACCCAAAAATGTGGGTTGCCAGCACATTGTACTCCTGCTAACTGTATAAATAATCATAATGTCAGTCTAAAATAGAAAAAGTGAATTATTACTGGAGCCTTGTTTTGCAGGTATAAAAACTTAACCTGTAACATGCGTAGCTCGGATTTGGTGATCTCACGACCATTTATATAGACCTGAGCGTTTCCATTGCTAGCATTTGGCTTGATGGAACCTCCAACATTTAAATGAGGAGTGATAATTTGTGAAGGTTTTTGTCCTTTCTGTTATAATCAACTATCGGTTAAACTTCCAGATTAATGCTCAATGTACAAAACATATCATGAGGAAAAGAATAAAATGATGTCCAGAATGAAATTCTACTCACCTTTCCCCAGAGACCAGAAACTTTGTCATACCAGTAATTCCCAGGTTTCAGCTTCTTTGGTGGATTTATGCAGCTCTGCAATATAACAAGCTCTTCAGGAGAAAGAGGCCTTCCATTCACACATGAATATTCAGATGGCAACTGATTCACTTCACACATTTTCTCCGCCTTCATGATCTGCCTAATCTCCAAATCATTTAGCAGTCGCTTGAGCATCCTAGAGCATTTGCCTAAGTTGCCTCGCTTTGGTTTATCAATCGGATAACCGATGTAGCTGACACACTTTCTTCCCTCTGGCATATACCCCATTGCTCTAAGCACACAATTACTGCAATATTTGGCATCAAAAACAATACATACCTCTTTTTCAGTAAATCTATTTCCTTTACAACAACGATAACATACCCCTTTTTTCACCTTAACTGCAGGTTCTTTCTTTGGTCGGACGACCTCAGGCTCGGCACCACTAACATCTTCATTAATATCTTCATCCTCTGACTCAATATCACAGAAAGTCACAACAGGTGCTCGTTTAACATCACAACTAGTTTCATTAAAGCTATCCCCATATTTATGTGAAGAAACACGAGAAGACGGATAATCAAGACTCAAAATTGACTCATTCGACGCCCAATCTGGTTGGCTTAAATCATTGAGCTCCAAGCTTCTGTCTTTACGACCAGTTGAAGCCCTCAAATTGTGACTACTCCTTGACAAGTCTCTTGATTTATCAAAACTACTCGAAAATCTAAAAGTACCAGAACTACTCCCCAACCTTCCCAGCAATTCATGTGAATGATCACGACTAATGGAGGTAGATGCCAAGTCAGTGGATTCATTGATTAAACCAGAAAATTCACCTACACTCTCATCACCATTACACCTCTCCAATGGGATAGAACTACTGGACTGACCACCATTACACCTATTACTATAGACTCTATCATCCAGTGCAGTAACAGAACTTGGGGACAATGTAGTTTCTGAGCCTAAAGCTAGTTCTTTACTAGCGGAATCGTCTTCATCCACCCTCTGAAAATATATAACAGATGTGGGAGACACAGTTGATTCCAAACTATGCTTCAAATCTTTAGAAAATTTCTTAGTTATATCTGTAGCTGATATAGGTTGAATAACTGGTAAAACTAACTTATGGGATAATGGCACCTGTAAATAACTTTTGGATTTGCTTTGACAAAAAATTATAAAATTAGCCCTAGGCACCAAAATGACTAGTAGACTTTAATTAAAAAAAATTAGTTGACATGCATGATTCTTTTGGAAACCTTAATCTTCCCCCTGGTGAATTATTTTGCACTTGCTATACAATAGAAAACTACAAAATGAAGAAAAGATCAATCACAGATCTAACTGAAACACAAAATTTCAGCAAAACCAAACTAAGATTCTAGCACCAACGAAATTCTTTTTCCCCAATTTTAATTCTCACAAAAAAAAAACTTTCAATTTACAGCCACACTAGAATGAACCAAACATAGTGAAATTTTAAAAGAGAATGAATTCTTACCAGTCAAGAAAAAGGGCTTAGAAAATAAACAAAGAACAAGAGAAAAAAGTACAGCAAAATCTTAAAATATTCAATCAATGCCACTATCATAACAATATTTAGATGTGAATAAGATGAGTTTTAAGAATCGAGTAAGAAACCAAGTTCACTAACACTGATTTACAATCACAGAATATAAAGAATGTTGAGTTCTTCAAGCTTTTTCTCGACATGCAACGAATTAAAACAAACTTTAAGCACCAAATAATATTACCCTACAAGGTTTAGCACAAATAAAGGTCGAATTTCCATTTTCATCAGATTTTGGCCCAAATAGAGATTTCCAACACTTAACCTTCAAATAAATTATAAACCCAACAGTTTTTCAGGACACCCAACTTCAATTTTAGCAAGAAAACACTTAACGAAGCTCTGTCCTTTAGATAATAAGCAAAAAAACACAGATTTCTTAACTTATATTTGAGATTTAATGTCAGAAAACACAAAGAAAGAGATAAATAAGAAAGAAATTGCCCATAAAACATAGAAAAACCAAAACATACCTGTCCTTTAGATACAAGATGCAGCAAAAGAAGAGAAAAACACAATAGAAACCCTAGATTCACATTATTTTGATCTAAATTCACAATTTCTCACACTGTCTCTCTCTATATTGTGCTCTCTCTCTCTCTCTCTCTCTCTCTATCTGTGTTGGGTGTGTTTGAAGTGAGAGGAAATAAATGAGTGCCCTAGGATATATCTTTTTTTTAATATTTAACTACGGACTAGTGACGGATTTTATATTCCGTCGCTAAATAATACATTGACTTCTTTTAATAATTAATATTGCAACGAATTTTTCCGTTGCTGTGAATATATATTTTTTGGAGAAAAATTGAAAGGTCTGGCGATGGATTTTTCGTTGCTGAATCCGTCACTACATAAAAATAAAATTTGTCGCGCCTCTTCTGTTGCCAAATCTGTAGTGAAATTTAAGGCGCCAAAATTTCGCGCTAATAATTAGTGACGAAATTCAGGTTTCGTTGCTAATCCGTCACTATATAATGAGATAAAATTTTAGTTGCTTTTCTCGCGACAAAATGAGCATTCCGTAGCTAATCCGTCATTAATTAGCGACAGAATATGATCTGTCGCTAATATTCCATCACTAAACGCTGGTTTTTTAGTAGTGTGTTGAGCACAACCTTCATCCTTAAGGTACACATTTCTTTTTCTTTTTTAAGTTTTATATTTTAATTAGCCTATGTTTAGCCTTATAGGCTAAATACTCCGTTGAATTACGTCACACTAGACTACTAAGATCATGGTAATAGTGCTTTGATATATCATGATCAAAGCCAAAACATGATGTTCAAGGTTAGGTAGAGACTGACCCAGGCGGACTGTTCATAACCAGGCGGTGGTCCTGTTGTTAGCCCGCTTAGCCGAGGATGGTGTTTTAGGGCATTTGTTGGACTTGTTCTGGTAGAAACAACCCCAACGCCAAGGTTAGTAACCTAGTAAAACAGTTGTTACCTAGATAGCATGATGCGGCGGCGCGATCCTACGTTATTATTATTATTATTATTATTATTATTATTATTATTATTATTATTATTATTATTATTATTATTATTATTATTTATCATCAATCATCATCATCATTATTATTATCATTATTATCATCATGATCATTATTATCATTATCATGATTAATCATCATTATCATCATCATCATCATCATCATCATTATTATTATCATTATTATCATCATTATTATCATTATCATCATTATGATCATTATTATCATTATCATCATCATTATCATCATTATCATCATCATCATCATCATCATCATCATCATTATTATTATCATTATTATCATCATTATTATCATTATCATTATAATTATTATCATTAATATTATCATTATTATTATTATTATTATTATTATTATTATTACCATTATTATTATTATTATTACCATTATTATCGTTATTATTATTATTATTATTATTATTATTAGTGTGGAAGGGTCGTTAGCTCTGAATATAAAGAGAGGTAGATTGAAAGTGTCTTCAAATTCCATTGCACAGACAAGAGAAGGGTCAACAATAGCCACAACAGGATTCTCTCCGAACTCCATTGTTGGTATCGCATAAAATGCATTAAATGAGAGACACCAGTGAAAACTCCTATCTAACACAAGGGTGACACCTTCAAATATTGGTGGTATAAAATAATAATCAATTACCGCAGTGCCTGCAAATCTCACAAGGTTAAATTGGTAAAGCATATCAGTTGCGTCGCCTAAGGGATTTTCTACAAATACCTTATTCTTGGAGCATTCGTGTGGGTGGGACATTGTGTCAAACACCTGGCCTGCAATAGGCACCATGGGGTTCTCTCGAAATTCATTTGTGGCCAAACCCATCGACAAACACCTGTGGTCGTCTACTTCTTTCACTTGAGCATCTAAAGTGGCTCTCGTTCCATTTAGACGCTTTAGGTGAGTCATTCTTATTCCACTTAGACACTTTTTGCACTGTTATTGGAGCAAAACCAACACCAGTCGTCTCCTACGTGAATTAAGTGGCCAATTAAATTGCGCCAGCTCATTTAAATTGTGTCAACTCAATTAAATTGTGCCAACTAATTTTAATTGTAAATTCACTAATTTGTAAATTCGTGGAATTTTGACCATTAAAAATTGAGGCTTTTGGGCTGGTTGGATTTGCAATGAGGTGGCGCCCCTTTGGTGTTGGTTTTGCTCCGATAACTGTGGAAAAAGTATCTAAGTGGAATAGGAATGACCCACCTGAAGTGTTTATGTAGGAAATCAATTCCTTGATTAATGATAATGTACTGTCATCAATATATACAAAAGAATTACCTTATTCTAGGAGATATTCTAGTTGTACATAATATTTGCTAATTATAACAATTATCACACCCCCGCAATCGAAGTGGGAGATTGGCGAACGCTTAGACTGTCCTGAAAGTCATCAAAAAGTACGCGCGGAAGCCCTTTGGTAAAAATGTCGGCAATCTGATATCGGGACGGAACATGAAGGACACGAACTTCGCCACGGGCAACTTTTTCACGAACAAAGTGTATGTCCATCTCAATGTGTTTAGTGCGCTGATGTTGTACCGGGTTAGCTGATAAGTATATCGCACTCACATTGTCACAATAAACAAGCGTCTCCTTTTGAATCGGGCAATGTAGCTCAAGAAGTAAATTTCTGAGCCAGCGGGATTCAGAGAAAACATTAGCAACTCCCCTGTATTCGGCCTCGGCACTAGAACGGGAGAGTGTGGGCTAACGTTTTGAAGACCAAGAGATCAAATTGTCATCGAAAAAGATACAATAACCAGAGGTGGAGCACCTAGTGTCAGGAAAACCACCCCAATCTGCATCTGTATAGGAGACTAAGTTGTTGACAATAGACTTGTAGAGATGCAACCAAAGTCAATAGACCCCTGAATGTAGCGCAGAATACGCTTAAGAGCAGCCATATGTTCAATACGAGGGTCATGCATGTGGAGACACACCTGTTGGACGACATATGAGATATCTGGTCTAGGGAATGTAAGGTACTGCAAAGCCCCAACAAGCTGACGATACTTAGTTGGATCATCAAATGGTGCATCTTTCGAAGCACTTAGCTTTGGCTTCGTATCAACAGGTGTAGGAGACGAGCTACAATGTGACATACCCCCCCCCCCCGTTCCAGGATTTCTTCGGCATACTGGTTCTGTGACAAAAATAAGCCATCTGCATTACGAGTAACAGCAATACCCAAGAAATAACTCAATGGGCCAAGATCTTTCATAGCAAACTCAGCACTCAAAAATGCCATAATAGACCTACGGAGATTGTCAGAAGAGGCCGTAAGAATGATGTCATCAACATAAAGCAGTATATATGCAATATCAGAACCCCTGCGATAAATGAATAAGGAGTGATCAGACTTGCTGTGTGAGAAGCCAATGGTGGCGGCAAAGTCGGCAAACTGCTAGTACAAGCCCGAGGGGCTTGTTTCAGGCAATAGAGAGACTTCTTCAATAGGAAGACATGATCAGGCAGATTGGGGTCCCGAAAAACCAATGTTTGATGCATAGACACAGTGTCAGAGAGATTGCCATGAAGAAAAGCATTCTTGACATCGATCTAGTGTATGGGCCAAGAATAAGATCATGCAATACTCAGCACAGTACGAATAGATGCCGGCTTGACCACCGGACTAAAAGTCTCCTCACAGTCAACACCCTTCTGTTGAGACCTGCCATCACCTGCAAGACGAGCTTTATGCCTCTCAAAAGAACCATTAGATTTCTTTTTATGACGAAAAATCCACATTGACCGAATCACATTAACATTAGCAGGCCGAGGAACTAAATCCCATGTATTATTTTCAATTAGATCATTAAATTCATCCATCATGGCATTCTTCCAATTTAAGTCACGGAGAGCACTTATGGGATTTTTGGGTAATGGAGAGATAGAGGTAGTGGTCTCGGTGTTAAGGTTGGAGGAATATTTCAAATTGGGTTTGAAAATTCCATTACGGGTTCGAGTGGTCATGCGGTGGAGCTACTGTGGGGATTGGGCCAGAGGCGACGGAGCCGGGCTCGAACTGTTCGGTAAAGGAGCAGGAGGACTGACCCGCTGTGGGTTGGTTCGCTGCTGGGAATGGGGAGTGGCTGTAGTTGGAGGTGGTCCTCCTAAAGACGTGGTTGGTAGGGAATTTAGATTGTTGGGAGATGTATTGCTAGAATTTCGTTGCATATGATAAGTGATGTATGGATTAACATTGTGGTCGAAAAAATCAAACATGTGAGAGTCAGGAGTATGAATTTTTGAGAATGGGAATGTGTATTCATCAAATACCACATGACAGGCAACGAAAATTTTTCGGCTTGACATGTCATAACATTTATATCCCCTATGATCGGAAGGGTACCCAAGGAAGACACAAGGGGTGGACCGTGCTTGTAACTTATGAATGGTGGTAGATGAAAACAAAGGAAAACATAAACACCCAAAAACCCGAAGATTAGAGTAGGTAGAATATTTTTAGTAGAGGAGTTGAGTAGAGGAAGAGGATCTGAGAACTTTAGTTGGGAGAATGTTCAAAAGATATGTGGCCATAGAAAGTGCATGATGCCAAAATGAGGGGGGCATCGAGGCATGAGTAAGCAGGGTCCGAATTACATTATTTATGGATCGGATGTGACGTTCGGCTTTTCCATTTTGAGGAGATGTGTGAGGGCAAGAGAGACGGAATCGCATCCCATGTTTTTGAGCAAATGAGTGAAGTGGCCCGTTATCAAATTCTTTTCCATTGTCACATTGTAATTTTTTAATAGACCTTTCAAATTGAGTTTTGACAAGAGCATGGAATGTGGTGAAAAGAGAGTAAACTTGAGACTTTTTAGAGATGGGAAAAGTCCACAAAAATTTACCAAAATCACCAAGAAATATCACATAGTAACGATGCCCATTAGAGCTAGCTGTGGGCGATGTCCAAATATCACTATGAACTATACCAAACGGAAAAGCAGTGAATGACATCGATTCATAAAAAAAGGTAATCTAATTTGTTTTCCCAAAGGACAAGATGAACAAAAAAAATTGTTTGTTCTTATTACATTCAATAAAATGCTTACTATGAAGAGAGCGTAAAGTATTGGCTCCTGGATGTCTTAAACGACGATGCCATAAATCAGGAGACAAAGCAGTGAAGACGGAATGAAATTGTGAAGGTGAGGCCTGGATGGCGGTGGAGAGTGGATAGAGTTCCCCGCTAATGTTTCATCTCATTAGTCTGTTCCCCGTCTGGAAATCCTTCACACAAAAACCAAACGGGTCAAATTCAATAGAAACCCAATTGTCAGTGGTAAATTTTCGGACAGAGATAAGGTTTTTGATGAGCTTGGGTGCATGCAACACATTATTTAAGGTGAGAGGGGGGTTTGGAGGTGAGACAATAGTGTTCCCGTAACCATAAAATGGAATTACATGCCCATTACCAACAACAATGCGATGATTACTATTGCTCGAATTAAAAGAAGATGAGAGTGTACCTTGGTCTGAGGTTATATGTGATATTGCACCAGTATCCATATACCAATTTTCATCTGGTGGAGCGATAGAAAATGTATGCATTGCCGCCTCAATATCCGTTGGAGTGTAGCCAATATGGGGCTGGGCTAAGAGGCTGCGTAGGCCTGTTACGGTTTGGGCCCAAGAATACCGGGCTGCATTGCAGAACGTTGTTGTTGCATTGGAGCAGTCGGATATGGGCACGGTGGGGGAGTCCATTTTTCCAGACACTGTCCATACGGGGGGGTATGGAAATGGTGGTGGGATGAGGACGTGCCACGGCTGCCACTGGATATTACCGCCAGCCTGCCACTGGTTGGTGCCGCGGCCACTGTTCTGTCCACCTCCACCGCGGCCAGCTGTGCGGTTTTGCCCATTGTTCTTCCCATAATTATTTTTCTTCTAATTCTTGGTGTTATTATTTCTGCCATGATTAGAATTTGAAGAATAATTATGCTGATGATTGGAGTTAGCATGGTCCATATTACCTGGTTAGGCACCGCTAGTTGAGGCAATAAACCGGCTTCTTTGGAGAGGCGGTTTTTTAGAGTACGTTCCGCCAATTTTATTCGGGAGCGAATGCCTTCAAATGGTGGTAATGGGTCCTGATTTTGGACAAAATCCACCGTACCATAATAGGCCTCTGGAAGGCCACCAATGAGCCGCAATACAAGGCGACTATTTGCCACCGGAGCTTCTACAGCAGCCAGCCTGTCCGCCAAGGTTTTCATGTGGTTGCAATACGCATCCGCACTTGAAATTTTTTTGAGAGAAACAGCAGCAAGTTCCTCGTCGAGATGGGTTGCCCTAGAACCATTGTTATCTTGAAAGATGGCCTCCAACCTTTGCCAATCTTTCGCCGAGGTGTCATCCTTCACCAATATGGCTTGAAGTAATTCAGGAGAGATCGTACCATATATCTACTGTAGGACTGCCGCATCAAGACGATCATAGAGTTTCGGATCAGCTACCCGTAAGGCATCAATTTTGGCCTTAGCCGCGGCCTTTGTAGGAGGGATAATGTGATGCATTAGGTTGTGCACACGGTCTTGCACCTTAAACAACGCCACCCATGAATGACATGGACCATTTTCAATGTCCAATGTGAACGGAACGAGAGATTTGACATTAGCTATTGAGAGAGCAAAGTGAAACTTTGCGCTTGTGTCAGACATGGTGGCTTCGAAGATGAAGAGAGGAAGAAAGAAGAAGGAGAAGGAGAACGAAAGAAGGAGGAGAGTGGCGGCTACTAGGGAGGTTAGAGAATTAAACCCTAGTCTGATACCATGTAGGAAATCAATTCCTTGATTAATCATAATGTACTGTCATCAATATATACAAAAGAATTACCTTATTCTAGGAGATATTCTAGCTGTACATAATATTCTAGGAGATATTCTAGTTGTACAGAATATTTGCTAATTATAATAATTATCAGTTTAAATGGAACAAGTATCACTTTAGGTGCTCAAGTGAAAGAAGTGGACGACCATAGGTGTCTGTCGATGGGTTTGGCCTTCATTTGTGGATATTGGAAACTGAAGACTATTATCAAACACTAGTGCTACATTGTCGAACACAAGTCCACATGAACCAGGATCAAATGGAAACTGAAGTAACATATGTTGAGCAACATCATTTTCAGGGATTAGATGATACCTATATGCTCTATTAATCTCAGGAATTTTATCGAACAATGATGAATCAACTCCAGATTTCTCAAGCTGTGTATAAATAGAGGCAATGGACAAAGCTTCGTGCCGCTGGATTTCTGACTTTGTATCCCCAACAAAAATCACAAGTAGTCGTGAGTCAAGATTGCCGTCATGAAATCTGCTTCCTCTGTTTTGTTCTCGTCTAAACTAGACTTCAATTTGTCGAGCGTTTGTCTGATTTGTGGGGTAGCAAATACGTTGGAGAGGAAATGATGCATTTCATCAAACACCAAGGCTATAGTCTTATCAGAAAAGTCCTCAACGATGCACATTTTGGAGTTTTCACTCACCTCTTGCAGTAGCTCCTCTGATTTTTCCACTTCCAACTCAGATTGGAGCAAAACTCCCAAATCAGCACACCTGCACTCCATTTCCATTGAAGAGTACCTCAACTTGTTGATTTGTCCATGCAATGTCATCACCAGATTCGATATGTTGTTCAGCCGATCATTGAACGATGTAGAATAATGGACAATATCACTTATTTGGAGGTAGTGGCAGAGCCACGATTTTCATCTAGGGGGTTCAAAAATTCTAAAAGGTAAATACACGAAGAAGTCAGGGGGTTCAACATCTACTAGATATACATAATAAAATAATTTTAATTTTGAAAATATACTATAATTTTCCGCCGAGGGGATTCGGATGAACCCTTGGAGCTAAGGTGGCTCCGCCCCTATTTGGAGGGAAGGTCAATGAAAGTACCGATGTAACAAACTAGGCTTTGTATTGATCAAATGGAACTTGCAATCAAAGTGTTCATCAATTTCAGCAACCAAAGAACAAAAGGAAAAATAGAAAAGGGAAGTTCCAGACTACTAATGAAAATAAAATAGCACAACTCTTAGCATAGCCCTAATGGAATATCTCATCTTCTATTTATAGTCATCTCACATGCTCTTTTTAACTAGGGTCCGAACGTAATTTTCCAAACTCCCCAATGGGTCTTCCATTGTGACCATGTTCATAACACACGTGCCCCCCTCCCCCCGTAACTTCGGAAAAAACCCTATATACATATATCTATATACCTTGAAAAACTATCATATATTTTAAAAGGACCCCTCGAACATAATTACTAAAATAGTTCAGTTGGTAGGAGTGTCACTGAGCTGATGCTCACAGGTTGTGACCCGAGTTCAAATATCGGCTCCTACAATTATTTTTTAAAAACATTTGTGCAGTAAACTGTTGTACTAACCTGCATTTAATGCAAATTTTCTTAAAAATCTTTTTATTGTTCAGTCCCCCTCCCATTTTACCTTTTCATTAAACCCCACCCTCTAAAAAGCCCCAAATTTCAAAAGATCTTTTCTCACTTCCCACTCATCTTTTCCCAATGTAATAAGTAAAAAGAAAGTCATTTGGATCTCTCCATTCTCAAACCCTTCTTCCATTCTTCCATTATCAAGTTTCTCACAAATCACTAAGTTAGGAACGTCACTCATAGTCAAATCTATTGTCGATATTCATTAGTTTCTCCGGCAATCGAATTCTAGCCAATGATAGGACTTCTTTTACGGTAAAGTGTTCCCTTCTTTTTTAGTGATTAATATAGATTACTTATTGTATAACTATATAATAGTATTTAATTACTAGGGATTGAGGAATACATAATTTTATAAATTTAATTTAATTAAAAATTGTATTTCTTATACTAAGCCCTAAAATCTTATCATATTCTTAAATTTGGGATTTTGTACAACCAGCTTAAGGTCTTGAAAACTCAGGTTTGTTTTTATTTTTCAAGTGGATTTGGGAGAATTTTATTGGTTATTTATCCTCTTTTTAATAATATATTGATGATAATGAGCATAAGATGAATTACGTAGTACTATTAGTGATGATTTTTTAAATAATTGTTTAGTTTGTTACTTTGAGAAGGAAGTATTTGCAACTGAAAGCAATGATGCTATTATTGACCATTTTCAAAAAATAAAAATGCGACGAGTTCAAGTATGAGTTGATGATGTACTTTTGTTATATTAGTACCAAATTAATTATATTTGATAATGTTGAACTTTGTATTTTGCTATTGTAATCAATAAGTTTTTTAAGAGTCGCACGCCTAACTTTGTCACTATTAATTGGCATACTAAAGATAATGGTGCCCCCATTGCGCTCAAATCCTGGGTCTGTCTCTGCTCCCATCTCCTTCCAACATCTGAACAACTTCTTTTAGTGAAGGTCTATCAATGGGATGCCACTGAATGCACCAAAGTCCTACAATAGCTAACTTTCTCACAATTGTGCCATCCCCTTCTTCCTCTATCCGAATCTTCAATTCTTCCCAATTCTCCAAATGTCTATAAATTCATTTTAATGAATTCACTTTGCTTTGGTTATTCGTCTTAGGAATAATCTTCGTCCTACCACCAACCATTTCTAACAAGAGCATTCCAAAGCTATAAATATCAGACTTATGAGAAACTTTATCAAAGTTTCTTCAATTCTTCCCGATTCTATCCGAATCTTCAATTCTTCCCAATTCTCCAAATGTCTATAAATTCATTCTAATGAATTCACTTTGCTTTGGTTAGTCGTCTTAGGAATCATCTTCGTCCTACCACTAACCATTTCTAACAAGAGCATTCCAAAGCTATAAATATCAGACTTATGAGAAACTTTATCAAATTTTCTTGATAACACTTCTGGTGCAATGTAGCCAATGGTTCCCCTAGCAGCAGTCATAGTGACTTCGCTTTTTTCTTTTGAACACAGCTTGGCTAGGCCAAAATCACATATTTTTGGGTTTAAGTTGTGGTCTAAAAGCATGTTTTGTGGCTTGATATCAAAATGGAGGATTTGCTGATCACACCCCTAGTGAAGATACTCAATCCCTCTTGTAGTGCCAAGAGCAATATGTTGAAGCGTGTTCCAGCTAATTTTACTGAGACACTATCGGAGCTCGAGCTCACTGGTAAAATGAACCTTTCAAGTGAATCATTTGGTAGGTATTCATAGATCAAAGCTCGTCTATATCCATCAGCGTAAAAACCAACCAAACGGACCACCTCAACATGGTGGATTGTCCCAATTGTTCCGATTTCATTGATAAATTCTTCCCTTTTACCCGTGGAATTGCGTAGGACTTTTACTGCAACATATATTTCACTGGAAAGACTGCCTTTGTAAACAGTTCCATAACTTCCCTCTCCTAACTTTTCATTGAAATCATCTATTATCTTCTTGACATCAGCATAAGAATATCTTGTTGGTCTGATGGCCTTGTAGTCTTCCAAAAACTTTTCAAGTCTTAACTCGACTCTCTTTTTCATTTTTACTTGTCAAATATAGCTGATAAAGTGAGAAAACAATATGCAAACAAGAGCTGCACCTAAAATGACACCTACGAAATTGCATAAGTAACATGTCATAAGTATGAAATAAAAAACAAGTAGGAATTTGACTTAGCGAGAACTTTGAAGAATTTCAGAAAACTAACCTGCAACCAAGGGCTGCTTAGTCTTTGTTTGGTGCTTTGTGATCCATATCAATGATGAAAGTGAGAAAATAAATCTAAGACATATAAATAGTACCTTCTCTGGTCATAGTTCGATTAAAACAATGAGTTTCCAATACCTTGGTTCCATCCTTGAAACCACAATTCATTCCTTTGGACTCGCAGTTCCAACAGAGTGGTATAGGCCAATTCAGCTGCAGTTTGTTGTCACCAAATGTTGACTGTGAGCATGGGTACTGATGAATTTTTGTGCAAGGTTGTCACGCCCCGGACCATGGCCTACTCGAAACACGACACTCGGTGCCATACTACATGTGGCCGAGCGAATCACATGGCTTGCTGAATCATCATGAGGCATACATGAGCGGAAATATAACATAAATGTGATGAGCTTTTATGAAACATGAGAATCATAGCTTTAATAAAATATTGATTTAAAACATGAATGTGGAAACATCGCAAATGAGCCAAAATGGCTATCCGACTCTGAACATCTGACATGGCGTGACTGAATAGTCTAGTCTATGAAACCTCTAACATATGTCTGAAAATGAAAACATACTCGCTGGGGCAAGGCCCCCAGCATACCTTTAAATGCATATCTTATCGTGAAAATAATTAAATAAATAATAAAGGTCTAAGCCCCGGAGGAGATGGGGCTCACCAACAAGCTGATAAGTGCGAAGTCCTACTAAGCAGATGCGTCATCCTGTAAATCAGTACATGCATCGTGAAATGTAGGTCCCGGACAATAAAAGGGGACGTCAGCACATTGAATGTACTGATATGTAAAGCGACTGAATGGAATAACATGGGACATGAAATAGCATGATAAGAGGTGAAATCAAAAACCTGAACATGAGCATGAGCATGAATATATATATATATATATATATATATATATATATATATATATATATATATATATATATATATATATATATATATATATTAAGTAGGGAGAGCATCGCATAAACCGACAACATGATATCACCAAACTCCACGTACCCACGTGGAATATCAATATACTAGCTTCCTAGCACGAACAAAGGATATTACTTTCTTAGGGAGGGCACTAAGGTTACCCTTCCACTCGAGTCAAGATGTCCCGGGCATGGCTAGTGTAACAGTCTTAGAATGGCAATCAAGTACAGCATAATGCGGGGACAACCAACTCATACCCAAAATAACATCGAAGTCCACCATGTCTAAGATCATCAAATCTGCCCAAGTACTATACCCCATAAAATAAATCGCACACGAAGGGTAGATGTTATCCACTACTATAGAATCCCCAACAGGAGTAGACACAAAAATAGGGGTATAAAGAGTATCACACATCATATCCAGACTGTAACACCTCGTAAACTTGAACTAGGTGTGAATGTGTAAAAATCTAGTATTAAGATGATATTTTATCTATATGAATCCATTCTTGATGAATTCGGGTGGAGGATGGTCGTTTTGAAGAAAAACCAACTAGTGAAGTTCTTAAGGGCTCTTAAATTCGCCTAAGTTTTGGTAGGTCTGTCTTCTGGGCGATTTTCATGAAAATGTGTTGTGAATTTGGAAAAACTTTCTTCATGAAAGTTGTATCCCTTTGAAATATTTTTCCAACGGTAGGTTGACCAACCCAAACGGAGCTCCGTACAAGAAGTTATGTCCATTTTACCAAACACTATGCGAAACCGACACCCGCCACTTCTTCAGGCGCGTGAGGGCGCGTGCGATGGCCATGAGTTGCGCACTGATCGCACCAAAACCCCCTTTCTGAATATCGACCTGCATGAGGTCGTGCGCTGCTTGTGCGGCGCGAGCCCATCGCATAACAGGTCCAGTTTCGGGTCAAAAAGTCGGTTTACGCGTTTTAAGTTATATCTAAGGTTAGGGGTTTATTTCCCCAGCCCCCCATTCACGAAAAATTACCCTAAAGTCAATAAGAACAAGTCCCAAGCCTCAAGAACCATATAAGGTAAGTGTTATCATGATTCTAGGTTGAATTCAAGTTCCTAATCCCTTTCTAACATCAAACCCATGATGCGTAACATGATTTTTGTGACCAAAACCTAGGTTTGCAACATAATTCTTCCCAAAGTGATTCAAGCTAGGGTTTGGATGTTATTCATTAGAAAAGTGATTGTTAAACATTGTTTAACAAATTAAGGTATGTCTCTTTTGAACATACTCTTTCTATCGGTTTTTACGAACTTTTTGGTTGTGGTTTGTATGTCTCCCTTTTAAAAATCTTATTGTGATTTGTATGTTTCACTTTTAAAAATCCTATCATGGATATATGTTTTCTTCTCCAAATTTCTTTATTGAATAAAAGGGGTGAACTTCTCATATAAAACCCTAATGTATGTCTCTCTTTTAAAAAAAAAACTTATTTTTGGATGAAAATCACTTTTTGAAACTATTGTTGGAAGTATAAGTTTTATTCAAGATTCTTTAATGAGTAATCTTTCCATGGTTTCTTGAACCCTAATTCATGACTAAATGGTGGTTAATGTGTGTGAGGGGACAAACCCACATTAAACCCAGATTATAACAACACTTATATATATATGTATAAGATATTATAATTGTTTCCCCCTACGAGAGATGTTTATTAATGTTAGTTAAGAGTTGGTAATGACATTTTCATTGGTGAATTGGGACATGGAAATCTTTGTAATGAGTTGTATGTTTTCAAAACATTGATTGGAATAACTGATTCTTTCGATATGGCATAATGAACTTTAATGTTATCTGTGGTGTGACTGCTGTGAGACAATTTGTGAATCGGATTCTATGCTATGAACTTTATTGTTGTGTTTGGCCTAGCTACTCGGGAGGAAGGGTAGCCACTATGGATCCTAGTGTGTCATTGCCTAGCCATTCGGGAGGAAGAGTGGCCACTACCGGGTTCGCTACCCGGGGTGTGATTCAAGCCTAGCTATTCGGGGGGAAGGATAGCCACCGCTGGGTTCGCTACCTGGGGTGTGATATATGCCTAGCTATTCGAGAGGAAGGATAGCCACCGCGTACTACATAGTCCGGTGTGATTTATGCCTAGCTATTCGGGAGGAAGGATAGCCACCGAGAATTATATGTTCCGGTGTGGTGCGCTACGCGCGATATGATTGATTCTTGGGCCTGTATTGGCATGTGTGACATTCTTATTCTCTCATGGAACTGTTGTTGACAATCATAATTGATTAAAAAGGCATGTTTGAAATTGTAACTTGACAAGAGGATTTATAAATGGGTTTTGATAATTCTTATTGAGGTACATCTGCTGAATACCTGTTTTTATATTGATTAATGGCTTTGTAAACTGTTTAACAAATGATATTAAGAATCAACAAGTGGAATGACTGTTTTTATACAATCTTTTCAGAACTGATTTCTTTATCTATTAATATATTTTATTTTATAATACTTGTTGTCCCCGACGAACTTACTGAGTACGAAAGTACTCAGGCATACCATTGTTGTTTTTGATGGTATGTTAGGTAACGGAGAAGAGCAGGTTCGTGATACTCTCGACGCTTAGGAGAACTTGCTGTTGCGGCTGATTTGGTGAGCCCACATCCTTGTTCGTGGGGCACTTCCTGTTTTATTTATTACTCTAGATTTTCGGGCTGCGTCCCGAAGTTAGATGATGGTTGTGTCTCTTAAAAGCTCCATAGATAGTTGTCAGAGTTGTGGGTAGATTGTTAAAGTCTCGTACGACTTAATGGGTGTTTGCCACGTTTATGACTATTTACTTATAAAGACTTCCGCTGATTTAATTCATATATTCATGAGTTGTTACGTTTACTTTATAAACTGTTGGAGGCGAATGTTGAACCTGGCGGGTTCAAGTGTTATTATGGTATCGTTTAGGTTCTTCCGATGTTGTTCATGACGTCGGATGCCGGTCACGTCTAGGGTGGGTTTTGGGGCGTGACACAGACCCACAGCAAAATAGGTAGAAACATAGGAAAAAGTAGAACCCGGATCAAACAAAACAGAAGCCATACGATCATAAATGAAGATAGTACCTGTGATAACTGCATCGGAGGCCTCAGCCTCGGGTCTACCAGGGAAGGCATACAAATGACCACGCCCCCCTGTCATCTGTGTACCATCGCGATTAGCATTACCAGTCTGAGCCCCGCCCCTGCCGGGCTGCTGTTCGCCTCTACCTGCCTGAGGACCGCCTCGGTTAGGCTGGGCACAACCCCTACCCGCGGTGTGGCCGCCCCGTCCTGTCGGTGCGCGATCCTTACCCCCTCGATCTGGTGTAAATGGATCTCAGAGAGTCTAATACTGAGTTCCCTTCCCACTTTGTCTAAGTTTGGGGCAATACCTCTTAATATGCCCTATCTTACCACACTTGAAGCAAGCACGGTCCAGCGTAGGCCGTTGAACAGAAGCTGATGAAGCAGTGTAGTTTCTATGTTGACCGGAAGCCTGATAATTTGCCCCTAATGGGACCACAGCTGACACCTACATCACGGACTGAACCGGACGCCCTGAATATACCTGTAAACTCTGACCCCTCGAGAAGGAGTTACTTAACATCCCACCTTTACGGGACTTCTTCTCAACTTGCCTTGTATAATTATCATGCCTAATCCCCGCAACGATACAGACATGCTCCACTATCTCCTGAAATAAAGCCCCAGTGGCTACAAGCTGAAGAGCCGATAACTGCAGTCCGGTGTTCAACCCCTTCACGAACAGCCATATCCTCTCCCCTTCAGTGGGCAGCAACTGAAGAGCATAATGAGAAAGAGAGTGGAAATTAGACTCATACACATAAACAGACGAGTTCCCCTGACCAATAGTAGCGAACTCATCCTTCCTTCGGTCCCTCAGAGTATGCAAAACGTACTTTTCCAGAAACACAGAGTAAAACTGAACCCAAGTCAATGGAGGAGACCCAGCTGGCCTACACTCCACATAAGCCCTCCACCGAAGCTTGGCATCACCCAAGAACTAGAAGGTCACAAACTCTACCCCGTACTTATCCACGACCCCCATCTTATGGAGCCTCTCATGATAGTCGATGATAAACTCATATGCATCCTCCGGCTCAGTACCCTAAAACAGGAGGCTTCATTTTAGTGAACCTCCAAAATAAATCATGTTCTTCACTGGTCATCACTGGCCCTGCAACTGGCCTCATGAAGGCCTCAAAACCCGGAACCTCATCCAAGCGAGGTGCCACCGCTGCTGCATGCTGAACCCCCGGAGCCTATGCTCTGTCCGGATCTGGGTCGCTACCCCTGCGCCCCTACCTGCTGGGCCCACTGGTATAGCTCCGACCAGTGCTAACCCATGCAACTAATTCAGCACTTGTGCCGTGGCGTCTGGTATACCCTGAGTAGCTGCAGCTCTTGGTGGAACTGGTACTGCTGCTGGCTGGGCTGGTACGGCTGCAACTCCTGCTGCCCCGTTCGGAACCACTGGAGGCACGGGGTCAACTACTGGGATGCCACCCCCAGCTGGGGCCGCCCCTTTGCCAGCTCCTCTGCCTCCATCTCGACCTCTAGCTGCTACCGCACGGGTTCTCGCCATCTGCGAGAGAATGAAGGATAGTCAGATACCAATTTGAATCAGCAGATACCAATTGGAATCAAGTAGCACGAGAGAATAAAGAAATGAGAGTTTTCCTAGTGTTCGGCAGCCTCTCGAAGATAAGTACAGATGTCTCCGTACTGATCTACAAGACTCTGCTAGACATGTCCTTGTACGATGAGATCGACGAACCGAAAGCTTTGATACCAACTTTGTCACAACCCAGCCAGCCATGACTGCCACCCACCTAAATCCTAGTGGGCGAACCAACATACAAGACACCTATCCATTCAATCCGATTCATATTAAAAACATGCTAAATAATTATTACTTATTTAAAAACAAAAGAACAAGTAAGTCATGCCATAAATACTGTAGTAAGCGCGAAAGTCCTAACTATTACAATTCCCAAAATTTGAAAGTCATCGTACAGGACTCTAAGACAAAAACATGTCTAAGAATCTAAAGTCTAACAAGTAAGTAATCCATAATGTCTAGAGTACGAAAAAACATTATAGCAAGAAGATCTTCAGGAGGCCTGGCATGGGAAGAAACTCACCCTAACATCCGTCAGAAAATATCCTCCACGCTAGATGTGAGGACGATCAACGATCTCTATATCAAAATCTGCACTCAAAGAATGCAGTAAGATAGTATCAGTACAAACACTATGTACCGTTAAGCATCATAGGTCGACTAAGATTAGTATCATGCATATTTTGTAAAATTAATAGAATAAGATAAGCCAGTCAAAAGTCAGGAATATCAATAAATCACAACAAGTCAACCAAGAACAATCACAATCAATCACCAAGATGTCAAGCATCAAAATCACGTAAGTCAACATCAGAAACAAATTTACCACAATAACCGCACGCACTGTACATATATGTCAATTGATGTCTTAGCTCAGTAGTCATGACCTATAGGAGACCTATGGTGTCCATGTACCACTCATTCCGGAATATCCCTCGGACCCGAGCACAAACCTTCGCCCCGGAACAAATCTCGATTGCGGGACATATCAAAGTACCTCTCATTTTCGAAACTATCCTCGGACCACGAGCCCATAATCTAGGTCACATGAGTGCCTTTTCATACCTCGTACAGAACAGTGTTTCTTACCTTTCCAATATAAAGAACCAGCTCATCAATCCATGTCACAATACCCTTAAGAAGATTATATTAGCTTCTGATCATAACACATCCACTGTAGATTTAATCACACAGGAATAATGGCACGGAGCCTACGCAATCAATCAATCACATTCACATAGGAATTAACCACACAATACCATGCATGAAAAGTAGACATGATTTCTCCTAAGGATATCACCAAACATACAATCAACTAACCAAAGTCTAACTTAAGTAAACCGCAACCTACCTCAAAGTAGAGCTGGAACGCACAGGTTACTCTGCTACAACCTTTTCTTTCCTCAAAGCTTCAATGCGTTCACGGTCTAAAAATAGAAGGCCGAATGAGTCACATTGCTCAATTTACAAACACCAAAGCAAGAATGCCCTTCCCTTTCCCCATTCTAAGGGTGGATGATTTTCTAGGTGATAAACAACCTATCAAGGTCCCTAGTATTCATTTACCATCAATTTATAGAACATTCTATCAAACATTCCCATTGCAAATAGTTTTCTATGGCAAGGACATCATTTTTATAGAACCCTAGTTTTCAAATCACTTAGTTTATGATTCTAAATGTTCACTTTATGACAAATAGCAACTAATCAATCCATTTAAATGATAAAATACACGATAATAACCCCAACCCATCAAGTTTAGAAGGTTTATTGACATTCTAGGGTTTCTACTTCACTTTCATCATTAAAGACCCATGAAAATGATTACCATAATGAAGGAGAAGGGTCAATGAACTTACCTCACAAGGTTATCTTGCCTTAGCTTGAAAATTCTCTATAGGTGCTTGTTGGGAAGTGTGTTGGTGTTTTGTGAATAGAGAATATGAGACTAAGTATAAAAATTTCGGGCCACTGTTTTTCGTCATCACGCTACTGCAGCGGTCCTGCTATAGCGGTCAAGTGACCGCTATAAGGGAAATTCGCTCCCTGCTATGGCGGTCGAATCGCCGCTATAGCGGTACCGCCATAGTGATCAGTCGTCCGCCACAGCGATACCGCTGCAACGGTACTCCCACCGCCCCAGCGGTCTATTTTGGGCAGTGAGCTCGCTTTTTGTCCAGTTTTTCCCCTATCACCCCACATTTCATCCAAGGCCTCAAAATACAACACAAATCATGCACACATACAAAAAGACGCCTTACGAATCCAATCGCGGCCTCAAAATCCCTAACAGAGTCCTAATTACCCATAACGACCAGAAGGGTCATTATAGAAAGCATCAATGAACTCATCCCAAGTGGTACAAGATGCATTCTCCCCTCGAGATTGTTTTCATGTCTCATATAAAATAGGAGCAACATCCTGTATTTGAAAAGAACCAAACTCTGCTACCTCTGTCTCAATGACATGCATAATACTAAACACTTTCTGCAGCCCATTAATATAGTTCTGCGGATCCTCCTCAGCCTTAGTCTCTGTGAAAGTTGGAGTTTCATCCGCAAGAATTCCTGAGTTCTCGAACTAATTGACCCAGCACTGGCACCTGAGCTAGGGGCAGATTCTTGTCGCTGCGTCTGGTTGTCCACGATCCGAGTAAGTAGCTAGATGGCTCCTTTAACATCCATGTCTGAAGTGTTAGGAGGTGTAGCTGTAGGATTAGTTGGGACTGCTGGTTCTGAAGCAGTTGTCTGGGTCAGAATGTCTTCTTCTTAAGCTGCCCCAGTAGTAGCCCTCTGGCTAGTAGTTGTAGTCTTTCTTCGCAGGCATTGTCTGAAATACGTATTTCGCACGAGTTAGAAGAATTCCTGAAGTACTGCTCTAACTGCACGATCTAGAGTATGAAAGAAGTGAGACAATCCTGAATGTCCTGATACCAAGCTTTATCACACCCCAAACTATGGCCTCGGCAAAATACGGCACTAGGTGTCATACTGTATGTGACCGAGCGAACCACATGGCTTGTTGAATCATCATGAGGCATACATGAGCGGAAATATAATATGAATGTAATGAACTTTTATGAAACATAAGAATCATATATTTAATAAAATACAAATTTAAAACATGAATGTGGAAACATCATAAATGAGCCAAAATAGTTATCCGACTCTGAACATCTGACATGGCGTGACTGACTAGTTTAGTTTATGAAACCTCTAACCTAACTATGAACATGAAAACATACTCGCTGGGACAAGACCCCCATCATACCTTCAAATGCATATCTTATCATGAAAATAAATAAATAAATAATATCTAAGCCCCGGAAGAGATGGGGCTCACCAACAAGCTAATAAGTGTGAAGTCCAACTAAGAATATGCGTCATCCTATAAATCAGTACCTGCATCGTGAAATGCAAGCCCCCGAGCAATAAAAGGGGACGTCAGCACATTGAATGTACTGGAATGTAAAGCGACTGAATAGAATAACATGGGACATGAAATAGCATGATAAGAGGTGAAACTGAAAACCTAAACATGAGCATGAGCATGAATATATATATATAACCCGAGTAAAACATATTGAGTAGGGAGAACATTGAATAAACCGACGACATGATATCACCACATGGGTACGTGGAGTTTGGTACTTCGCCGGACCAGCAGAGCTCCCATACCTTGCCAGGGATATGAGATGAAAACATGACATGAAAGGATCCAATCAATATAACATGAAGGAATCGTCCTAACTGGGCGGAGCGATCCTTATCCTACGGTGACTAATGTAGTTTCAGGCTATCTGAGCCTTCTCGGTAATTTGTGCAACTCCCAAAAATATAAACATGATATAGTTGGCTACGAAGCCCGTGAATTTCATGAAGCATGACTTGTATTTAACATGAATGTATCTTGTATCATGGCATGAAAATAATCATAATGTAATTATATGAAAACTGGTAGACTTGTAGGATATTCATGAAATAAGCATTTTATTTAAGAACTTGCATGTAAGAACATGGATTGCAAAGTATGGCTTTTCATGGATTACGGACAGATTCTCAATAATCGGAATGATGTATCTAGAACACAACAATGGATTAATAATAATTCAACACATAGTATAACATAGTACATGGACCTAGGGTTATCATGAACATGGCTAACACTCTAGTTTTTGGAGAACTTTCGTAAAATCATGGAAGAACGTGGCGTGGGGAAGAACAAAGATGTTCCTACACGTAGATAGTAACCCTACATACCTGGTAATGCACCAAACCCATAATAAGAATCTGAACTTCGTGGAAGAATCCCAAAGCTTTAGTCTTGAATCCATTAAATGGGTTTTTTTGAAAACCCTAGGTTAAGAATGATAAATCCTTGCTTAATGTTCATTAACATATGTTATAATCCAATTAAAATAGGTTGGATTGCTTACCTTAATGTTCTTGGTGATGGAGAATGAGGGTTGTTCGTTCTAGGGCTTGGAAACTGGTGAAAAGCGAATTTGGAACTGAACCCCTCGTATTTATAGATTCTGGTGGACGCGGGCAAAGTACGACCTAAATATATGTCCCGTACTTTAAAGTATGGCCCGTACATTATGGTCGTACATTGGGTCAAACTTCTAATGATAATTTAATTTCGACGGGGGAAGTACGGGCTCAAGGTACATCTCGTACTTCAATGTAAGACCCACACTTTTCTGCCTGTACTTGGGTTAAAAGGTCTCAATGCTCTCTGCCAGTTCCCCTCGATGTACGCCTACCATAATACGTCCCGTACATCAAAGTACGGCTCGTACTTTGGTCGTAAAACGTATAATTGACGTCCTGAGGCAAATTTTTCCAATTCTAACACTTTTGTCTTGGTTTCTAAGTCCCGAATCATGAATGTAAGATAGTTAGTGTACGAGGTGTTACAAAGGCCTAGAGAGGATATCGCCAAGGTTAGTAGTCGAAAACACAACACGAACTTGGTAACCAGAAGAACCAAGACATAAAACCAAGTAATCATTTGTGAATGGTACAGAACAACTGAATAGGACGGTTTGACCTTTAACATTTTGAAATTAGACTGTGATAAATTCAGTTGTGGTAGCTGTATTGGGTAAAATATAAAGGATCCAGCTGTACCAATGCGGTTAAGACACGTGGCACGAAAGATGAGACTTCGGATGAGTTAGCATCACTGCCACCGAGGGAAGATTTATGGTACCGGAAGAAGCTACAGGTCTGGTGTAACGCGCATCTTCTCCGGACCTGAGTGGCCTAACTGAGTATGTAAGGCAGGAAACAATATCATAAGTAAGACATAAGTGTAAAAAGAATAAAAGTAACCTGAGCCATCTGAGAATGTACAATATGCAATGCATGAGTTTCGAAACATATGCAAGTATAAACATATAGTATCATCGTCATCGTGCCATCGTCATATTATCATCCAACGTCTGGGGTATCATCATAACATGCCCACTGCAGTGGTGTGCACATCTACGTGCTTTTCCGGTGTCACGGCCTAGCTAGGGGCCATGACGGGCACCCGGGGCTAACCACCGAGCACCACTCGTGTTACTACTCATCATACTCATCCTGCATTGATTTATTATTCTCTTACTTCTAGTCATAAGAAAATCCATTTACAATTTGAAACACATGTACATTTATATACATAAGCCCCCTCGGCTATCAAAATAGTATACATATACAATGAGGAAAATCATGAGATCACAACACCCACACATGCGTATCTATGAGCCTTTACTGGAGTACTAGACATATGGACGGGACAGGACCCCGTCGTGCCCAAAATATATATACACAAAATAATAATCAATGGCACCTCCGGAACAATAGAGTGCTCTCAAAGTCTGCTGATAGCTCCTACGAATCTGGATCACCTCCATGTCTACCTGTGGGCATGAACACAGCGTCCAAAGAAAAGGACGTCAGTACGAACATTGTACTGAGTATGTAAGGGCATGAAAAGAAACTGGTATAATAAAGAAAACATAAACATGATGCAAAGATATAACCTGCTTAGCCTTTTAAAAGTAAATGCATTTTATACATATCACATATATCATCATTGTTAACTCGTATCCAGGTCACCATCATACGCCGCCCACTAGTGATGTCATGTCCGGCCCTCTAGGCACGGTGTAATCATAAGAAGCCCGCATTAGCAGTGACATGTCCAGCCATCTAGGCACAATTTAATCATATGCAGCCCGTCTTCGCGGTGACATGTCCGACCATCTAGGCACGGTGGAATCGTATCATCACATACCTCTCATAAACTCGTCATAAAGCATGCATTAGAGCCCCAAGATAATCTATAACCATATCGGGGTGACGTAAGGTCGAGAACCCCGATTCTATTATGGGAAAATCACAATCATCATACCTCACCTTGAAAGGACTAGTATCATAACGTGGGTCTAGTAACAACAAATAATGTTATATCATTGGCTTTAGGATCCCTAGACTTAGGTTCATCGTTACCATTATCGAATTCATAACGTGTCTCTTATTCTTTGTCTCATAAGAAGCTCTATATAATGTTGACTCATATTTTTCGAAATGTAAGAAAGTCATGGAAAGAAAAGGGGAATTTATTTCATGAGAATCATGCCTTATAAGGAAGGGCTAGCCTTACATACTTTTTCGTTTGGCTACTCTATTGCTTGAACATTCTCTTCCAATGCTCACGTCTCTACTTTCAAGAGAGTTCGTATTAACATTAGCTAATCAATCACATGAACATGCTTAACTAAAGCTAGAGAAAATTGGGCAGCATTTCCTTTGTTTGTACAACTTTATCCATATCATATATCAACTCCCAAACATCTATAATAACATTCACAATATCCTAAGCAATAACCTTCATTCACTTATATTATCCACATTCCCCAATTTCACTTCAAATCATCCATAACCGGGGTCATAGTACTATATTGTATTCATCCTCCTATTATGGTTCTCCCATGTTTTTAATACCATTTATAACAAGATTCTATTCATAATACATCAAGATTCATGATTCATGTCAACTACTATTTAAGAATGCCATTATTTTCACATTTGAGCCCTATATTCTATTCTCTTCCATAATCCAAGTCTTTCAACCTCTCAATACTCTCAATAATATGAAATAAACGTAAGACTCACCTTAAGCACTTGGTAATAAGACTTGAGTCACTCTACTCCATTAGAATGGAATCCCCCACTTGCATGCCAAAGAAATTCCTACTCTCCACAAAACCTAATAGGGTTTATATTATACATATCTCCTTGATTTTGGCTTTTGATCTTGATTTCTTGGTATAGATTGTTGTAGAAATAGAGAGAGGATTTTAGAGGGTTCTAGAGAGATATAGAGTCTGTTCTTGGGAGATATAAAGAAATAAAACGTGGGAGCTTATACTTATAATCACGGCTGGAAACTTCCAAATCCGCGGGTCAACGAGCAGGGTCGACGGCCCATCAACATGCTCCGTCGATTCTCCGCCTGAGATGTCTGAGTGCAGAACCTCGTCGATGGTGCCAGGCGATGGCTCGTCGATGTGGCGACGGTCCGTTCCTTGGGCCGTCGACGTTGACTGGCTTCAGCAGTTTTTTGAACTGCTCTGTCTTGCTCCAATTCAATTCGTTTCGCTTCTAATTGTTGACACCAAATTTTGTCCTTCCTTTATTCCAATTCATTTCTTCTAATATTTATTAATAAACTAAATATCTTATTTTTACTATCACTACATTATTATTATTATTATTAAAGTATTATTATTTATTAATACCTCATACATTGCTACTCACTTATTACATATTAATCATAAAACTAACTTAGATAATATTTCTACTTTATTATTACATTACCTATATATTTATAGTTTCTCTATTATTAGTAAATTTATAACATTAAATTTTAGCTTATTACTATTAATTACTAATTGCATAACTATTTCATATATTTCCCAAGTCACTGATATAAAGAAGCACAAAAAATGAATTAGAATAAGAGAAAAAAGACCAATCAACAGACCATACTTTAGCTTAAAATTCTATTCGGATGACCCAATTTTCGGTCAAGTTAGTGGCCCAAATAGGCCCAAACCCGCCAGGTACTTGAACAGACCAAACTACCCCTTCATTAACCACTCCAAATGACCAAACTACCCTTAAATGGATATAAACAACTAGGGTAATTGCCTGTGGCCTCCCTATTTTCTCTGCAATGGCAGAAGTCTCTTTTGGCTCTATTCTCACACCATTTCGAGCAAAATTTGATTCGAATTACCTAAAGGTGCAAGGTAATATCTTTACTCTTATTTTTCACATACCCTTTTCGGTACAAGTTTCGATTTTGTCCTCCACTCTTTTCTTTTTCTCTGAGTGATTCGAATGAATCCGTCCCAATGCAACGTTTGAATTTTGAACGGCTGTTTTGACCAAGATCCAGAGTTGAAATCCCGCCCAAAAATGAAACCATGGGTTTCTGTTCTACACCTATAAATACAACCTTAAATCATTCAGCCAAGACAGACCTTGAACATCCTTGAAATCTCATCATACACAACCTTTTATCTTTGGACTACTACTCTAAACCTTGAGATCTTTTAAACTTTTCATTCGTCGAGGTTCGGATCTGTTCATAACGAGAGTGTAGATTTGAAGCCAACGCCCCGTTCACTGCACCAACAAGAGGTAAAATCTAATCCTATTCTTACTTTTCTCTAATTTAAAATTTTGTGTTCATTTTAGAAAAAAAAAATCATCTCTTGAGGTTCTGTTATGTTCAGCTCCATTTTGTGACCAAATCAGGTGATTAGTTACTGTTTTGAACTTCTATAGTTTAATAGTGTTTGATTGGAATAGCAAACATGTTCTTACTGAAGTTTAAGTATCAATATTGTACTAGAGGTCATATTTTTAGTGCAACTGAAGAATCGGTCTTTAGGTTTATTTGAAAGATTAGGATCTCTATTTATTGAAACAAAGTGTTTAAGTTATATAGTCTTTATAGGTTGAATTGATATATATCATAATGTGATTTCCTCTCAATCTTCAAAAGCCATGATTTAAAGTTTTGTATTTGTCATCATGCTCTAGTTGTTGGATGCTCTATTTAATTTTGGAATGATCGAGAGCTCAAATTATTTGCTTGAATGAGGTTTTGGATATCATGAATATGGTTTTTTTTTCCTTTCTATTTTTTGACTTCATGTTAAAAGTGATCTCTGCTTATGAATGCTCCTCGTTTCTTTGTCTAAACAATTGAGTTAGATTTATTTTTTCCCTAGTTTAAAGATTATGTTTGAAGCACAATTTGTGGTTTTCTTAATTTAAATACGCACTAAAGTAGCGAATATGTGTGTGTTTGTCTTCTGCATAATACTCAAAAAATGTATGTGTTCATTTTCTGTTCTTACAGTCATTGTAAAAGGGTCTTTCGGGTCTTATAACTCGCTACAACTTAAATATGTTTAGAGGAAAGGGAGAGTTTTCTGTTTTTTTTTTTTTTTTTTGAATAAATTGCTACTTGAAAATATGTTTCTAATTAGTAAATATATATATATATATATAGTGTAAAATCTTTTGTATTCCGACATTTGAAAGGGTTTATCTTAGCTTTAATTTACAACTCATGTAACTGCTCGCTTTGTTTATCTCTTATCTTGGTGTTTGCAAGATCAGAATATCATCCCTTCGAACTACTTTTCTTTTCTTTTCTTTTGCATGACACAGCGGGGCCGAAGAGTTCCACTTTTGGACTCGACGTCGCCGCAAGGCTTGAAACATACATCTACATCTCCTCTGGGCCTCTCGCTCACCCAAATATATCCGAACAGAATTTAAGAGGGGCTAGAAATGGCGGACATCTTGTCGCAAATACTCCTTCAGCTATTTGTTTTGGATATTGCATTTGCTTTTGGTTACTCATCAGAGACTTGAAGTATCCTAACCTTGTGTGATATTTGACTGTCATTTGTGTGAATAACATGACTAACATTTAGGTTTGTTTGGTCATACTAAGTTTCACCTACAGCTAGCAGCTAAGATAGTACTTTGTTTTTATCTGACAGTAGTATACCCCTGTTTTCGTTACTTTAGCACGTGGACTAAATTCCTTAAAATGTTTTAAACTTATTTGCTTTTTCAAGTCATCCATTAGAGGTCAACTTAATTTTTAAGTTTGGTTTAAGTCATGGTTTAGCTGGTTTCGTCTTTTAGGGAATCCATCCCTTTTTTTAATCCAATTGGAAAAGAATCTATCTCCCCATATCCAAATACAAATCAAATTTTCAAATGCACCGGTCAGTTTGAGTCTTGGTGGGAAATATATTAAACTCCACACTATTTTCAAATATGTTCAAATACAATGTCATTTTTTTTCTACTTCAAACGGTAAAATCAGCTAGTACTTTAGAAGTTAATACTCAATACTTTACAACACCCTTTAATTAATATTAAGTCCGGTCGGTTAACCGTATTTTAACGGATCTTAAAGGATGCTTAATACCTTCCCTTTAGATTAATTGAGCCCTTACCTAGAATCTTTTGGTTTCGTAGATTTTAATACGGAGTAACTTTCGACAATGGCTTTAATTAACTTTAGGTGTCCTAATTCACCATAAATAATTAGGTGGTGACTCCTTAACTTTAATTAATCTCGGAATTACCGGAATGTTGTAAACCATTTTGACCCTGGTTAAAATGGGGTATAACACTAATTCCCTCATAATGCCAAGAATACATATTTATACTCTTGCGTTAGTCCATTTACTGTGCAACGACATGGAATGTTTTTTCGAGGTGTAACATACTTCCCCCCTTTAAAAACATTCGTCCTCAAATGTTAAATCCTCGGGAATTCTACAGAAATTTTTCCAGAGTCTTCCTTGTAATATGGCACTACCACCCTATCACGACAGCCCATAATAACATGTCTCATGGGGCCACAATACCATAACAATATATTTATGCCCACACACGACCAAAAGCATGAAAAGAAAGCATACATACCTCATAATGTTAATGTTTCATCTTGGATCTCTTCCGGAGGTTGAAATTGTCACGACCCGATTAGGGGCCGTGACGAGTACCCGATACTTGTACTGAGCACCCCTTATCTATCATATTACCTTTACCTCTTAGCAAGCCGTGTAAACAGAGCCATTTTTTTTTAACATTAACATTAGCAGCGTCATTCTGAACATAAACTAGTAAACTTCGTTATTACTTTATACAACAATCATGCCAAGACACCATACATATATCTGTACCTGACTGACTGTACATATCTGTCTACGAGCCTCTAGACATAGTACACTTATACATAGAAAGGGTCGGGTGCTGCCGAGCCCGAATATACATGCACAAAATAGTACCGTTGGAGGGAGGCTCCGAAACAACTGGAGCGCTGTCAAGTGCGGCCGGTAGAGCCCTAGAAACCCGGTCCGTATACCTGCTAACCTGCGCGGCATGAAACGCAGCGTCCACAAGAAGGGACGTCAGTACGAGTAGTGTACCGAGTATGTAAGGCATAGAAGATAATGTAAACAGTAACATAGGGTACAACTGATAATAGCATGGAGCCGTAGAACATATAACGAGGCGAGAAGGTAACCTGTACATAGGAAGGCCCCTTTTTCAGGTCGGCTATCATGTAAGCTTGTCTTTCCATCTTTGAAACGTTTCTTTTCATAGGCATAGGAATTTACATTTGTATCTTACTTATTCCCGTGTACAGAAAACAGTACATTTCAGTAACGGTATCCTTTGCTCACATTTACAGACGCCGAATACAATCGGCTTCCCCACGGTGTCCCTTATTCTCGTATACAGAAAACAGTACAATTCAGTAAACAGTATTTTTCATTCACATTTACAGACGCCGAATACATCGGCTCTCCCCACCCCCTCCCTAACGGTGTCCCAACACATTACATCATATATATGTATCACACATTATATATATATATATATACAGACGCCGCGTACGGCTCTCCCATATCCCGCGTCCAGGATGGGATCCAGCTGAATCAGGTGGTGATATAACAGTGGTCCTTCCCCTTTCCCCATATACATATACGTGTACATTTACTTCTCTCTTATACATATACATGTCTTATATACAAATACTTATCCTATATACATATACATATCCATACACATATACCTGTATCATATAACCAGCATGCACGGGAGTCTAAAGAAAGTTACGTCTACCAGAGTGACATAAAGTCAGTAACCTCCGATTACATTATATAATACTCGTGATCGCTTTGTCTCACCTTGAAGGAACGAGTATTTTAAGGTGAGACTATCAACGGAGAATAATATTAAAGTAAACGTAGAATGAAATCGTGGGCATCATAGATGACAGTACATAAGCTTTGGGGTCTTTAGAAAGTAAAGTCATAGCTAGAGGATATAAATAAGGTTCAAAAATTAGTTTATCAACATCATATTCACATTAACCCCTTAGCTTAGGAATCTTAGTCGTAGAATCGTTCCGGTCGTACCTATCAAAGGTACATTCTCTTGTCTAACATTGTCATTATCATTATCCTCATAGAAACATTCTCGTTAGAGTAATCATAGTACTTATCATTCGGTAACGAGATCGGGATCAAAAGTCCCCTTTGGATTTACTTCAAGTAAGTCAACCAAGACTCTAGGAAAATCCGAGAGTAACGGGCCCACCTCGGGCCGAATGAGGTAGCGTGTACGATTGACATGTGTTATGTGTCATAGCATTACTTGTGAGGGTCTTAGGGTAATCGGGTCCCCTTTATACAAGTTCTGAGGGTTTAGGAGGTTTTTCCAACAATTGGCACACTTTCTAGTTCAATTCTATTAAACGAAAAGTGGAAAACTTTAGGTGCGGATTCCGGGGACTAGGGTTGTCCCCGAGGCTCGTACCCAACTTGTTACAACTAAGACATGCCATAGAAAGAAGGGTGAAGCCTTACATACTTCTTTCTGCTCCTTTTGCTATCCCAACTTCACGTCACAACCTCGTCGAAATCTGCAAATTGGTCATTTATACTAAAACTCTCATTAGAAGACTTAGAGTTAAAACCTTAAGGAAACACTCTGCTACCGAAATTTCGGCAGCATTTCCTCTGTAAATATACCATCCTCGACATTCAATTTAGTCAAATTCTCATCAAACACAATCCGGGAATTCAAACCCGGCCAAACTGTCAACATGAATTCAACAATCGCACTAGCGATCCATACATTCAATTCAAGATACATGATATCAATTGACTACTTTCTTCGAAACCTTCCAACTCCAATAAAACAATGCAACCTCCTAATATATATTCCAACGACCCCATACCAATATCGTTGTCTTTCATACGCATAAGAACATCACATTCAATATGCATGATTTCTAAAATAAGTCTCCCACTTCCACAACTCAACTAAGGTTCCTAGACATTCATTAGCGACATAGGATTCACAACATAACAACAACCAAAACACTACATAAAATTAACTCATTCACTTCCATACTATACCACAACCTCACGGCCACACACACACACAACACTCACGGCTACACTTCATGCATGCACAACTACATTCTCGCCAAATTCATTCACAACCATAACAACCAAACACTAGACAAATAATTGAAACATGATTCTTATTCATATATGAACATACACGACCACATTCTAATTTCCTCTCCTTCATGAATTTCATCCATTTTTGCATACTACAACACATATAAACCATGTATAACACATAAAACAAGGTTAGAATTTACCTTTCTTCTTCAACTTCTCACTTGCCTAACTTTTGGCAACTTGTATGATTTTGAACCTTTGTTGCTCCAACAACAACTCCACCTTGTTGTGCACCCCCTACTTGGTAGAAAATGATTTGTGGAGAAATTTTATCAATTTTTCTTGTTGATTTCTCTTTTGGCCGAATGCCTTGAGGTTTCTCTCCTCTCCCTCTTGTTCTTGCTTGTCTTGAAAATTCTAGAGAATGTTGAGATAATTATGGACTTATTCTCTATTTAATTCACAAAAATAAATCCCACATGGGCTTGGACCAAGTCCATGGCCGGTTGGGCCTAGTAATTTACCAAAAATTTACTTTCAAGCCCACTTTGTATCATTGGCTAGTTTATGTAATTCATGAAGCATTTTTTTCCAACTTCCAAATTTGCCCTTCGTCTTTCTCCGTATTTCCACTTCTAGACTTTCATAAACAACTCATGTACCAAACAACATAAAGGGTGGCCTTGCTTGTTGTCTTCCTGCGATTGTCTTGAATTATCCGATTGCACAAAACGCGGGATATAACAGAAATAAGTGCCAGTACTTAGATTTCATATTTCCTTCCACCTCCCAAGTCATTTCTTCTCGGTTATTGTTTCTCCATAAGACTTTGACTGAAGGTACTTCTTTATTCCTTAGTCTCCGCACTTGCCTATCTAGTATAGCCATAGGTACTTCGTAAACTAACTTTTCTGTCACTTGAACATCATTTACTGGCACGATTCTAGTAGGATCTCCAACACATTTATGGAGCATGGAAACATGGAAAACTGGATGGACCGATTCAAATTCTGAGGGTAAGTCAAATTCATAAGCTACCTGACCCACCATGCGGACATTCTTATAAGGTCCAATGTATCAAGGACTCAACTTCCCTTTCTTACCAAATCTCATCACTCCTTTCATCGGTGACACCTTTAAGAATACCCAGTCATCAACTTGAAATTCTAGGTTTCGTCGACGGTTGTCCGCATAAGATTTTTGGCGACTCTGGGCTGTCAATAATAGATCTCGTATAACCTTGACCTTTTCTACTGCTTGTTGAATCAAATCAGGGCCTATTAGTTGTATCTCTCCTACTTCAAACCACCCAATTGGGGATCTACACTTCCTTCCATACAGAGCTCTATACGGAGACATTTGAATACTCGAATGGTAGCTATTGTTGTAAGCAAACTCAATTAGAGGTAAGTGGTCATCCCAACTACCACCGAGATCTAGCGCACATGCCTGTAGCATATTTTCCAAAGTCTGAATAGTACGCTCGTCTTGCCCATCAGTTTGTGGATGAAATGCTGTGCTAAGCTTTACCTGTGTACCCAAACCTTCTTGGAATGACTTCCAGAACTTAGCTGTAAATTGGGCCCCTTGATCTATAATAATAGACATCGGAACTCCATGAAGTCTCATAATCTTCTGCTGAATAGGTAGTTTTGACTGGAAGAAAATAGGTTGATTTTGTCAATCTATCCACAATCACCCCATATAGAATCATACTTGCTTCGGGAACGAGGTAACCCTACAATGAAATCCATGTTTATCGCTTCCCATTTTCAAGTTAGAATTTCCATTGCTTGCAATAACCCTCCTGGCTTTTGATGCTCGATTTTCACTTGTTGACAGTTTGGACATTGAGTTATAAATTCTGCTGTCTTTCTTCATTCCATCCCACCAATACATCAATTTGAGATCATGATACATCTTTGTCGCGTCGGGATGAATAGAATACCGAGAATAATGAGCTTCTTCTAGAATCCGACGACGTAATTCCGCAATATTCGGAACACATAGTCTGCCTCGGTATCTAAGAACTCCCTCTATAGCAAGTTCGAATGGATACTCCTCTTTCTCATGAAATGTATCTCTGTAATGGCTCATTTGAGGATCTTCATACTGACGTTCCTTCAGTTCCATATCTAAGGATGAAACAGTGGGATTATTAATACCAATCCCTGCATTATCCGATTCAATTAGGCGAACTCCAAGATTAGCTAGTTGGTGGAGCTCATGGATTAGTTCTTTCTTCTTCAGAGGAGCCTCACACAGACGACCCATAGATTTGCAGCTCAGTGCATCGGCTACTACATTTGCTTTTCCGGGGTGGTATAAAATACTTACATCATAATCTTTCAATAATTCCAACCACCGCCTCTATCGAAGATTCAACTCCTTCTGCTTAAAAATATATTGGAGACTCTTGTGATCTGTATAGATATCAATATGCACACCATACAAGTAGTGTCTCCACATCTTTAATGCATGAATAACTGCAGCCAACTCAAGGTCATGGGTCAGATAATTCTTCTTATGTTTTCATAACTGCCTTGAAACATAGGCAATGACTTTACCGTGCTGCATGAACACACATCCTAACCCAACGCCAGAAGCATCAAAATATATAACATAACCATCTGGCCCTCCTGGAAGTGTCAAGATTGGGGCCGAAGTTAATCTGTCCTTCAATTCTTGGAAACTGCTTTCACAAGCATCAGTCCATTGAAATTTTACTGATTTCTGAGTTAGCTTTGTCAATGGTGCTGAGATAGAGGAAAACCCTTCCACAAATCTTCTATAATAGCCCGCCAATCCCAGAAAATTACGAACTTCTGTAGGTGTTGTGGGCCTTGGCCAAGTCTTCACAGCTTCGATTTTCTAAGTATCTACCCGAATGCCATCCGCTGAAATAACATGGCCCAGAAAAGTCACGGAATTTAACCAAAACTCGCACTTCAAAAATTTAGCTTACAATTCACGGGCCCGAAGAATTCCAAGGACAATGCGCAAATGGTCAGCATGCTCGAATTCTGTTCGAGAATATACAAGAATATCATCAATGAACACGATCACGAACAGATCTAAAAGTGGCCTGAATACATTCTTCATCAAATTCATAAACACTGTCGGAGCATTAGTCAACCCAAATGACATCACCCGAAATTCATAATGGCCATATCTCGTTCGGAAAGTTGTTTTGGGAATATCTTCTTCCCTAACTCTCACTTGATGGTAACTTGACCTTAGATCTATTTTGGAAAACCACTTGGCACCTAGTAATTGATCTAACAAATCATCAATCCTTCGGAGAGGATATTTATTCTTGATCGTTACCTTGTTCAGCTGTCTATAATCAATACACATTCGTAGGGAACCATCTGTTTTTTTGCACAAATAGGACCGGTGCTCCCCACGGTGACGAACTGGGCCTAATAAACCCCTTCTCAAGTAAATATTTCAACTGTGCTTTTAGCTCTTTCAATTCTGTAGGAGCCATTCAGTACGGAGGAATAGAAATAGGTTCGGTGTCCGGCAATACATCAATAGCAAAATCAATCTCTCTTTCGGGAGGAAGGCCTGGAAGTTCATTTGGAAATACATCCGGAACTGCCGGAACAGATTGAAAGGTTGGTGGCTCTGCTTCGGTATCATGAACTCGCACTAGGTGATAAATATAACCTTTAGCTATCATCTTTCTTGCCTTAAGGTAGGAAATAAACCTACCCTTCGGAGATGCTGTATTACCTTTCCATTCAAGCACGGGTTCCCTCGAAAATTGAAATTGAAGTACTTTCATCCGGCAATCGACATTGGCATAACATGAGGCCAACCAATCCATACCCATAATCACATCGAAATCTAGCATTTCTAGTTCAATTAAATCAATTTTGGTCTGGCGTTCACATACCACAATTACACAATTCTCATACACCTATCTAGCTATCACGGGATCCCCAACCGGAGTAGATACCTCGAAAGGTTTAATTAGCTCGGGTTTCACCCCAATATGACCAGCAATATATGGAGTGATATAAGAGAGAGTAGAACCCGGATCTATCAATGTATAGACATTATGAGATAATATAGTCAATATACCTGTAACCACATCTGGGGAGGACTCAAGATTCTGTCATCCAGTTAAAGCATAAATAAGGGGTGGGGTACCACCTGAACTGGATGCTCAACCTCTGTCTCTACCTCGACCTGCTGGAATCTGGGGAGTCTGCCCTGTCGGCGCACAGAAGAAGAGCCAGCCTCTGATCCTGTGGGCTGAATTCCACCTCCATCATACCTCGAGGGACAATCACACATCACGTGCCCCGTTTGTCCACAAACATAACAAGCATATGTATCTTGGCGACATGGCCCCGAATGTAACTTTCTGCACTGACTACATTGTGGAACTGGTGGTCTTCTCTGGCTATAATCACCCCCAAACTGGGAACCTGAAGCTCTCGAGCTCTGACCCTGCCCTGAATGAATAGAGCGATCAAATCTCCTACCTGCAAATTGTGGAGGTGTACTAGTCGCCAACTGTCCAGAATATCCAGAATATGACTACCTCAATCTCCCTCTATAGTCGCTACCGGCACCTATAGATTTATCCCTCTTACTTTGCCCTTTATCAATATCACGCTCACCCTTTTGCGGATGTTGCTGCTCTTCTAGGTTCTGGGCATGGGCCTGAATGCGGGAAATATCCATCCCATCTTGCAATAAAGCCGTTAAACAATCTTTAAACAAATGTGGCCCAAGGCAGCTCACAAATCTGTGCATTCTATCTCCCATGTCGGCCACCATAGTCGGAACATATATAGCCAATGAATTAAACTTGAGGCTATACTCCCAGACACTCATATTTCCTTGCTTCAAGTTTAAGAATCTATCCGCTCTAGATCGATGGACCTCGGGTGGCAAGTAGTGACGAAGAAAAGCATCCACAAATTCTTGCAAAACTGGAGGAGGTGCATTCTCTTTTCTTGAGGATATCCAATTATTATACCAGAGTACCGCCACATCCCGGAGTCTAAAAGATGCCAACTCCACGGATTCAATTTTGGAAGCATGAATAATCTTTAATGTTCTCAACATTTCATCAATAAAACCTTGGGGGTCTTCATCCGGCTTTGACCCGAAAAACTCCGAAGGATTTAAACTCATGAAATCACGGGCTCTGGTACTAACTGACCTGTCACTTGGAACTGAACTCTGCCGTTGTGCCTGGGTGGCAACTAACTGTGTCAATAATTGAATAGCTTCGGTCATTTGTTGACCTGAAGTAGCCGGTGGAGGAACTGGTGGCATAGGAGTTGGAACTGAAGCTCCCTCTTGCTCCTCTATAATAGGCGGAGTATGAGAGGTATTTGATGGAGCCTCATTGTGCGATTCACCTTCCTCTATATTAGTTGGCAGCTCCATTTCTACTCGCCTTTCTGCCGTAGCCCTGCCTTTCTGGGCGGCGGTAGCTTTTCTCTTTACCGGCATAGCTGAAATCATAACACACCATTAGGGAGGATAAAATCTTACAACATGGCTCTACCGCACGATTTCATAAGAAGAAGAATGGTCATTTTTCCTAAAGGCATGATAATATGGTACGGGAAAAAGCTGCAGGTCCGGTGTAATGCGCAGCTTCTTCGGACCTGAGTGGCCTAACAGTCATCCGTTATTTCACATCTGGGGCATTACAAATTCACTATTATTATGATTTTATGACCGTCTTTATTGTACATTATTGTGATGCCTTTAAGGCTTATTATGAGCAGGGGCGTGACACATGGAATATGTTCCCCCAGCTCTAAGTATAAATAGAGGAGGTAATTCCCATTGTAAGACATGATATTCAAGTAAATACACAAAGTTCTTACTCTCACATTTCTTTAAACTTTATATTATTATTATTATTGCTTTACTAAGCTCCGGAGTCACGACTCATCGACAACCAGAGGAGTCTAACCTCGGATAGACATCCATAATCCAAGCTCTCTCTCTTTCTTTATCTTATTTACGTCTATTTACAATATTTAGATACGAGCATCTTAATCTTAGTGGTTTCTCTGATCTACGTATACCTGACCACGTGTACAAATTCAACTGAACCGTTTACGGGTAAATAGTTTGACGCCAATCGTGGGGCCAGGATAGTTGTGGTTATCATTGTAACCATCAGTTGTTTTACTAATTTTCTCTTAAGCTCTCTATTTTTTCCTAAGTATCCAATCCAGGTACGTTAGAATTTAATGGAAACCCAAACGCTGTAAACCAGCATGCCAATCTCTCGCTGGGACCAGATGGACTACCCAGTCAAACAGGCCTGCAGCCGCCACACGTGAGAGATCAGACAACAGGAGCGGATCATGACCTCAACACCGTAACAGACAATATTCCCTGTCACACACCAGCGAGGGGCACGATGGGCACCGATCTATAGGTCAGATACCACCTGGCGTAGTCGTTATCGTGATAATTATATAACTGTTATATCGATATAATATGACTCAAAGAACACCTGCACACAGAAAAGGCCCAAATAGAGAGATACGCAATGACCCAATATGTACGCCTATATATATATATATATATATATATATATATATATATATATATATATATATATAAGTGAGCCGACTAGGCCGCTATAACATCATGAGCGTCATAAAGCCGACAAGGCTATCAAAAGTATCAAAATCATACCATAGCTGACAAGGCCAAACATGACATGTACATATCTCACTACGTCTATGAGCCTCGAAGAGTACATAAGTATACCGAAGATATCAAGTCCGGAGTAATGGCACTTGCTGATACCCGGTGAAGCTGGACGTCCTACTGTGGCTTCCCTCCAATGGATCTATCAGGACGTGCAGCCGAAATGGAGTGTCCCGTAGGATGGGACGTCAGTACGGATAAAAGTGTTGAGTATGTAAGGCAGGAAACAATAGCATAGGTAAGACATAAGTATAAAAAGAATAAAAGTAACCTAAGCCATCTGAGAATGTACAATATGCAATGCATGAGTTTCGAAACATATGCAAGTATAAACATATAGTAGCATCGTCCTCGTGCCATCGTCATATCATCATCCAACGTTCAGGGCATCATCATAACATGCCCACTGCAGTGGTGTGCACATTTATGTGCTTGCCCGGTGTCACGACCCAGCTAGGGGCCATGACGGGTACCCGGGGCTAACCACTGAGCACCACTCGTATTACTACTCATCATACTCATCCTGCATTCATTTATTATTCTCTTACTTCTAGTCATAAGAAAATCCATTTACAATTTGAAACACATGTACATTTATGTACATAAGCCCCCTCAGCTATCAAAATAGTATACATATATAATGAGGAAAATCATGAAACCATAACACCAACACATGCGTATCTACGAGCCTTTACTGGAGTACTAGACATAAGGACGGAACAGGACACCGTCATGCCCAAAATATATATACACAAAATAATAATCAATGGCACCTCCGGAACAATGGAGTGCTCTCAAAGTTTGCTGATAGCTCCAACAAATCTGGATCACCTCCTTGTCTACCTGTGGGCATGAACACAGCGTCCAAAGAAAAGGACGCCAATACGAACATTGTACTGAATATGTATGGCATGAAAATAAACTGGCATAATAAAGAAATCATGAACATGATACAAAGATATAACCTGCTTAGCCTTTTAAAAGTAAATGCATATTATACATATCACATATATCATTATCGTTAACCCGCGTCCGGGTCACCATCATACGCCGCCCACTAGTGATGTCATATCCGGCCCTTCAGGCATGGTGTAATCATAAGCAGCCCGTATTAGTAGTAACATGTCCGGCCATCTAGGCACGGTGGAATCATATGTAGCCCGCCATCGCGGTGACATGTACGGCCATCTAGACATGGTGGAATCGTACCATCACATACCTCTCATAAACCCGTCATAAAGCATGCATTAGAGCCCCAAGATAATCTATAACTATATCGGGGTGACGTAAGATCGAGAACCCCCGACTCTATTATGGGAAAATCATAATCATCATACCTCACCTTGAAGGGACTAGTATCATAAGGCGGGTCTACCAACAACAAATAATGTCATGTCATAGCCTTTAGGATCCTTAGACTTAGGTTCATCATTACCATTATCGAATTCATAACGTATCTCTTACTCTTTGTCTCGTAAGAAGCTTTATATAACGTTGAATCATATTTTTCGGAATGTAAGAAAGTCATGGAAAGAAAAGGGGAATTTATTTCATGAGAATCATGCCTTAGAAGAAAGGGCTAGCCTTATGTACCTTTTCGCTTGGCTACTCTATTTCTTGAACGTTTTCTTCCAATGCTCACATCTCTACCTTTAAGAGAGTTCGTATTAACATTAGTTAATCGATCACATGAACATGCTTAACTAAAGCTAGAGAAAATTGGGCAGCATTTCCTTTGTTTATACAACTTTGTCCATATCATATATCAACTCCCAAACATCTATAATAACATTCACAATATCCTAAGCAATAACCTCTATTCACTTACTTTATCCACATTTCCAATTTCACTTCAAATCATCTATAACCGGAGTCATAGTACTATATTGCATTCATCCTCCTATTATGGTTCTCCCATGTTTTTAATACCATTTATAACAAGATTATATTCATAATACATCAAGAGTCATAATTCATGTCAACTACTATTTAAGAATGCCATTATTTTCACATTTGAGCCCTATATTCTATTCTCTTCCACAATCCAAGTCTTTCAACCCCTCAAAACTCTCAATAATATGAAATAAATGTAATACTCACCTTAAGCACTTGGGAATAATACTTGAGTCACTCTACTCCATTAGAATGGAATCCCCCACTTGCATGCCAAAGAAATTCCTACTCTCCACAAACCCTAATAGGCTTCATAGTATATGAATCTCCTTCATTTTGGCTTTTGATCTTGATTTCTTGGTTTAGATTGTTGTGTAAATAGAGAGAGGATTTTAGAGGGTTCTCGAGAGATATAGAGTCTGTTCTTGGGAGAAATAATGAAATAAAACGTGGGAGCTTATATTTATAATTAGGGCTGGAAACTTCCAAATCCGCGGGTCGACGAGCAGAGTCGACGGCTCGTCGACTTGTCGAGGGCCCGTAGACATGCTCCATCGATTCTCCTCCTGAGATGTATGAGTTCGAAACCTCGTCGACGGTGCCAGGCGACGGCTCGTCGACGCATCGACCGTCCGTCCCTTGGGCCGTCGACGTTAACTGGTTTCAGTAGTTTTCTGAACTGCTCTGTCTTGCTCTGATTCGATTCGTTTCACTTCTAATTTCCTCATAATGACAAGAGTACATACTTATACTCCTGCGTTAGTCCATTTACTGCGCAATGACATCGAATTTCTTTTCCCGAGGTGTAACACCCGGCCGACTATAGCGCGGCGCGGTATAGTAAAATAGTGCAATACATATATATATACAATGCATGAGGAGTCAATGAACTGATATCGGGCCTCTCGAAGTGACCTAAGGTCGGTAATCTCCGAATGAATTATGGAATTCATATCGAATCCAAGGAAATAATTTAATGATAATAAACACGATAATGTTTCAAGAATCAATCAAATAATTAAAGCATTAAAATTTGAAATACAAAGCATAGGAATGGAGTAAATTGTTATGCAGCCCTCATATTCATATTCGAGTTAGATTCATGCCAAAGAAAGAGGGAAACAAACACCTTACATACTTTTATTCGTCGATCCGCTATCAGAAGAAATTTCTTATTCTGAAACTCGCTCGTCCATTGCCCTTACTTGGTGATAAATAACCTTAGTTAAGCCTTAATTATTCATGTATACCAACGCATATAACGTATCTTGAGACTGTTTGGGATGAAGGAAACTCCATCCATAGCCAACAACTTGACACCATACTTTATGTTCCTTCCTTCAAAACTATTTTTATATTTGGGACTTGTTCAGCCTTTACATCAACTCAAAATAAGAAATAAAGTGAAAATCGTACCTTATAACTTGAAGAACTTCACCTCACACAATTTACTCTAAAGCTTATCCACCACAACTTCAATTAGAAGTAAGAACAAGCTCCCTCCATGACCTAGTTAAAGGTTTTAGGCTTGATCTTCTCTTAAAAAATTGCTTATGATGTTAATAGATGAATTTAGGATAGTGATAGCACTAGGAAAGTCTAGATAAATCTGGGTTGTGGTCCCTCTATTTATAGTAAGACGGCAGCCTCTTATTCTCAGAGGGCAACTCGACGATGTGGAACGACGGACCGTCGATCAGTCAGCGGTTCGTTTACCATCTCGTCGAGTTGCACTGCCTAGTGCATTGTTCCGTCATCGATTTGATTAACCTGTAGTCCTTTCAATTCTTATTATACATGAACTTCATGTGACGCCCCAAACCATGGCATGGGCGTAACACGGCACTCGGGCCTTGCTTGCATGTGTCCGAGCGAACCTCATGGCTTGCTTGCCAACATGGGCATCAAAACAACATAATCTATATGATGCAATTTAAATGAATTATGAAAATGTGAATTTGCGGAATGTTGTCTTAAATTTATCTCATAGCATAAAATATCATGTAAACATAATAATCTGCAAACATGAAAGTACCACTGACTCTGTGAACTAACATCTGTCTATGAAACCTCTAAAAACGTGTCTGAATACTAACTACCAGGGCATGGCCCTGGACTACCATAAACTGAATATTAATGCAGACTCCATGTTGAACCCCGAGAGAAGTGGGGCTCACCAATAAGCTGATAACTGAAGTGATCCTACTGCGCAGGTGTATGCTCCTGAAAATCGATATCTACACCATGAAGTGCAAGCCCCGAGCAAAAGTGACGTTAGTACATCATGAATAGTACTAGTATGTAAAACCTTCTGAAATGAAGAACATGGCACAACATAGGTATAAGACATGAACTGAAACTGAATGTAATTTGAACATGAGCATGAAACGTGAGTAAAGTCTGAAAACAGTAAATCAATGGAAATACATGTATGTAAAAACTGCTTATAACGTGGGGAACGCTATATTATAACCGACAACATGATCTGGTACTTGCGTCCTACCAGCAGAACACTTACACCTTGCCAGTGATATGAGATTTAAGTAATAATAAGCATGTATGGATCCAAACTGCAAAATGAAGGTGTTGCCTCCTTGCTGACAACCCTTATCCTACGGTGACAACGTAGTTTCAGGCTATCTGAGCCTTCTCGGTTAACTAAGCAATTCGCAATATAGTTGGCTAAGAAGCCCATGATTTTCGTGAAATAACATGTAATTAACTTATAATTATGATTTCACGAAATGACTTGTAACATGGTTTCTTGAGATAAGTTGTCAAAGTCTTGCAAACATTTTCTTGATTCATGAGTAATAACAATAATTCATAATTATATATATAATTGACTTGAAAACATACTTGGAACTTGCTAGGAAAAATCATAAAGTTTCATATAACCAGAATGAGAACACATGAGGAAGAATTCATGATTCATGGATTAAGCTGGGGTTCCTAATAACCGTAATGGAAGATTAGGAATACAATAACGAATAAGATACAAAATTCATGTACATAAATACATAAATACGGGCTACCAATATGTTGGGTTTAATGCCCTAGGATTTGAACTTCATGGATATTAAGAAACAGAGCATGGGGAAAAACGTAGAGATTCCCACATGTGGATGGAAGTTCTACATAACTTAATTGCTCCAAAACTCGAATTAAAGACTTGAATTTTGGAGAAGATTTCCTAAATCTTGATTCTTGAATCTTGAGATGGGTTTTCTTGAAAAACCCTTGATTAGGAAGAATGATTTCTTGTTTAGATTACAAGGATATATGTTAGAATTGAGTTGGAATAATTAAAGTGAGCTTACCTTGATGTTCTTAATGATGGAGGAGAGTAGCAGGTCGTTTTAGGGTTTGAAGGAATGAAAAATAATGAGTTGAACTGATATGGACGAATATATATTGTCCTGTGAAATTGCAGTTTACGTCCTGAACAGTGCTGGCCGTATTTCAGTTTACGGGTCGTAAACTGAAATACGGTCCGTATTTTGCAATACGGACTGCACTGCTTCTCTTCAGTAAAATGTCCATAAATCTTTGCACATATGTTCGTTTGACCCCCATAATATACCGTTGGAAAGGTATTTCAAAGCTCTACAACTTTCATTAAGGAAGTTTTCTCAAATTCCAAATACATTTTGAAATACGGGCCGTAAATCGAAATACGGTCCGTATTTAACCATGTGACATCAAAATGCCAAATTCCAGAATGTTCAGAAATTATTGGTTTCAGTTTACGATCACTGTTCATGGGAGTAAACTGAAATACGATCATTGTTCATGGGCGTAAACCACCATCTTACAACTGAACAGAGAAATTCTAACTCTCACATTCTTTATCTGATTTTCTAAGTCTAGGATCATGATCAAAGTTTAAGTTAAAGGTACGGGATGTTACAATTCAACCTTTATTTACATGGAATCACACTTCCAACAAGAGTCTTAACCCCTAGACAAATACTCGTCAGGCTTGCACCTTCTGTAAACGCCAAGACACCCTTATTTTACGAGCATATATGACAAGGTACGCGACATGCTAGCTTTTTGGAAGACGAGATGTAACATTCTCCCTCCCTTTGCGAACATTCGTCCCCAAATGTTCTAGAAGACGTAAGGTAAATTTGTTTATGCATATTACAGTGGGAATTTTGGCAACTTAACATTATATCATAACATAATAATATTTCTTTATCACCTTACCTTTTAAAATTTTAAATACGACTCTTACCTTGCAAACCATTTCCTTCAGGGATCACATCATCTTTAACCGGAAACAAATGAGGATATTTAGATCTCATTTCCGCCTCCGCTTCCCTTGTCATCTCTTCCGTATCTCTGCTTCTCCATTGAACCTTTACAGAAGCAACATCTTTGGTTCTAAGATTGCGGACCTGTCTGTCGAGAATGGCAATTGGTTCTTCCTCATAGGTTAGGTTCTCTGTGACTTGTATATCGTTAACAGGTACAATTCTGAAGGGATCTCCAATACATTTCCTCAACATAGATACACGAAAAATTGGATGGACCGATTTTAATTCTGATGGAAGCTCCAATTCATACGCAACCCAACCTACTTGTCCAAGGATCTTATAAGGTCTGATGTATGGGGGACTGAGTGTAACACCTCGTACCCTTAAACTAGGCTACGTTCATGATTCGGGACTTAAAAAATCAGACAAAAGTGTTGGAGCTAGAAACTGGAATTTACAGGTCAAGTGCGGGCCGTACTTCAAAGTACGAGATCCAAGTTTGGGACGCACTTGGAAGGATGGGACGTACTCCTGTCTCATACTTCGAAATGAAAAATAGTTACTGGAATTTGACATTCCAGGTACGGGCCACAAGGTGTGGCCCGTACTTCAAAGTACGGGATGTACTTGGCGTCCGTACTTCGTCCGCTTTAGTGAACAGTATAAATATGCAGACTCAGCTTTACTTTATTATTTTTTGAATTCCGAACCCTAGAACGACCTTCTCTCATTCTCCATCACTAAGAACACTAGGGTAAGCAACCCTAACCTATCCCAAATGGATTCTAACATATTTATATGAACATTAAGTAAGAATTCATTGTTCTTAACCTAGGGTTTTCAAGAAAACCCAATTAAAGGGAATTCAAGATTAAGCTTTGGGATTCTTCTTCAAGTTCAGATTTTTACTACAAGTTTGGAGCGTACCAGGTATGTAGGGCTTCTATCCATGTGTGGGAACATTATTTTTCTTCCCCACGCCACGTTCTTCCATGATTATACGAAAGTTCACCAAAACTAAGGTTTTAAACATGTTCATGATAACCCTAAGTACATGTACCATGATTCACTATGTTTGTATGATTAATTTGTTATAGTTTTAGGCTATCTGAGCCTTCTCGGTAAACCTATGCTACTCCCAAAAACATAAACATGTATATACTTGGCATCTGGGCCAATGGTCTATATAACATGTCTCGAAAATTATGACTTGTAAACTTGATTCATAAACATGGCTTGTAGACATGATTCATGAGTATAATATAACATGGATATAAGTACATAATATAACTTGTATGCTCTTATATAACTGGAGGACTAGAGGTAGCATGCGAGAGAGTGGAGATCTGAGCCTCGCTATGTCCTGACTCAGGCGGAGGTACTCGGCTCGGGCCTTCCCCAGCGATACCCAGTATTTTGCCGACTTTCTTCTTTCTCAGAGGCATTGCTGAAAATTAAACAAAGAAATATTAGATAGTTGCATTCTTAACTTGGCTCTATCGTACGATCTAGATCATCAAGAAAAGTGTCTACCTAAATGCCCTGTAGCCTCCTGGCTATAGACATAGCGCATGACATATCGATAACCAGGACTCTACTAGACACGGCTCATACACATCCCTAGGACTGACCTGCACTGATACTAAGTTTCTCACACCTCGACGAGGGGCACGACGGGCACCGACCTACAAGTCAGAAACCACCTGGTGTAGTCGTTATCGTGATGATTATATAACTGTTATTCTATATAATATGACTCAAAGGACACTTGCACGCAGAAAAAGGACCAAATAGAGAGATATGCAATGACCCAACATGTACGCATATATACATACAAGCTAGCCGACCAGGCCGCTATAACATCATGAGCATCATAAAGCCGGCAAGTCTATCAAGACAATATCAAAATCATACCATACCCCACAAGGCCAACCATGACATGTACATATCTCACTATGTCTATGAGCCTCTAAGAGTGTACATAAAAAAGCGTAAAGGCCGGGACAGGGCCCTGACGTACCCATACCATATGCACATATATCAAGATAACATAATTATACTGAAGATATCAAGTCCGGAGTAATGGCACTTGCTGACACCCACTGAAGCTGGACGTCCTGCTGTGGCTGTTGTCCAATGGATCTATCAGGACCTGCAGCACAAAATGGAGTGTCCCGTAGGATGGAACATCAGTACGGATAAAAGTACTGAGTATGTAAGGCAGGAAACAATATCATAACTAAGACATAAGTATAAAAAGGATAGAAGTAACCTGAGCCATCTGAGACCGTACAATATGCAATGCATGAGTTTCAAAAACATATGCAAATGTATACATATAGTAGCATCGTCATCGTGCCATCATCATATCATCATCCCACATCTGGGGCATCCCACGTTCGGGGCATCCCGCGTTTGGGGTATGATCATAACATGCCCACTGCAGTGGTGTGCACATCTACGTGTCTGCCCAGCCGACTATAGTGCGGCACGGTATAGTAAAATAGTGTAATACATATATATACAATGCATGAGGATTCAATGAACTGACATCGGGCCTCTCGAAGTGACGTAAGGTCGGTAACCTCTGAATGAATTATGGAATTCGTATCGAATCCAAGGAAATAATTTAATGATAATAAACATGATAATGTTTCAAAAATCAATCAAATAATTAAGGCATTAAAATTTGAAGTACAAAGCATAGTAATGGAATAAATTGTTATGGAACGCTCGTATTCATATGCGAGTTGGATTCGTGCCAAAGAAAGAGGGAAACAAACACCTTACATACCTTTATTCACCGATCCGCTATCAGAAGAAATTTCTTATTCTGAAGCTCGCTTGTCTCTTGCCCCTACTTGGCGATATATAGCCTTAGTTAAGCCTTAATTATTCATGTATACCAACGCATATAACGTATCTTGAGACTGTTTGGGGTTAAGGAAATTCCATCCATAGCCAACAACTTGACACCATATAATGATCCTTCCTTCACAACTATTTTCACATTTGGAACTTGTTACGCCTTTACATCAACACAAAATAAGAAATAAAGTGAACATCATACCTTACAACTTGAAAAACTTCACCTCACACAATTTACTCTAAAGCTTATCCACCACAACTTCAATTAGAAGTAAGAACAAGCTCCCTTCATGACCTAGTTAAAGGTTTTAGGCTTGATCTTCTCTTAAAAATTGCTTGGGATGTTAATAGATGAATTTAGGATAGTGAGAGGACGAGGAGAGTCTAGAGAAATCTGGGTTTTTGGAGAAAAATGTGATCCCAAGTCGTGGTCCCTCTATTTATAGTAAGTGGACAATTTCCACTGCCTCACGGTCGACGGCAAGCTCTACGGTACCATCGATGGTCCGTCGACTTGCAACCGTCGACTGACGGTAGCCTCTGATTCTCAAAAGGAAACTCGACGGTGTGGAACCACGGACCGTCAATCAGTCGACGGTTCATCGGCCATCTCGTTGAGTTGCACTGCCTAGTGCATTATTCCGTCATAGATTCGATTAACTTCTAGTCCTTCCAATTCTTATTATACATGAACTTAAACCCTTGTTTACATGGAATCACACTTCCAACAAGAGTTTTAAACCCCGGACAAATATTAGTCATGGCTTGCACCTTCTGTAAACGCCATGACACTCTTATTTTACGAGCATATATGACGAGGTGCGCGACATGATAGCCTTTTGGAAGATGAGATGTAACATTCCCACCGAAGAACCTATAGCAAAAACCATCCAAATCCTCAGAGGACAATACCACGGTGCAATGCTAGAAGTGCAACGTTTTAAACAGATAGTTGAAACTTTCATGGCAACACCAGCAGGTCAGGTCAGGCCGTCACACCTTCCATCGGCACGCCAGAACTTGTGAACAACTCGAACGCCACCCAAGGAAATAGGCAAACAGTGGGAGAAGGTGAAGAGGCCACCGAAAGTGGAACAGCTCGCCTTGATCCTTGCTAAGCTGAAGTCCAGCGGTTCATGAGGGAAATTACCGGAAAGATGGATAAGACTGCCAAGGAGGCAGAGAAGAATGCGAAGGAATTCTAGAAGCCTCAGCCGAATTCCTGGGGCACCTCGGATCTTGGAGGGGCCAATTTCGAAGAAATACAAGCCAGCAGGCATACACACCCAAGGCGGCGCCAGAGCCTATCCCGAAGCGGTTCAAAATTTTTGATATTCCCAAATATGATGGCACCATTGATCCGTAGGATCACATTACGGCCTAGTATATGGCAATCAAGGGCAATGATCTTCAAGAGAAGGAGATCGAATCTGTGTTGATCAAGAATTTTAGTGAGACCTTTTCCCGGGGGTCCATGATGTGGTACTCCCAGCTCCCGGAGCATTGAATCACATCATTTGCCATACTGGTGGATGTTTTTATCAAAGAAAACGCCGGTGAAAACCAGGAAGGCGGATATTTTTCGTACTGCACAAGGAGAATCAGAGCGTCTCCGAGATTTCGTTACCCGATTCCAGAAGGAGCGCATGTTGCTACCTGCCGTACCGGATGAGTGGGCAGCCGAAGCTTTTATCAAAGGACTGAATCCTCTGAGTTCATACGCATCTCGGAGGCTCAAGGAAAGTCTCTTCGAGTTCTAAGCAACAACCTGAGAGGACGTACAAAACCGATATGAATCTAAAATTTGAGGGGAAGATGATTTGCGAGGGCTTCGTCTTCAGTTTTCCCTACAAAGGCGAACAAAGGCTACGATCTAGATCGGAACTCTTCAAAGAATCATTTCCAGTCGTATCCTCCATTGGAAGCTGCCAATTGTGGGTCCGATTATAGGTCACTTGAGAAACCTAGAGGAAATAAAAAAGATCCCGTCCGAGAATAATCAGTTCAGCTCTTTGCCGAAGGGATCGAAACTTCCCAAGATTTTGGATTACAATTTAACCATTAACGAATCTCGGATGGTAGACGTTCTGAAGACTCATCCGTCATTTCGCCCTCCGAGGCCGTTGCGATCTGACCCAAATTTAAAGGATCAGACAGTCTGGTGCGAAATTCACGGAACTCATGGGCATAAGACCATCGATTGTAGACATATCCTGGAGGAAGTGCCGAACATTCTTTCCAGAGTACATCACCGGGAATACTTGAGCAAGAGAGAAAGAAACAATTACGGAAGAGCCAACCCTGCCGAGGAGAAGGACACGCCAACTGCTTCCCCAAACGTAATCAAGATGATTTTTAGAGGAACTATGATAGTGGGGATTAGCTTCACCGCATCCAGGAAGATGAAGACCTCGGTGACACGAGAAAAGTGAACTCAGGAGTTTCCGAAGGATGAGGCTATTACCTTCTCTGATGAAGATGCAACGGGTATCACTTTGCCTCATAATGATGCCCTTGTCATCAACATACTTATTGGAAATTGTCAGGTTAAGCAAGTTATGATAGATTCGGGAAGTTTAGCAAATATCCTCTGCTTGAATGTGGTGGAATAAATGAGAATGTTAGAGAAAATGGTATCGGCATCGCGAACAATATCGGGCTTCAACATGGCCAGCGAAACCACCAAGGGCGAAATTGACTTGCTTGTAGAAGTAAGAGGGGACACGAAGCTAACAAAATTTTATGTGATCGGCGGTGACATGCAGTACAATGCTATTTTCGGAAGACCTTGGCTCCACTACATGAAGTTTGTCCCCTCAACTCTTCACATGTTGCTTAAATTCCCTACTCCGGATAGGATCAGACAGATTCGGGGTGAGCAATTAGCAATTGACATGTTCGTTGTGGAAGATCCTGTAATATTGGGGGGCCAGAACAATCTGATCTTGTAGAAATTATAGAGCTCGGGACCCGCCTCAGATGAAGACCAAAAGACATCAGTGGAGAGCAAAAATAACGAAAAGCATGAGGAGGTCGAGGATGATTATGGGGTCCCGAGATATTTTCAATTACCCGACGATTCAGATGCCACCAAATCCACTGCTGAGGAGTTAGAGCTTGTTTTGCATCCAGAACTTCCAGAGCGAAAGGTATACCTGGGCATGGGGTTAATCCCGGCGCTTCGGAAAGATATACTTGCTTATTTACGTGATAACAATAATTTTTTTGCTTGGTCCCATAAGGATATAAGAGGTATCCCATCAGACGTAGCAACTCTCAAACTTGGAACAGATCTTAGTTTCCCGTCAGTTCACCAAAAGAAGCGACCCATAGCAGAGGTCCGCAATAAGTTATTTATATAAGAGGTTGCTCGCCTTTTAAACATCGGGTCCATTCAAGAAGTCAAGTACCCGGATTGGCTCGCTAACGTAATAGTATTTTCAAAAAATGTAACCAGTTGAGAATGTGTATAGACTTCAAAGGTTTAAATAAAGCATTCCCAAAGGATTCATTCCCATTGCTGAGTTTATGATCGATGCTACAACCGGACATAAAGTAATGAGTTTCCTCGATGCTTATTCCGGGTATAACCAGATAAGGATGCACCCGGAGGATCAAGAGAAAACTTCCTTCATAACTAATTTCGGAACATACAGTTATAATGTGATGCCTTTTGGGTTAAAAATATGAGAGCCACTTATCAAAGGCTCTTAAATAAGATGTTTGAACAACAAATATGCAGAACCATGGAGGTATACATAGATGATATGCTAGTCAAAATTCTCCATGTAGGGGACCATATTAATCATTTGCAGGAAACATTTGCCATATTGAAGCAATACAATATGAAGCTGAACCCTGAGAAGTGCGCGTTTGGGGTGGGATCCAGTAAGTTCTTGGGATTTCTTGTCTCCCAAAGGGGAATTGAAATAAACCCAGAGAAGATAAAGGCCATCGAAGACATTTCGGACACCTTGGAGGACGTAAAGGTGGTACAGCGGATCACTGGGCCGAATAACTGGTTTCAACAGATTCATATCAAGGTCCTCGGAGAAGTGTCACAAATTCTTCTCTTTTCTCAAGAAGAAAAATGATTTCAAATGGACACTGGAGTGTCAACAGGCGCTCCAGTGACCTCAAATCATATTTATCTTCACTACCTCTTATGTCTAAACCTAAGGACAGGGAAGTGATGCTACTCTATTTGGCAGTCTCCGAGGAGGTGATGCTACTCTATTTGGCAGTCTCCGGGGTATGGACCCTCTACACGTATGAGGCATCCAATGTAAAAAACACGGGGCTCGATGTTGTGCTCCTCACCCCTCGGGTGATATCTTGAGCCAAGCTATTAACAGCATACCTTTTACGGAGTATGAAGCTTTGATTGCAGGTATAGAACTAGGCAGGGGACTCGGAGCCAAAGTCATTGAGGCGAAATGTAATTCCCTCCTGGTGGTAAATCAAGTGCACAGAGTGTTCAAAGCCAAGGAAGAGCGGATGCTAAAGTACCTAGAGAAGGTTCTGAGGTTGCTAGCTCTGTTTCATGAAAGGACGGTGGTGCACGTTCCCCGCAAGGAGAATATGGAGGCTGATGGACTGGCTAATTTAGGCTCTTCAACAGAGTCAGTAGGCTTGTACTCAGAATCTGTGGTCTAGCTGTTGCGTTTAGCCTTAGATCAGTTAGGGTATAATGAAGTCAATTCAACAAGCCTCGTATAGGATTGGCGGAATGAGTTCTTGGACTACCTCAATCAAGGAAAGTTATCGGAAGTATCAAAGGCTTCAAGGGCTTTGCAAACAAAGGCAACCCGTTGTAGCGTCATTGGTGGTCTGCTTCACTGCAGGTGTTTTTTCGCCCCGATGGCAAGGTGCATAGGACCTGAGGAGTCGTATTTTGTCGTGCGGGAATTGCACGAGGGGATCTGCGATAACCATTCTAGTATGGATTCGCTCTCAAGAAGCTGCTCTGGGTTGGGTATTATTAGCCTCGAATGGAAGAGGATGCCAAGACGTTTATTCGAACGTGTAACAAGTGCCAGCAGTACGCTTAAATATTGCATCAGCCCGGTGCAGAGTTGCACCCGGTTATTTCCCCTGGCCGTTCATAAAATGGGGGATGGACATAGTAGGGTCGTTACCAGCAGGTCCTAGTCAGGTACGATTCATACTAATGGTAATAGATTACTTCTTTAAATGGGTCGAGGCTGCAGCTTACAAGAAGATAAGAGAGAAAGAAGTAATTGATTTCATTTAGAATCACGTAATCTGTCGGTTCGAAATTCTGAAGGAAATCACTTGTGATAATGGCCCACAATTTATTGGACCCAAAATCACAAGTTTCCTTGAGGAGTTGAGCATCAAAAGGATCACTTCTTCCCCTTACTATATGAGTGAAAATGGTCAGGCGGAGTCAACAAATAGGACCGTTGTCCTAAATCTGAAGAAGAAGTTAGAAGATACCAAAAAAGCATGGCTTTCAAAGTTACCGGAGGTGCTATGGGCATATAGAACCACGACGAAATCCAGCACTGGTGAAACTCCTTTCTCCTTGGTGTACAGAGCGAAGGCATTGATCCAGGTGGAAGTTGAAGCTCCTAGCCCCCGGTAGGATTGGGCACAAGAACAGGCTAACTCTGAGGCAATGTTGGTTTAGTTGGATCTATTGGAGAAGCACAGAGACCTCACGTACGTCCAGATGATGGCTCAAAAGCAGTGGATGGAGCGATACTATAATTGTCGCACCAACTTCCGTCATTTCAAGCTCAGCAACTTGGTACTACGGAAGGTCACTCAAAGTACTCGAGATGCAAATGCTGGAAAACTATGTCCGAACTGGAAAGGCCCGTACAAGGTGAATTGTATTACCGAAAAAGGCTCGTATAAGCTTGAGGATGCAGACGGAAAGGAAGTCCCAGTAATTGGAATGTAAGTTTCCTCAAAAGATATTATGCTTAGCCGAGGAACTGTGGCTGGTGGTGTTGCACTCTTTTTCCCTTTGTCATGTTTTTGTCCCAATTGAGTTTTTCCGGCAAGGTTTTTAACGAGGCAGTACCGTTTGGTCGTCATTAGATTTTCTCGGGGGCATCATTCAATGTCTGGAATCTCATTCTTTGCTTCCAAACATTGGGGGGCTACATATATATATATATATATATATATATATAAGATGAAGTATATTAATACTGGGGACTGCTCGGTTGAAATGTCTACATGTATTCGGAATTTTATAGAAATGGAATTTTCTTACTTTGAAATAAGGTGTTCATATTCCTTGCCATGTTAAGCAGTTCATATTCCTTTCTATGTTAAGCAGTGACTTTCTTTGCCATGTTAAAACCCGGATCCTTCAGAAAAAAGGGCTAGTTGCACCCTAAGTCTCCGGAGCAAAATCAAATAGATCGGCCCGGTCTTTGACGTAACGACAACATATATATATATATATATATATATATATATATATATATATATATATATATATATATATATATATATATATATATATATATATATATGTTTATATATGTATATGTATAAAGGGGGTGCAAGAATAAAAGTGTGAAGCAAAATTAAAACTTCATAATATACAGAGGCTCGAAGGCAGAGAAAAAGGCATAAAGAGGCATGCAAGCCTCGGAGTAAAAAAAAAAAAAAAAGGCATGAGCACGCAGGCCCGTCTAGATTTTGGGGAATCAAGAGAAAGATGGCTCGCCTTCGTCAGGAGTAGAGGCACCCTTATCCTCGCTATCAGAACTACTATCCTCAGACGTCCTCAGTTTTGCCATAACAGATTCGGCAGCCGATATATATATATATATATATATATATATATATAGGGGGTGCAAGAATAAAAGTGTGTATATATATAAAGGGGGTGCAAGAATAAAAGTGTGAAGCAAAATTAAAACTTCATAATATACAGAGGCTCGAAGGCAGAGAAAAAGGCATAAAGAGGCATGCAAGCTTCGGAGTAAAAAAAAAAAAGCATGAGCACGCAGGCCCGTCCAGATTTTGGGGAATCAGGAGAAAGATGGCTCGCCTTCATCAGGAGTAGAGGCACCCTTATCCTCGCTATCAGAACTACTGTCCTCAGACGTCCTCAGTTTTGCCATAACAGATTCGGCAGCCGCAAAGTCCACCTCAGCATCTATCAAAGCTTCTTCCAAGTCCACTTTCTTGTCCAAGGCCACCTGGAAAGCATCCCACCGGCACTTCAAGATTGCAAGATCACGCATCAGGTTAATCTTTTGGTCCTGGACGGCCTAGCGTCGTTGCATGCTATCCCACTTTGCCCTAAGACGGGCTTGCGTCGCTTCGAAACTCCTGTGTCGTCCCCGAAGGACCTCCATTTCATTCGACAGATGGACGACACGCACCTGAAGGTTTTGGAGGTCGAAGTCTTTGGCCTGCAGGGTTTTCATCTCTTCTTCCAGTCGGTGTTTGGTCTCGTGGACACTCAAATGAAGGGAATGCTTCAGAGATTCAGATTCACAGCATCGCACTTAGAGTGTCTGGACTTCTCGATACAATTGGTGGTTTTCCCCACCTCGGCTATGGCGGAGGTGGTAGAGGTATGGCATGCGAGGATCTGGTTGGCAAGCTGGTGAAGCAAGATTTTTAGGTTTTGTCCATCAGATTGTAGTTGAGCAGTAGAGGCTTCACCAGATCTGCTGGTACTGCAATGCAATAATGAAGGATCGAGGCCCGCATGGATCAAGGGATTGTCGGGGACACTTTTCCAGTAAGGAATGCCTGGACCTGCTATCTCAGGGATTGAGGGTTCCTCTTCGTCACCTTTGATATTAATCACACCTTGGCTATCCTGCACTTCCCGGCAAGCCTCAATAATGTGACATCGGGTCCTCACACGAGAGCCTATCCCTTCAACCTGGGTTCCGACAATTCTCTAGGGGATCCAGACTCTGCGTTTGCAACTTCTGGTATAACGAGTAGTGGTCAAGATGTTAGAAAGAGTCGTGGCGCTGGAAGGAATATTTTGAGCTGAAGATCTTCGGACAAAAATCCCTGTCTACATCCAGAGGGGATCCGTTAGGGGAGGAAAGAAAATATGAAAAAATGCTATCAAATTTAGATCTAGAAGCTTACCATAGTTTTTTCCCCTCCACCATGCAGCAGTTAAATTTTTCCAGTACTGGTTATTCCCGCAATGCCTCTCAGCAATTCCAAGATCCAGTCAAACATTCCCTACACGAACTTCGAAGCAACGGGGGTGGCTGTAAGAATTGAAGAGGTTATGTGAGGACAAGCGAAGAAAATGAGGAGAAAAGAGGCTTGAAAACTTACGTGTGTAACTCCATGTCTCTAGAAAAGGGTCCAGAGATGGATGGTGGAGAAGATCTGTTTGTATCATAATGAACCGGTCCCACCAACCTCAGTAAAAATTGTACTCGGCACTGGTAATTAGACCGCGAGACCCCCAGGGATACAAGTGGATCATTCCATCCCGGAACAGTCGATGGGAGTAAAGCTGCATCAGATGATCGATAGAGAAGGTAAGCCAGGCACAGTCAATGAGGTTCTGGATACAGTAGACGGTTCTCCATAATTAGGAAGCGAGTTGGCACAAGAAAACCTGGTACCGACGGCAGAAGGCCTAGATCAAATCTGGGACCGACAGTTCGAATCCGATGGTGAAAGGGTAAGTATGGACCATGGTGAATCCCTCAACATGTTGAGTCATTCTGCCCTCAGGGCCGACTACGAGGGTTATGACCTCGGAACCCCAGTTGCAGTCGGCATAAACTTTGGGAAGGTCATCAGCGGTGATTAAAGATTTGATCTCCCCCACTGATTCGTGACGGGTGTCAATACGGAAATCACCCCTATACGCGCAGTCAATAGGCAGGATTTTAGTAGTAAGGGACCCAAGATCAAGTTCTAAAGTGATATCAGGAGCATTCTCATTCGGGGAATTACCAGCTGAACTATATGAAGAAGGGGTCGAGTTCGCTGGGCTTGGCGGAAGCGATGCCATGATAAAGGTTTTATTTTGGTATAATGGCAAAGAAAGGTTTGAGACTTTATTGAAAAGAGGTTGAACTTTGTTGAAGGAAGGAAAATATTCTGATGGGATTTAGGAAAAGTTCTGGGTTTTTATAAGGCTTCTGCAGGGGATATGGAATGTCAATTGTTGCTTCCATTAATCTACGTCGTTTGACGTTTCGGTCAAGACATTATCATGTTCCAAATTCCCGCATAATCGGAGCAGGTTCAAAACTCTTCCACTTCCAGGGAAAACCTGTTCGAATCCCGAAAAATAGGGGAACTAACTATATTGGGTAAAATATAAAAGATCCAGCTGTACCAGTGTGGTTGAGACACGTAGCACGAAGGATGAGACTTCGGATGAGTCAGCATCATAGCCACCGCGGGAAGATTTATGGTACCGGAAGAAGCTGCAGGTCCGGTGTAACGCGCAGCTTCTCCGGACCTGAGTGGCCTAACGGTCATCCGTTACTTCATAGCTGGTGCGTTACAAGTTCAATATTATTACGATTTTATGACCCTTTTTATTGTACATTATTATCATGCCTTTAAGGCTTATTATGAGCAGGGGCGTGACACATGGAATATGTTCCCCTAGCTCTAAGTATATATAGAGGAGGTAATTCCTATTGTAAGACACGAGATTCAAGTTAATACACACAGTTCTTACTCTCACATTTCTGTACACTTTATATTCTTGCTATTGATTTACTAAGCTCCGGAGTCAAGGCTCATCGATAACCAGAGGAGTCTAACCTCGGATAAGCATCCATAATCCAAGATCTCTCTCTCTCTCTCTCTCTTTATCTTATTTGCATCTATTTATAATATTTAGATACGAGCATCTTAATCTTAAATGTTACTCTGATCTACGTGTCCCTGACCATGTCTACAAATTCAACTATACCGTTTTACAGGTAACCAGTAGCTTGGCTGCTATGCACCCGTCAGGATCATAAAGGTGAATTTGCTATGAGATATAATCAATTTCTTCAACAACTAAGTGAACAGACGAGGGAAGCTCGAGGATGGTATCTTTTTAACTATTACGTTGTAGTTCAAAGCCAGGATACCCACAATGTTTTTGTTGATGACTGAGTTTGAATGGGAAATGAAGGCATTTGTCGATGTACGATGGGATTGAAGGCTTTTTGCAAACACAAAACAATTTCATGCCAATCAGATATAATTACTCCAACATAAAGAGAATGACCAGAGGGTTCAAAGAAAAATTAGGTGAGGGAGGCTATGGCAGTGTATATAAAGGAAAGCTTCGGAGTGGACGAAATGTAGCAGTGAAGATGTTGAGCAAGCCTAAAACTGGTGGTCAAGATTTCATCAATGAAGGCTTACCATTGGAAGGATTAATCATGTCAATGTGGTCGGACTCGTAGGGTATTGTGTGGAGAGAAGAAAGCGTGCTCTTGTATACAACTTCATGCCTAATGGATCGCTTGATAAGTACATTAGTCAAGAAGGAAGGCCTCTGTTAAGTTGGCATAGGCAGTACGACATTGTTCTTGGAGTGGCTCAAGGAATCGAATATTTGCATCGAGGCTGTGACGTACGAATTTTGCACTTTGACATCAAGCCACACAACATTCTTCTGGATGAGAATTTCATTCCAAAGATTTCTGACTTTGGGCTTGCGAAATTATATCCAACAAATAATAGCATTGTGACTCTCACAGCTGCTCGTGGAACTATTGGATATGTAGCGCCTGAGTTGATTAATAGGATCATTGGTGCAATCTCTTATAAAGTTGACGTTTATAGTTTTGGAATGCTGCTAATGGAAATGCTTGACTTGAAAAGAAATGTAGTTGCCGATGAAGACAATTCTAGCCCGTATTTTCCTTCTTGGGTTTATGATAAGCTCAACAAGGGCAATGAGATGGTGGATGAAGAAGCAAATGATGATGAAAAGACGATGGCTAGAAAGATGGCTTTAGTTGCGTTATGGTGCATACAAACAAATCCGGTACAACGCCCTTCAATGAGTAAAGCAGTAGAAATGCTTGAAGGTGAAGGTGAAGTTTAAGTTCTAGAAGTACCTCCTCAACCTCTTCAATCTCAACCAATTGCTCTGTTTCATCGGATGGAGAGTTCCATGACATTTTCGTCCGATTCAATGGCTTTGTTAGAAAATTCTGTTGATAATCCCGTTGAATTAGATAAATGCCATGATTGATTCATAGTTGATGTAATGTTTATGTGAGATGACAAATATAGCCGAACTGACACGTTTCGGAACTGAGACATTATCATTACCATTTTACTAGTTATGCAAAGGGCAGTTGTAGTGAATGACTGTCCACTTTATCACAGAGAAATTTTCATTCCTTTTCTGCATTTGCTGGTAAATGTATAGTCTATTACCTGATGCAAAACCCAGATAACAACGTTATATTAGATAACGGCCTTACAACAGAAATCTTCGACTGATAATGAGCCATTTCAGCGCCTTATTATGATCCAAATAATGAACAACTATTAGCTGCCATTTTGATAAAAAGGAATTCTTTATTTCCATTCTTCTCTCCTTTTTAAAATTAATCTATGTATGAATATGAAAAGAGGGGAGAAAACTTGAGGACATTTGTCAAGCTCTCATTTTCAAGTAATAATGGTCAAGCAAGTCGGGGCAAAGTACTGTTAGGAGATCTCCTCCATTGCCTAAGCAATGGAACTAATATGAAGCTAGAGTGTGCTCTTTTGGTCTGAAATGGTTCATTGAAAGAAGACATATTTGGGTTGGTGATAGGGAAGGTCGATTTTTTACTGCTAGCAAGCTGCATTTTAAGTGAATGGACTATATACCATGGAGAATTGCCACTGTTGTCAAGGAAATATAGATACTTGTCAACAAAAATGCCTTGATCATCAATATTGCTGCAGGGAGGCAAATCATATGGCAGATAATTAAGACTCACTCAATTATTTATCAAAGGAGGTACATACTTTCCTTCATTTGACACAAATCCAAACCGGTTGAGGAAGGAATCTAGTGCTACTATTCAAGGCCAACCAACATTTCCTTTTGCCACTTTTGTCGTGCTACTAGTAGTTCTATCAAATTCTATTAGGCCATTTTTCGAGTTTGGTATGTCGAAATCACATGTAGCTTGAGTTTTGAGTTTGGTACTCAAAAGCGAGACAAATCAAACACTACGCTCTTCCCTTGATGCCTTCCTCTAGACAAGGTTGAAGCGTTATAACAGCTTATCGTCCAAATTGATTGAAAAACATGTCATGACAGTTGGGTGGAGAGCCAGATCAAACCAACATTCCTAAGAGTGTAGTTAAATTTGGCCATGTTATAGGGCAACAAAGATGCATGGGACTGGTTAAATCATACTCCTTGAACACTGCTTTTCCTTTTTCTTTCCTCTCCAGTAACATCCAGTATTCCTCAAAGCATCACTACTGGACAGAGAGCTGAAAATACATTCTAATGTTCCTGGGCATGTGCACAGATAACCGATTTTAGTACCCCCCCCCCCCCCCCCCCCCCCTCTATTAGGTATAGACTAAGATCATAGATTTTTGTAAGTTTAAACAATACATAATCAACTTTCAGACCTACAGAACTTAAGTTGAAGAAATCTGATTCGGACTTTACAAATTTCAAACATACGGGTCAAGACAACTTGGAAGCAAGCAAACTTCAGATATTTTGCATCCTCCTAAATTAAAAGTCATGTCCCAAACTTCAGAAAAAATTAGTTTCAAGAATGACGCGATACAATAGCTCAACACATATGATCCTGAAAACAAAGATGACTTTCCCATCTCATACAATGGGAAAAGAAAAGAGAGTCTTATCTACAGTGTTCGCTAAGAAAGTAGCAATACCAACAAAATGTCTCAGTTGTTCGAACAAGTACATTTGCATATCTCTGGTATCTGGAAACACAAAATTGGTATGTTAGCATTCCATGAATAAATCATGCAGCTAACATAATATATGCATTGATCATAACAATTGCAGAGAACATTTTTTTTTTTTTTTGAGAAAGCAATTGCAGCAAACAATTTTGGTGTTATGGAGAGCCTAGATGGGCAGTTATCAAGTAAACTTGAGGCAATTTCATCAAAACTCAAACTAACATAAAACCTTCTCTTTTCTTAGAAATTTGACAACTCGGCCACAATAACATCTCTGCATAAATGCAGCTTGCTCATCTGATGTACTTCATACTCCTGTCTTTACTAAAATTATTCCCCTTAAATCAGGCAGATATAAGCTAAGCTTTGATCTTATACTTCTTTTTATTTTTAGGTGGTAAGGATTTTTGGGCCAAGTATAACACCAAAATGCAGCCATATTTGTTACCAAAACCCAATAAATCTGTTTCCACCATCAGAAAAATTAAACAGCTTAAAAAATGCTTGACCATTGGGTCAACACTTTTCTCCCTTCAATTCACTTCTCCTTGCTTTTACTTGGTCTCACAAATACCAAGCAAGTCAAAACAGGTTTGCTAATCTCATACTGAATAATAGGGAAGGTTATGTAATTATACTATTTATAGCAACAGTAGGGATATACTTCAAGAACCATTGGCTAAACAGAAACCTTTCTATATAAGTAGGTTGATCCTAGTTCTGGGAACTCACATTGTAGGCAGCTAATCATCATGCATGTAAAATCACAGTTGAGCCAATTCCAGTCTTGTTGCTTGAAAGTGTAGAAGCCATGAGAATGATCAGATAATTGATCCTCTATAAAGCTCTTCAGTTCACTAACCCTAAAACACTAAAATGATCAAACACACACCATATGTATATGTAACAAAAGAAATTATGAAGCTTAACAAAATCCACATGGGAAACATTGTCTTCTCCCGAGCAAGTTATCAAATCATTCATATTCCAAATTGTAGCCACTACTATTGTTAGGTATCCCAAAAGAAAACTCCAAAGGATTATATTAGTTTCAAATTGTTGCTTATGTGGGGAAGCAGCCGAGACAGTAGGGCATCTGTTTTTACATTGCAGAATTACTGATCAGCTATGGAAGATTTGTATCAATCTCAGAGGCACGTCTTGGACAATGCCTAGCAAGATTGTTGACACTCTTTCTAGCTGGGAGGAGGCTGGGATTGGGGCAAGGAATAGAGGCTACTGGAGGATCATTCCAGCTTGCATATGGTGGACAATCAAGCAAGACTGTATGTTACTATTTTGTTTTTGGTGTACAAAGAATCCCTATGTAGATGCAGAATCAATCTTAGAAGTTCTTGACTCATGTTAGGATTTTACTTTCTTAGCTTCTTAGTTTTCTTTTTTCTTTTGTAAAGGGGTTTTCAGTACTACCTAAGTACTGGTCTATAATACAAAGTTGTTACCTGTTCAAAAAAAAAAACTCCAAAGGAATTATTTTAACAATAAAGCCAAAAATTAATATAGGAAAGGGATTGACAAGAATGATCAAAAAGAGTCACACCAACACCAGAGGTGGAAAGGGGCGCGCCTCTCCCTAGTAAACCAACCATGAGGAAAGATCTAGTGCTTTTCACCTTTCAGTTTATGGATGAGTGCTCTTGGAGTGGCTGGCCTAGCCCTGAACAGCCTATGACTTCATTTCTCAGGAAATTCGCAGACGGAAGATCCTGAATTTAAGATTTTCTACACCAAAAATATTCTCCTTTGCTAATTTGTGTCGCTAGTCAAGTGCTCACCTCCAAAAAACTTAAAGGCCAAAAAATGCAAGTGGATTCAAACCCATTTACAGAGGAAGAAGTTGTTGATGAACACAAGCAATTTGATGGGGATAAGGCCCCGGCACCTGATGGATTCAACATGTCCTTTCAAAAATGTCGGTCCGCTGTCAGGAATGATGATATAAATGAAAACATGTGCACTTTTTTATCAGGCACATTCAACAGGAGCTTCACTGCTATATAGCTCTCATTCCTAAGAAGAAAGGGGCAATGGAGATTAAGACTTTAGACCTATTAGCCTCTTGGTAGCATTTACACTCATCGCAAAGGTTCTTGCTGAAAGATTCAAGACAAATGATAAGCAAACTCATTTCAGGTGCAACCAAAATGCTTTCATTAAAGGTGGACAGATTGTAGACGCGTCATTAATTGCAGATGAATGTCTTTACTACTTGAGAAAGGGGAAGGCTGGAGTAATATGCAAGTTTGATTTGGAAAAGGCGTTTGATCATGTAAACTGGTCTTTCATATTGAAAGTCATGAGACTTATAAACTTAATGCTTAAGAGACCTGAAGTTGGCTGGATTATACGGTTTTGCATTTCTGGTATAGATGGCAGAGAATCTGGTTGACTAATGTTCTTTATGCTGATTAACAATTACTTCATCAAAAAAAAAAAAAAGTTCTTTATGCTGATGACACACTTCTTATATCTGATGCTGACAGAAATCAACGCCTGCACTAAACAGCTACTATGCTTGCAGTCAATGCTATTTCTGGTCCCCAAAAATGATAATGCTGTTTATATGCCTCTGCCGTACATCAAAGATGCCAGGCTGCGTCAGCAAATTGATTCATACCAACAGTTTAAGTGTTTTACACTTAAATAAAAGCACCAAGAAGGTGCTGTCAAAAGAATCTACAATCTGCCCAAATGAAAAAAAAAAAACCCTTTCCATACTTACAGGGATACAATAAGATCTACAACAGCTTAATCATCACTAACAAAGTTCTATTTGCACCAAAAATAAAACACAAGTAATCAATATATTTTGATCTTCTGAATAGTATTTCCTCTATCTTCGAAGCACCAAGCGTTTTGCTCTCTCTACAAAGCACAAAGCAGCATGTGCTTTCCAGACTGTGGAAAAGAAGGTATAGTTCTTCAGCTCTGTAAAGAAACTTACCATATTATCTACGAGCAAACAACCCATGCAGGGAACCAGCAACACCACGTCGTCTTCCCTATGATATAGAAATAGAAGCACTCGGTTAAGAGATATATTTGCTTCGAATTTTAGCTACAATAATACAAATCATATTACTGACCTTTTCACTGTTAAACAGGTCCTCGGCAACAGCTTCCATCTGTTTTCTTTTTTTCTCTTCTTTAATGGATTCAGCAATATCCTCATTCTTACACTCAGATTCTCTGCCACCATGATCACGGATCAACATCGATGGAATATAATACGCCATAAAGACTATAAAAAAAACAGAGATCGACTTAGGTGCTTACTGATATGGATACTTGGAGAACGGAACGAAGATTTCAAAGCTATTCTGGGGTGGAGCATTTGCCTACAAAATTAGGTCACAAGAACAACAAACATTAGCATTTAAAGTGTAATATATTAATCAAATCCACTGACCAAAGAAGAAGAGCAACCAAACCTAAAGTGACGTCGTATCAATTTAATATTGCAATTCATGGACAGAACTTAATGTACTTCACAGAAGCAATAAAGTTACAGAGAACTTTAGAAAGCAATTTTTTTAATAAGGACCTTCACTGCTGGCTGAACTCTGATGCTGATTGAACTCTAACATGTCAGCAATAAAGGTAAAGTATGTTGAAGAAGAAAGTGAAGTGGGAAGAAATTTTCGTTCTCTGGTATGAATATATTTCATATAAGACATTGTAATGGATACGAACCTTACGGAAGCGCTTAAAGTTTGTAACTCCACCTTTTGTTGAAGAAGAGACTGGTAATGACATGATAGAATCTTTAACAATCAAATCTTGGCTATATATGATGTCTAACTTCCCATTTTCCCGCTCATCAGTGATATCTTCTTTTGCCAGTGTATTATCACTTTTGACACCTAAGCGCCTGATGTAACTACCTTCAGGGTCATGGATGGTAGCATCATCATGTGGTATGTGATCTCCATCATGTTTATCAGGTTTTGTTGAACTGGGAGATGTGTCCCTCATGGATACATTATCACTAGGTATAACTATTTGAACAGAACACTTATCTTCGTTATAATATTCAACAGATTCTAATTTGTGTGTAGAAGTTGTTCTCTTGCTGTCATGCTCTGAAGTATCTATTGAACAGACAGCAGCAGCAATGTGATCTGATTTTGCACTTTCTGTTTCTGCATCTGAGTCTGCAACCAGTGTCTCATCTGTGGAGCATGAAGATGTAACGAGCACTGCAGAGGACAATTAATTAGATAAAATTGGCAGAGAACATAGATTCATAACAATGCACGTCTTATCAGAACTGGGTTGTACCAAAATGCCCTGATAAAGACTCCAATGAATTTTCACATCTTTTGTAACCTTTTTGCATCTTCTTAATGCCTTTTATGATATATCCTAATTACTTGATAAAAAATTATCACATTGCGGTTGCTGTCTGCGTACACTTTACCCTCCCCAGACCCCACATTGTGGGATTCAACTGGGTATGTTGCTGTTGTTGTACTTGATAAAAAATGAATTCTGCTCATGTACTTCTTGAAGTCAGAAAAGTAAAATAAGCTATTCACACGTTAAAAACATTTCACAGTTCCATTGTACAAGCAATTTTCTGTGTGTAAGAAACTTCTTGGATCCATTTTGAGCAACTGATATAAAGCAGGGATTTTGCAAATAGTAAAGTATTACAAAACTTATTCTGACAAGAAAACTGCTGATTTCTGTTTATTATGTCCAAGCCTAAAGACGCTATCAGCTTCAAGATCAATGACCAATTACAATGCTCATGCGTAACGAGTTTCTATCTAGCTAAAGGGGATCGGTAAGTCACACTTATAATGAATCCCCCTCTAGTCAAAAATCTACTCAGGCTGCATAAAAAGAGGTGGTGTAAGATTTTGTGAAAAGTTTAATTGCACGATTAGTTGACCTTATCAACTTATCTAAAGCCACACTCTTAAACCTCTGGGCTAGTCTAACCAGCAATTTTTATAAGCTTTTGCACAACATTAGGCACAGTGATAAAAGGATCTGATCCTTGACCACATCAAATGATCATGAGGTTATACCCAAGCTAGTCAATGGTTCATAATCTGTTTAACATGCTTCAAAATGGTGATCCTCTGTAAAATAGTGGTCAATGCCTGAGCATGTAATTTGTAAATTCTATACATATCATGTTTTGCAGTTTGAATCTGCTGGTAAGAGTTTCAAACCAAAAATTGAGAGGGGGAGAGGACTGAGGAGGAGGGGGGCAAGGGTTGGGAAGGAGCCAAGATAACATGAGCGCGCAAAGAAAGACAGGAATGGAGAAAATAGAATGCATGTACATAGAAAGCCGATTGACATGTCAAGTGCAAAGGAAAAGACATAAATCCTAAAGTTAAACTACACTCACCCGGTGGGGATGTGATTAGAGAAGGATCCAGATATCCAGAAAGAACCGCAGAAACCAGATCTATCTCACTCACTGAAGGCAAGGAACTATGGTTAGAAAAACACTTAAAGCTGCTTGATCCTGCTGGAACTACACATACCAGACGATCATTTCCATCTTTTTCCAAGGCCTAAAAGTAGATGAAATGAGCCAGTAAGTTTAAACAGTAATACTTATAATCTTTTGTGGCTCAACACTAAATAGTATGTATCTTGCACACAAAACCATGACCAAACATCTATAGTCTCGATAATTTGCACCTTGAATGCCAAAACCATAATCACCCATGGAAACCCCACCCCATGAAAAAGGAAAAAGAAAGAGAAGTTGAAACTTGGCATGAAATCACAAAGAAGTAATTGCATATCAAAAATTCCTGATAACTGGGACAATGTGAGCAGATCTAAAAAATGCTCCCAGACACAGATTCCCAGGTAAGCAAAATAGATCCAGATCTGATTCTCTCTCCTCAAACCACCATCGCAGCCCTCACTCCAGCATGACTCCAGCTCTCTCTCTCCTCCATAGCCTCCATCTACAGCTTTTTCTCGTTCTTTTTGCTTTCTCTCCTCCAAATCTTTTCAGATCTACCCTCTGTCAGTGCCGGAAAATAACTGGTGACATCGGCGACCTCTGACAGTGCCGGATAAATTTTCCGGCGACCTGTCAGTGCCGGAAAAAACTCCGGCGACCTGAGTTGCTGCCGGCAGAATCACCGGTGACATCTGACCGTGCCGGGGACCACATCAATCAACATAAAACTCCTTCAGTGGTCATTTCAGTCTCTTCAGTGACTTCCATTAGAAACATGCAGGGCTCACACCTTTTTTTCATCAGTGGGGATAAATCCTTTGAACTCAGGAATACGGGGGATAAATATTATAACTGGTTTTCATTAATAGAAAGGGGCAAGAGATATACAAGCAAGATCAATATGGATATTCAGAACCTGAGATGGGTGTGCGAAGCGCTTATTCAAGCATCAAAAGGTACTGGTCGACTATATAGAAGGTGGGGTAAAAAACAACAACACAATCTTTTCAGAGTTTACCAAAACTTCAATGTTTATGGTAGATTTGTTCGCATAGAGGTTTGGCATGGTTCATCTAAAGCAGCAGTGATAATCCCTGAGATCAGCCTCAATAGTGGATGGTCAGATATTGCGAAGAAAATCCTTCGATTTCTGAAAGAATTCAGCGAAGCAGAGCCACTGCTTCCTCCTCCCCCATTGACAAAATCTTATCGTGCAGCTGCTAGCATTGACAGATGGCCAGAAATAAGTCAAGGAACCAACAAAGGAGAATTGAATGAAAAACATCCTCTGCACAGAAGCTTGGTTGGCACCTTCAATGATCCATTTCATCACAGTCCCAATCCCGAAACTATTCAGAAATGGTTCATTAGTAGATGGAGAGTTACTGCTGGCCTCAAAGTCATACCTTTAGACCACAATCAGTTCCTCTTTGAGCTTCCTTCCAGGCAAGAGGCAATAAGGGTACAGGCAGGGAATTGGTTCTGGAACGGAAGACATCTTTCTTTATCTTGGTGGTCGCATGACATTTTCTCATTGCAATCTGGTAACTGCTCAGAAAACATATGGTTGAAAGTTTTTGGAATTCCCCTAAATGCTTGGTCAATGGACACTTTTGAACATATAGGGGCTCGTTGCGGGGGTTATATCGGTGTTGATGAAGATACGAAGAACAGAACCCACCTGATCTGGGCTCGTATCTGCGTCAAAAAATCAGCTATGAAGTTTCCGGCAAGTTTGAATTTTGAATTTGATGATAGGATCTTCGAATGGCCAATAATTAAGGAAATCCAATCTTTTTCTTTACATGCTGGTCCTTCAACTGGTTTGCCCGAGGTTGGTAATAAGAGGGGATCAAATTCTCTCTCAGTTCCACGTGCTAATACCATTAATGATTCACGTGACACACGTGTGGAAGAACCTGTGGAGAAAAGAAGGAATTCGAAGGATTTAAACACAAATGGGCCGGCCTTATTCTCTTCTAATAGTCAGGGTAGTAAGAAACACTACAAAGGGAGAACTTCATTAGCTTTGAACAGCGGTTACTACACTAAAGGCCCACTTACAAGCAAACACTTCAAGCAACACAAAAAGAAGCAAGTGTGGAGATCATCTGTACCAAAGCTGGACCCATGCTGCTTCAGAGCATCATCTTCCTTGAATGTTTCATTCTCTTTTGATCCTTTTGAACTAGAAATTCAAGCTTCTAGTCTCAGGGATTTAGAACTCATGGAGGGGACACTGTCCGAGCCTGAAGCAGATGATGAAGCGGTTCACGCAGGACACTCGATGGACCCACATATACCCAAACCGATATTCTCAGCACTGTCAGTTTCAAATGAATCTGACTCCGGTATCTCATCTCGTCCTACAACAGTTTTCTTCCTTTGCCTTGGTATGATCCATAAATTCAAACTGTTGATATCCCTGATGTGGTAGAAACCTCAAAATGGACGAAGTTGACAATGATGAAGGCTTGCAAAGTGTTGGGGGTAAATGTTGCTGGGTTTGAACATGAACTTCTGGGAATTATTCTGAGAATAGAGGAAAAAAGGAAAGTGCAGATTCTTGAGCAAAAAAATTAAACAGGAGAATTAAAGAAAGGGAAAAGCAAAGCAGTTACTGAACTTAAAAGATTGGATTGGGGTCTCCAGGACGGGAGTGGGAAGAAAGAGAGGGGCAGGTCTCACAAGGCTCATTCCAGATGAGAGTTAAAACACTCAGCTGGAATGTGCAGGGTCTCAACAATAAAGACAAGAGAAGCACTTTGAAATCTCTTATTCACAAGTGGGGAGTTGATATTATTTGCCTGCAGGAAACCAAAATAGAGACATGGAATCCATCTCTAATCAGGCAAATTTGGGGAAACATATGGATCTCTTGGGCAGAAGTCAAAGCAATTGGTACCAAAGGAGGGATATTAATAATGTGGGACAAAAGAGCTTGGAAATGTGTTGATTTTGAAGCATGAGCCTTTTCTTTATCATGTAGATTTGAAAGTCTTGCTGAGGATTTCAAATGGGTTTTTACTAGTGTTTATGGGCCTCATACCAATCCAGAAAGGGAGGATCTTTGGCTCGAGTTAGCATCTATCAGGGGATTGTGGTCTGACCTATGGGTCATAGGAGGGGATTTCAATGTGTGCAGATTTGTGGGGGAAAGATTGAACTGCGTTAGAAGATCAAGGGCGATGCTGGGCTTCTCTAACACTATTCTAGACCTGGATTTGATTGACCCTCCACTTCAGGGAGCACAATTTACCTGGTCAAGAGGGGAGGAGTCTCTCCAAGCCTCTAGAATTGACAGGTTCCTTATCTCAACAGAATGGAGTGAGATGTTCAATACTATCAAACAGTACCCCTTGCCTAGAGTTTTTTCTGATCATAAACCAATTATCCTGGAAAGTGGAGATTGGGAGACCACACCTTCTTATTTCAAATTTGAAAACATGTGGCTTCAAGCTGAGGGTTTCATGGACATGATAGAAGGATGGTGGATTTCTTACACTGTATTAGGCACCCCAGACTTTGTGCTAATGCAGAAACTAAGGAATCTCAAGAAAGACATTACTAAATGGAATAGGGAGGTCTATGGAACAATCGAGACTCAAAGGAACAAGGCACTCAAAGAACTTTGGAAGCTGGACCAGTTAGCTGAGCTCAGAGCTCTCTCTACAGAAGAGAAAGGTCAGACATTGAATCTCAAGCTTGAACTTCAGCAAATAGCAACCACTGAAGAGATCTCATGGAGACAAAAATCAAGATGTTTATGGTTGAAAGAGGGGGATAAGAATACAAAGTTTTTCCAAAGAATGGCCAACTCTCATAGAAAGGGCAATACCATTGACAGACTCAAAATAGGGAATGAAGTAATTGAAGACAAAGGAAGGATCAAGGATGGTATTCTGGAGTACTATCAACAAATTTACAAAGAGACTGAATCTTGGAGACCCTCAGCTGTCTTTGAAGGTCTGTCAAGTCTCAACACAGTGGATAAAGAGGACCTTGAACTTCCTTTCACCGAAATGGAGATTTCAGAAGCTCTCATGACTTGTGCCCCTGACAAAGCTCCAGGCCCTGATGGTTTCACTATAGCCTTCTTTCAGAAATCATGGAACTTCATCAAAGTAGACCTGCTAGCAGCTTTTAATTTCTTTCATCAGAACTGTCAAATGGTGAGATCATGCAATGCCTCTTTCATTGCTCTTATCCCAAAGAAGAAAGGGGCCGCAGAGCTTAGAGATTATAGGCCTATAAGTCTTATAGGCAGTGTCTACAAATTGCTGGCCAAAATTTTAGCTAAGAGGTTGGGAAAAGTGGTGGATTCCTTAGTTTCTGGACAGCAGAGTGCTTTTCTGAAGAATAGGCAGATCACTGATGCATCTATGATTGCCAATGAAGTGCTAGACTGGAAAATTAAAAGTGGAGAGACTGGGATCCTATGCAAATTAGATATTGAGAAAGCTTTTGATCAGCTTAACTGGGCTTATTTAGTCAACATTTTAAAGCAAATGGGTTTCGGGGAAAGGTGGATAAGGTGGATTTATTTCTGTATTTCGACAGTGAAGTTTTCAATTCTGGTGAACAGAAGTCCAGTTGAGTTTTTCTCTTCTCAAAAGGGACTCAGGCAGGGGGATCCATTGTCCCCTTTCCTCTTTATCATTGCGATGGAAGGATTATCTCAGCTGTTAGCAAAGGCCAAAGAACTTCAGTGGATTCAAGGGTTCCAAGTGGGCAGAAATCCTTCCACCTCAGTCTCAGTCTCTCATCTACTGTATGCAGATGACACCGTTATATTTTGTGGAGCTGATTGTCAGCAGGTCTCTAATCTCAACATCACCCTCATGATCTTTGAGGCCATCTCTGGACTTCATATCAATATGCTTAAGAGCACTATATATCCAGTGAATGAAGTGGCCAACCTAGAAGCTCTTGCTGATATTCTTAGCTGCAAAACAGGCTCCTTTCCCACCACCTATTTGGGACTTCCTTTGGGTGCTAAATTCAAATCATCTGGGATATGGAGTGGGGTCATTGAAAGAATGGAGAAAAGACTAGCCACTTGGCAGATGCAATATCTCTCATTGGGTGGCAGGCTCACCCTCATCAAAAGTGTCCTAGACAGCATTCCCACTTACTGTATGTCACTCTTCCCTATGCCAAGCTCAGTTCTAAAGAAAATTGACAGGCTTAGAAGGAAATTCCTATGGGAAGGTAACAGTGTTACTCATAAATTCTCTTTGGTCAAATGGCAATCAGTTATTCAACCCAAAGGCCAAGGGGGGCTGGGGATTAGAAATCTTAAGTTTCATAACAACAGCCTACTCATAAAGTGGCTTTGGAGATATGGTCAAAATGAGACAGGGTACTGGAAGGAAATCATCAAAGCTAAATATGGTATTCAAGACCACTGGACTGCAAAGAAAAGCAATGAACCACAAAGTGTTGGAGTATGGAAACACATCAGTAGTCTCCAAGAGGAATTCTTCCAGGCTGTCTCATTCAAGGCTGGAAATGGGCTCAAGATCAGATTTTGGCAGGACAAATGACTTGGGGACACTTTAGTAAAAGATTTATTTCCCTCACTATTTCTGATAGCTTCTAACAAAGAAGCAACATTAGCTCAATATAGAGTTAACAACTGTTGGACACCAATTTTAAGGAGAAATTTACAGGATTGGGAAGTTGATGATTTTCTTTCTCTATTAGAAAGTTTGGGACAAAGTACTTTGGTGGCAGATTTTCAGGACAGAATCCTCTGGGGCAATTCTAAGGAAAAGATTTTCACTGTGAAGGAATGTTACAACAACTGGTGCTCTCAAAATAGCCTTTTAGAGGTCTGGCCTTGGAAGCTTGCATGGAGAACCAGACAGCCTCTCAGAGTTACTTGCTTCACTTGGACTGCACTGAAGGAAGCATGCCTAACACAAGACAATCTTAGAAGGAGAGGTGTAATAGTCGTTAACATGTGTATCATGTGCAAGCAGACCAATGAAAGTGTCAACCATCTATTTTTGCACTGCCCTGCAGCAGCTAGCCTCTGGTTTTTCTTCTACTCTATGCTTGGTCTACAATGGGTAATGCCCTTCAACATCAAAGATGCATATGCTAGCTGGATACTCTGGAGAGTTGACAAATCCATTAAAAGAATCTGGAGAATGATCCCAGCAGTAATTTTTTGGACCCTATGGAAGGAGAGAAACAACAGATGCTTTGATGGAATCTCAACTCCTATTTGCTCTCTAAAGTCTAGGTGTTTAGTTAGTCTTTTTAGTTGGCATTTGTTTGCCCCTGTAAACAATGTGGGCAACTTTCTAGATTTTGTCAGCTCCTTTTCTCTAGTTCAGTAGAGATAGGATATCTTTAGATTGTTCTACAGGTTTTTGCCAAGCCTGTCAGCTTTTCCCATCTGTAACCTTGCATCTTCTTGATGTTTTACTAATGAATTTTATTACTTTACCAAAAAAAAAGAAATCACAAAAATGGAAATGTAAAGGTATGATTCAATAACCAAGACTCATGCAGTATATTTGGAGTTGCATGAATCCAAAATTTCATCCATCTGTGTTTAGCCATTCCCATAATAGGCCATCTTCTCTCTCTCTCTCTCTCTATCTCCTTTTTTTTCTTTTTCTTTTTTTTTTTTTTTTTTTTTTTTTTTTTTTTTTTTTTTTTTTTTTTTTTTTTTTGTGTGTGTGGATAAGGACTTCTCTTTTATACCTTCACTTCTTAACTTGGTTTGTCATTCCATGTTAAGAGAGTCTCTCACCTTTCCGAGAATTAACCACTGAAACAAATTTCAGTATAAGTTTGCTTAGTAAGCCATTACGTTTGACTTAATGAAGCAAAAATTAGGGAAACGCCCACAGGAATTGAGGCAGCCACAGTTAACTATCCCAAAGCCTTGTGGCCAGGGTATTTTATTAAGCCTTGTGGGATTGCACTGTTGTTGTTTGTGTTACTATTTATGCACCTTTGTGAGTTACCGTTAACCTTTTTCACTTTTCTACTAAGGTCTCGAATCACCTCAACAATAAAAACAACCCAGTGTAATCCCAAAAAAGAATTATCACCACTTTGCTGACTGTTGAAGACACCTTTATATACTAAACTCAAAGCAATATATTCTCTGGTACAAGTACAAAGAGCGCCATTTACCAAGTACTATGCGAAAAGGGAAAAGGACAACAAGGATGAACTTAAGTGAGTTGACAGCTTTTAATATGCTTGTTTAGGCAATTTGTATCTTCAAAATGTTTATCGTCCCCCCTTCCAACAAGCATTCTGATTTATGAACTTGACCCCCTATCCATTAAGAAATACGTCATTCAAGAGGCTGTGCCGTATACTTTTCTCAGACATGCTAGGAGTTACCACATTAGTTCAATCCTAAGGGGTGAGCTATAAAGATGATGCAGAGAGGAAAACAGAGGAAAGAGGGGAAGGGGGAGCAGGCAACAATAACACAGGCCATTAGGACAGACCATTTCAGCAGAAGAAATGCTGGCACCCCCAACTTCCAGTAAGGACTGCAACCTGCCCTCAAATTTATACTGCAAGGAAAAGGGAATAATGATCTTAGTCAAGCACAATTATCTAAGTAATTCCCGATCAGGTCATCTTGCATGACTTGCTTGATGTAATAGCAAAACAGTAGCAGAGACACTGAATAAACGCTAAAAAATGGAAACTTTGCAGCATTACTTCTGACTCTCAGCTGAACTAATGGGATAACTAGTTAAGCTTATTATGCATAACTTCATCAGAACAAAAATCTAGATAAGCTATAGACGACTCTGAACTGAATCCACAAGACAGAAACTGGAATACTGGAAGAACTAAGGAAAAAATCACCTTGTTTTCTGGTTCCAGCAAAAATGTATATCCTTTCAAACAACACTCCCGAGACTGAGGATCTACCACTTTCCCGGACACTCCTTCCAGCATCAATTTTGGTGCATGACTGGGTAACACAAACACAGCTAATCTTGTTAGCATACAAAAGAGAATGTTGTACATGGCATTTCAGACCAGCAAAGCATAATGTGATTAATCTTAATGAAGTACTTACGAACTGCAGCTTGGAATATCGGTGCAAAGAGTTTTTCCTGCAATTAGCTGAAATTCATAGCTAACCAATTAGAAAATGATTTCAGATCTCAAGTTTGAATGAAAAAAAAAAAAAAAAAGGAAAATAACTTTCTTCATGGTTGGATATTATAAGAGCTTGATGCTATGAAATGAAGAGCTAATGGCTAAGTTCACTTTTCTTCTGTTTTCTGAATGAGTAAAGAGTATCCATTTCAACAACTCGGCAAAATGAAGTTATGATCTCAAAATTATAAAAGGTACAAAGATGTAGGTCTCTTTTCAAAGAGTAAGGAGCCACTAAATCCACAAAAACATTTATGTCATGCACGCTTTTGAAGGTGCACCAGAAAGCTGAACTATAAACTAAAAGTGTTTCAAGCTACATAGAGGATTCCCAATTCCTTCAAAGAATATTTGGCTTCGCTTCGATATAATCCATTTAATGCATAATCCATATAACCCATATGATGCAGCAAGATAATATTTCAGATCCTTTCTCAAAACAAAAAAGATAATATTTCAGACCACACTTGTGCTTCTTCTCTACATAGGTCCCTTTTCAAAGGGTAGGGAGCCACAAATCCAAGATAAAATTTATATCATGTACGCTTTTTAAGCTGCATCAATAAGCTGAAACTGTAAGCTAAAGTATTGCAACCTATGTAGGGAATTCTTAATTCCTTCAAAGAATATTTGGCTTCTTAACCAACATAATGCATAATATTTTAGACCACACTTGTGCTTAATCTTTTTTTTTTTTTTTAAATGTTAAAAAGAATAACTAAACCCATTTTTTCATGACGCAACGGGAACAGAGGATTACCAGATGTTACTGAAAATCACAGAAATAAAAGCATAACGCTACCATTGATTATATCACTCAAATTATGAAGTCCAAAAATAATGATACCCACATGTTTATGTATGGATCCCTCTGGAAGATTGAATAACTATCTCAAATCTTCAGAGTAACGAAGGGAAAGGACAAGGATCTCACATAATATAAGGCAGGAAAAGCACAATCGTGAATCAGTAAAATCATATTCCTCACATTAGTAAATCTATGTGTACGGATTGCCAGGTATTTACATTTGGTTACAGTCTCACAACTTTAAACTACAATTTTTATCTAGACATCAGCAACTCTAAATGCAAATAGACATGTTTGCTGGCAGATTATACTTGCAAAAATCTTAGATGATTTATACAAAGAATACCTCAACCCAACTATATTGAACCAAGGGTTTTCTAGCGACAATAGCATCAATCAGATCCTCACTCAGTGGAAAGGAGTCATCTACAAGCACATGTGAGCAGTCCAAACTCCACTTTTTACTTATACTTGCACCTGCAATGAGATTGGTGATATTAGGAATATGATATCCTCTGCGCATATATATACATATAGCGAAAAGAATTGGCACTGTGAGTTTTGAGATACAACATAATCTAGGTATTCCCTCTATCGCAGGTTCCTTGTGCTTTTTCAACTTTAGACTACTATGATCACGGCATGCTAAAATGCATGGAAGCATTCAAGATACTTTCTGTGTTTGTAGGCACAAATAATATAGGTATTTAATCTTGTTTTGATAATATATAGGTATTTATTCTTTTAATGAAACTAAAGTAAAACAAGTAGCAAATCTGGTCTCTAGGACTATATACGAGGTCAAATTTTGATATTCTCTTGCAGTTTTTGGTCCCTTTGACCAGTGCATCGAAGTCTAATATGATTCACATCGAATCTTTATTTTATTTTTGGCTTCTAAATTGTGATCATTCCATGCATCATTTTCTCCACTGCATAAGAAACAATGGTTTAACACTAGCAGAGGAAAAAATTGAACAAAGACACATCAAGTATTCAACAGATCACACTGGAAATATTATAAGCAGCCTGAAACACGAAAGTGCATAACCATCTGGGTAGATATTTATGTACATAGCATAAATGATCACTCACCTATTGATGACACCTTCTTTGTAATAAGTTGATTTGTCTTTGAATGCTTCGGGGAGCAAATGAAAAATATGAAGGACACATAGGAGAATCTGTTTGATATAAATCATCACATCAATATGTTGTTCAGTGGGCTTGATGGTCCACTAATTAAGAGGTACTATATAGAAGGTAAGAGTTAAAATATGTAACTTTAATCACCTGTAAGTTGCATTACCAGTTCCAAAAGAAACTAGATCCCCATCCTTAAGCATTGTTTCTTTATTTGGAAACTCATGAACTTTCTCCTTTGAATCCATATTCTTGTTGACGAATGTACCATACTTTGAGCAGTCTTTTATACGTACTTTAGACAAAATATTTGAGGGTTTCTTCAACGACTGATCCAAAGAAATCATCTCATCTATTAAAATCTCTGCATGGATCCTTGAAACTCCTTTATCCTTGTTGACAATGACATCACATCCTGTGAACAAAATGTTTAAGGGCAGTATAGGTTACCTTCAAGCACAACACCTTAAGAGTACTATTTGAAAAATATCCACTTTCAAGTGACGGAAGGTAAGGCGCAACAATACCTCTCAAATCCCCCAAAATAGATGTAAATAGCCTGCAAATAGCAACTGTACAATACCGTAGATGAATTGTCAAGATTAAGATGCTCAAAACATACAGACAAAAGTGGACATAGGATTTGAAAATCCCGAGTGTACCACCCCTTCTAATTTAAATATGTCAATCACCATAATGACCGAATAAGAGTGTGCACTTGGTCAGTTCATCAGTTTTGGATTAGTTTCGGTCTGTGTTACAAGGGTAATCTTCACAAAATGAAAATAAGTCTGGTTTGTTCTCTCTTAATTCAAATATACTAAATAAATTAGAGAAAAAACGAAAACAAAAATGACAACAAGTCAAGCCAGTGCATTTATCACTCAGATAATTTGATGAAAAGAATTACTAAACTTAAATATGTCTTTGTTTAATCAAATTAGTTGCCCTTCGAATTTTTTTTTATATATTTCTCCATCTTTTTTTTCCAACATACTGAAAAGGGCTGTCTGTTTTGTTATATATCAATGGATTCTTGAATAGAATAAAGTAAAAACAAGAAAGAATAAAGGAAAATAAGAGATAAAAGTTTGCTTGTTTACAAAAACTACAAAAAGAGGTAACAAGAAATCAAGAAAAAGTGAAAAGGCATAAATAGACGGGTCCTGGTTGAGAGAAAAAAAAAAGATTAAAAAGGAAAAGGGAGAAGGTAAGTCCCCTGGAGGATACAAAATTTGAAAACTGCAGTTCATGGCAAGTTCGAATTCCGGTACTCTAAACTCTGAAAGGATGCACAAAAGATCTTAACAGACCTCCCTCTGTCACCTATGATGGCAGGTGCCAAAGCTTTTATATATCAGCGTTTTAGATGCAAATGTACACACATATACGGAAACTTTCTGGAGTACGGACAGGTCCAAGGCACCCTAAGGCTCATATGTAGGTCCGTCTATGCTTACAGATCAAGAAACTGCCAAAAACGATTATCATCTCTCACCCAATCTTATCCTTGCATCACATTTCCCCCACCACTTGTCTTCGTTCCTTATGTGTATACAGACTCCTACCAGTTTTCCAGTTCTTTTGTGTTTTAAGTACTCTATTCATTTCTTATCTTTCTTTCACTAAGACAACTAACAAATTTTTTTTTTGAGAATGAAAAGATTACTACATAAAGACAACTAACAAATTTTGACTATATCAAATGTTGCTTCTTGATTCTTACTCGGAGAATGTTACAACCCCAGCACCACAAGGTCCTATTAGCCATTAAATTTGGATAAGTAAATATCTGTCTATTTATGACAAAAGAATTATTGCTTTCTCTCCAACTAGAACACCGTGTGAGCTGGAAACAAGAAGCTACCAACAGGAAATAGTTACATCATCACATCCAACGATCCCCTTCCAAAACTCACTATTCACTAAACTTCAAAGAAGGATGACTCATCCATTTTGACCAATAGATAGCCATCCATTCACCTTGTTACAAGAGTACCAGCAATTTTCATTCTTTAATCACTAACGTATATCCACCATGAGTCTATCAGAAACTTTCAATCAAAATTCCAGTAATAAAAGGCAGATCATAGGAAACAGGGTAAAAACACTCAGTTAAGACATTTGAGAGGCTTGGCCTGACGGCAAAACTGCTGCACTCGAATAAAAGATGTCCCACGAAGAGAGAGAGAGAGAGTTTTTCTTTACAAAGAACCTCTATGCAAAACTCAATCTAAGCATTGCTCAGACAACCTGGGTCTCCTAGTCCCAAGTAAAGGGAAAAAGAACAACACTTAATTTGGTGGCTCTTTTTTTTTTTTTTTTTTTTGATGATGACATGGGAACCCGCAGACGCTACGGTGCGCACAGGGTAAACCCAGCTCCTGTGTAATAGCTCGCAAACCACACGGGAGAGATAACCCACACTAGGCAAGCCCTGTGTGACGAGCTCGACCCAGAAGGCAAATCCCCTACTATCGTAGGCAGGGGGTTTCGAACCTGAGACCTCCATTATGAAAGCCCCATGCTCAACCAACTGGCTTAATTTGGTGGCTCTTGGAACATCTAGAATGGAAAAAGTAGCTTCGCTTCAGATATTAGTAGCACAGGCTTTGCAGAATTAATTCCAGGCAAGCTCTTTGAGTTCACTGCTCAGTGGACTATTTTAGTCATTTCTTTTGTTGATGTTCTTCATATCATTATATTACCAAACTATTAGGATAATTGGTACTTAGTCATGGTGAGCATTGACTGCCTCCATCTTCTTTTCATAGCATGGAATTTACAAGGCTTAATACATACTTTCCCCTCCAAACTTGTAACAAAATCCCTTTGACACGCCCCTCTTTCATGGACAACCTTTTACTATCCAAACTTTCCCCAACTGTGTCTTTTTTATAACCAAAAATAATAATAATAATAATAATTTTTTAAAAAAAAACAAGTTGGTGTTTGATCACCTTTTTCAAACAAGTGTATGTCAAGCACCAATGAGTCTGTGACACGTATCATTAACTAAAAAAAGAATAACACTTTCAGGTTACAATTACAGCCTCATCTTCTTCATCTACATGGCAGAAGACCACTCCCGCATTTTCTCTTTTGTCTTCCCAGAAGCCATGGCAGATAAAAGTAGGAGAGATGATAGAGAAGGAGGAGATCATACCCAACAAAAGTTTCAACTTAAAACAACAAAAGCTAGATGATTTGACAAATGTGAGGGTTAAGCAGTAGCGTTGCAACAGAGTTGGGATTATAAGCCAGTAATTACTTCCCAACCATTCCCGGTGACTGCTGCCAACAATTATGACCAGAGGTTTATTTTGGGGAAGATTTTAACCCAACTTGTTGCACTTTCTGGAGAGCATGGGAGCGGAAAATTGGGAAGTACCTGGCTTTGCTCTTATTCAGCATTTCCAGCTTGCCAGGGTTAATTCTTAACTTCCAGCAACTAAGACCTCTTGTTGTATCTAATTGTGTGGCTAGGAATTGTTTGCCAATACATAATATTGAACTGGGTGATGGAAAGATTGATTGTTGGAGCATCCATGGCAGATTTAATGTGGGTCAAAATAAGGAAGAAGATGACCCAATTTAAAAATAAAAACTAATAAAATTTTGAAACGTGTCACTTATATAATGCATCTGATACAAAAACTCTCTTGTTCACGCGGTTCATTTGTTGGTAAAAAAATGTACATGCCAACTGAACAAACGTGGTGTGTATTAGACACGGTTGGGAAAGTTTTGGTGTGTAAAAAGTTGTCAGTTAAGGAAGAGTGTGCCTCAAAGGAATTTCGTTACAAGTTAGGGGCAAAGTATGTATAAGCCTAATAACAACGAACCATCAGCAAAACAAATTATGGCATGTTAAATGCTATTGTCATGATGCATGACTTGGACTAAAGGCAGAACATCAGAAAGTATGACATCAAAGTCATCTCAGCAGCCCAGAGTAACCAAGCTAAGAGTAGAAACTCAAAAGTTATGCCTTGTAAGGGATTAGAAAACACATAAGGAAAATTTTATGAGAGTGCATAATGAATGATTACCTTGTCGACCAACTTTATATGTACCTTTATTGAAGAAATAGTAATTATCTTCACCTGTCACATAAACAACGAGCAGTGTATTAGTGCATCGACAATACCAAAGTTAATAATAAATCAGTCAGAATTCTACTCTAAAATGTGATCACCAAAAGCCATGAACAACGCTTTTAAAAACTAGTTCATACATGAAATGTTGTGTGACTATGACTAAAGCAATTGATTGTTTGCGATATGTTTATTTATAGGACATAAGTGCTCGCTCAATCCATCAACTCTGCCTCAAAGCCGAACTAGATGGGTCTGGCTATATTGATCTATATATCCATCCAGCTCTATTCAGTCACAATTCTGTTCCAATACTAGTAAATGAATTTGTCTTTTTCTTTATAATGGTGGTGCCAAGATCAACTTGTGTGCACCTCGAAAACTCTACTGGGTACCTACTACCCCCACCGGTGCAGGTACCGCATAACTCTGCCACTTAGACAACAACAAGAAGCCCAGTAGGATCCCACCATGTGAGGTCTGGGGAGGGTAGAGTGTACGCAGACCTAACCCCCACCTTGAAAGGTAGGGCGGCTGTTTCCAAAAGACCCTCGGCTCAAGAGAGGAAAACAAGAGGAACACAAGACAAAAGGTCAGATAGGGCCAAGCATATCAAAAATAATATGAAAATGAGGAATAACAAAAGCAAGAAAGTCATGGGAGAAAGGAGCATTAACTACCATAGATAAATAAGATAATCAAAGTACAAAAGCCCAACAAATATAAGCAGAAATCAAATGGCAATAAACGAATGAGCAAAACTACAACTACTATGGTGAAAGGATAAGCAACCTAGCCTTCTACGCTAATTTAAGTCCTCCACAACTCTGCCACTTAGACAGTTAGAAATAAATCATCTAACCTTTTTAGCCTAAGGTAGTATTCGAATCCAATCTCCCATGGTTTTCATCTCAATTAATTGACTGCTACTCAGAGGTTCTCTAAAGCTAGCGGTTCCATCCTACACTAAAATACAAGTCTCTAGTCAGACCAATGAGACTCTTTTCAAACACCTACTATAAGCATAATAACAGCAATTAAGACATAATCCTGGTAACACTTTCTTTTTGTTTTTTCCTTTTTTTTTTTTTATGGTGGTGTCCGAGCTGCTTACGCACAGCACAAGTACAGTAACTCAGCCCACCAAGGCTTATGCAAATGTGAATAAATCACCAAGTATTTTTGCCTTAGCTGAAATTTTAAATTGAGATATAGTGGTTCTCCTCCCACTTCATTGATCACTAGGTCACACCCTTTTTGAGTGCTTAATCCCAATATCACTTATATAGATAAACCCTTTTAGGGTCTTAAGAATAAGAAATTCCTTAGTGTCATTGCGTTCTCGGTTACTAGATAAAGTGTACCCCTATTTGAAGCAGGGATAAGCAAATGATTTTTGCATTCAAGGCAATAATTTTTAAAGAAAGAATCCTACAAGTAGAGAGAAAACTTGCGCATAACCTGGAAGTGGATCAATAGGAAAAAGGCCCCAAACCATAGTTTTTGATTTTTTCTTTGCAAAAAAAAAAAAAAAAAATTGTAAACAAAAGAGGACGTTTCTAGTAACAGTGAATGGATGGTTCACCAGTGATTAGCAAAGTAACCGGGACCGGCAGCTTTGTTTCCCTAGAGAAAAGGAAAATTGGAGAAATTTTGTTTTAACATTTCAAGAAAATTTTGGTGCCTTTTGGCGAGACAAAAAGTGAGGTTCATGAATTAGTACGACGATAGACGAACGAAGAAACTATCCACGCTTTTCCTGTCTCAATATTTGAATTTATTTATCTAAATACAAATCCAATAAAAATAAAATATTCATAGACGTTTTAACTCTTTGAAAATATTTTTATATTATATGAAATTAAAATTTTAGTTATTAAATTCATGAAGTGAATATTAAAGCATAACGGGAGGGAGAACTACTAGAATGAATCCAAATCCCTAAAATGATCAACATCTTTTATTTTTTGAACTTACAACAGTTTGTTAGTTTTTATTTTATAGTGCTAACACATCTTTTATATATTATTATGTTGTTTGGGATGTCTGTTTAGTAACTATAAAATTAAAGTGTTCAAATATTATCATCTTATAGTTTAAACTTTTAATTATTATTTCAATGCTCTTTTTTCACTTTTTAATATTCTTATTTGTTATTGCTAATCAATATGCATGGAGTTTGGTTAACCCGATTCTATTCTGATCAAGATGTATAAGGAGCTTTTTTGGATGGGCTTATGCCTATAAGCTGTTTGCAGCTTATAAGCTAAAAAAAATAAGTTGGAGTAGTCTAACTTTTTTTTTTTTGGCTTATAAGCTATTTTCAGCTTATAAGCTGCTTTAGATAAGCTAAGTCAAATGGGCCCAATTATTTTTTTGAGCTTATTTTAAGCACAAAATGACTTTAAGCTGGCCAGTCAAACACTCAAAAAAACTAAAAACAGCTTATAAGCAACTTATAAGTCAATCCAAACGGGCTCAAAAGCTCTATTACCCTTTGTCATTCTCTGAGTCTTTTTCAATTTGTGTGTGGCATCGTTACTCCTTTTGGCAGCATCACTAATTCAGAACTTAGTTTATGCATCATATGTCGACAAGGACGTTCACGGGATGCCACTAATAATCAACGACTGGCAAGCGCTTAATATCTTAATTTCAGCCAAATAATATAATATCAAATGAGATGAATGAATTCATATATGTTTCGTTATTCCTAGTATTTGTTCGTTGAGCTTCTGATGAAGTATATGTTAGAAAAAATTCACAAATTGACTTTCTTATTGTTTCAAAATTTTATATATCTTGAGTAAATTACAAAAAAGAAAAGAAAAAAAAAGTGCCTACTCTTTTTATAGTTCTTTTTAAATGCTTCATTCCAAATATCACTTCTTATTAATTGGACCAAAATTATTTGACTTTTTAAAAAAGGGAATAGCAATTTAGTGTCACTTATACAAATGTCGAGGTATTTAACAATGGTACCATATAAGATATCAGCAAGCCACACAATTGGACAAAATCAATTTGACTTTAAAATTTGAGTTTGAAAATTTAGTTTGTGTAAACCGTATACACATAATGCCACACGAATAATAAAATCCCAAAATCATTCCATACCAAATAATTTTCGTTCTATATCCAAACGAAACCTGCAAAAAGTAATGCAAAAAAATTAAAAGAGAATATTAAAATTAACTCGTTATTAATTTTAATTTTTAGAAGAGAGAGACTAACAAGGGTTAGAGTGTGATGGAAGGATCACTCTGGCCTTAATAGAGCTTTCGGGTGCGAGTCGCGAGTATGAACAAAATAAGCATTTTTTATTTGAATGAGTTTTATGTGGTGTGAATGCAAATTAATTTGACCCTAATACGAATACCGATGGAAAATCAAGAGAGAGACAGAAGAATGACAAACAAATGAAGTTTTTTCACGGACTGCCCTTCATAATCATTGGTCTCTAATTTTTGCCCATGCTGCTTATTTAATGATATTATCCACACTTGGTTTGCTCGACATAAGTTCTGTAACATTTTTATCTTCGGTAACTTTTGTATCGCTTGGCATACTCTGTAACGTTTGACTCGCTTGGCATACTTTTGTACGAATTAAGTTATGCGGCATAAGTTGTGTAGTATTTTTCAAATTATGTTGACTATTGAAAGCTTTGCCTTTTCCGGCATAATTTGTGTGAATGTTATGATACCTATGTCGGCATTAAATGTAAACGGTGCCTTGCAAATCTAAATTATGCCGCATCAAAAAAGCCGAAACACGAAAATTAAATACCACAAATTTGAGAGGTAAAAATCATTTTTTTTGTGCGGATTGGCCTTCTTTTTGGGTGGTCTTTATTATTTGCCCCGCAAATTGCTGGTCTTTAATTTTTGCCCAAACGGTGGTCGAAAATACTCCGAGGTTCTGGGTTCGAACCTCCACTCAGTCAAAAAAATAATAATTTCGCAAGGCAAGACTTTTGCAAAAAGTTTGTCTTATGCGGCAGACTTTGCCTTAAGGCATAACTGAAACTCTGCCTTATAAGGTAAAGTCTGGCGGAACTGGCAGTTTTTATGCTTTGTAAAAATATTATTATTATTGACTCTGCAGAATTTCGAATCGAAAATTTTGAGATATTTTTGGCTACTTTTTTATAAGAAGTACAAAAATTAAAGCTAGTGTGCGTGGAGGACAATCGTGCAAATTGCCCGGTAAAAATTAAAGGGCAATTCGCAGAATTGCCCTTCTTTTAGGGTGGTCTTTAAATTTTGCCCCTCATATTTGAAATCTTTAAATTTTGCCCTTCGGCTAAACCCCATGGGTTCCAGGTTCGAACCCCCCACACAGTCAAAAAAAATTTTAAAAAATCGCAAGACAGAGTTTAAATTTCCCTATGCCCCCACCGGCATACACTTGTGAAGGAATTACCAAAGTTATGCCGGACTCGGCATACTTATGCCTTATGGGCAAACTTGGCATAAGTATGTCGGGTCCGGCATAACTTTGGTAATTCCTTCACAAGTTTATGCCGGGTCCGGCATAAAAGTTTGCCCATTAAAAGTATGCCGCCACCGGCATAAACTTGTTAAGGAATTACCAAACTTATGCCGGACCCGGCATACTTATGCCTTATGGGCAGACTTGTCATAAGTATGCCGGGTCCGACATAACTTTGGTAATTCCTTCACAAGTTTATGCCGGTGGGGACATACTTTTAATGGGCAAACTTTTATAGTATACCACATAAGGCGGAATTTTTCCTTAAGGCATAACTAAAAGTTTGCCTTATAAGGCAAAGTCTATACCTTAAGAAAACGTTCTGCCTTATGGGGCATACTTTTGGTTATGCCTTAATTAAAAGTCTGCCCCATAAGGCATAGTTCCTTAAGGAAAAGTTTTGCCCCATAAGGCATAACTAAACTATGTCTTGAGGAACTTTAATTTTTCCTTAAGGACTTTATGCCGGATCCGGCATACACTCCTCCCAGCCCTGCCTTGCGAAATTATTTTTTTATTTTATGCCTGAGCGGGGGTTCGAACCCGGAACCTCAGGTATTCAAGCGAAGGGAAAAATTTAAAGACCACAAATATGAGGGGCAAAATTTAAAGACCACCCCAAAAGAAGGGCAATCCGTGCAAAAAAATGAAAATTAAAGACCACCCGAAATAGGGGCATTTGTGGAAATGGCCCAGAAAGAATGACAAAGCAAACACGTCCCAGTCCATATCCGCACAGCCACCCGTAAGTGCCACTCCTCCGTCGCGAACCACCACTAGTACTACCACCAACCACCAAAACCACCTTTTACAGCCACGACAATAAACAATGCTAACTCATCTCCTCCAAAAACTAACCCATAAACCACCCACCCCCACGATCCTCCTGCGCCATAAAACCACATCATCCGAATACGTATCCTCAAGAAACCGTGACCCCACTTTCGAAAAACTAATGGACATATACAAAAACCTCTTTAAAGTCATCTCAATTCAAGACCTCATCCTCGGTACCACAACCAACACTAACGCCGTCTCCATCGACTTCCTCAACCGCTTATCCCAACGCCTTCATCTTAACAATGATTTTCTCCGTAAATACCCACACATTTTCCATCACCCCACTAAACTAAAACCTTATTCTACACTCACACAAACTGCACTTAATATCACTCATCAAGAAGCTGCAGCAATTAATGCTGATTTGCAAGTTGTGGCTAACCGGTTGGTTCGTTTGTTGTCGATGTCGTTGACTAAAGAATTGCCCCTTAGAGCTATTTTCAAGGTTTTTAGGGAACTTGGTTTGCCTGATGATTTTGAGGATAGTGTAATCTTGAAAAAATCTATTCTTTTTGCGCTTTTTGATAGCGGGAATGAACCGAACACTCATGTGTTGAAACTTGTTGAAGATGTAGAGAAGGGGGAGTTAGTTGCAGCTGTTGATGATTGGAGAGTAATAGAATGTTGTAAAGAGGATTGTGGGGTTGATAAATAAACTAATCTTACCACGGTCTAACTTAACTAACTGAAAACCAACCCAAGGCATAAAATCTTATGCACATGAAACTCACCCAACATGAATGCATGTGTAAGGAATGAAATTAAGGTCAAAACTAATTTCATATATAGCTAGTTCAAGTTGAAAGATTAATGCAAGTATTATTTGATATTATATCCATGTGCATCCATGTTTCATTGACAGGACAGTCCTTGCAGTCATCTCTTGATTTTTCCATGTTGAAAGAAAAAAAGCTATAAGCTGTATTTCTGGTTCATTAATTTTGTCCTGTTGCTGACCTTCAGGGAGTTGTGTAACATCTGCATTAGCGGAGACCATCATCAGCGAGAATAAATTATCCTCCAAGTAGTATAGAGACCTGCCTCTGAGAAAAGGCGGAGTCTCCTTTACTAATTACAATTGTAAGTTGTAACATCGCTGCAAGACATGCTTCTTTGAAATGGATGACCTTTGCAAGTTAGCAAGTGAATGTTTAATTGATAATCTAAGAGAGTTGATTGTCATTAGAATTTGTGATCTTTGGCTGAAGCAGAGACTGTAATGCTTGTAGTGCCTTGCTTTCTGAACTATGTGTGACTCTGTTTGGCTGTCACAAATATACTTAGCCAGCGTAGATACCAGCTCCACTTGCAACTTCTAGAAGTTGATGTGAAGGGAGTCTGAGCATTAGTGTATCATTTTGGAAAAGGAAGTACAGATGCTGCATGATTTGGGCCGTGGAGCAATTCAGATGGATACTTGAGCAAGTGTCGTTATCTTACTTTGCTCACAAATAATCACGGTCACTTAGGTATTATTCTCTGCATGTTGTGTTGTACTTTACTCTCAAATCCTAGCAGAGACAAAACCATGGGTGTTTTTGTCCATCTGCCTAAGCCTTGATACCTTTACCGGCAGGAGGTAGCAGGTACCGAGTGAGATAGTCGAGGTGCATGCAAGTTGATTCGGACACCACCTTTGAGTCTTTCTTCCCTCCTTTTTATGTATGAGTTGAGACGTAAGCTTGAGTTGAGACGTAAGCTGATATTAGATGAAGAAGAATGTAAACTAAAATTTTGGAATTTGGTTTTGGAAGGATGCACCATATGATACAGCCCGTAGGAGTTGCTCAACAACAACATACCCAGTTAATCCCACAAGGTGGAGTCTAGTATAGCCCCTAGGAGTTATTTGTTATATTTTCTATATTTGATATTCCCATTCTTCCAATTCCATTTTCATACCGTGCTTTGAATTAGTATTTGTGGTTTTAGTCTCTTACATTCAGCTTTCTTATAGACCTTCCAGAGTAGCAGAATTCCTTAAATCAAACAATCACTGATTGCATGCTGTTTTTTAGAATTTCAAATATAGTTAAAGTTGTTTGGTCCATAGCTTAATCATTTCTTATGTTACACCTCAACGTCATAAAATAAATAAATAGAGAACCATAGAGTTGATTTTTTTTGTGGGGGTGTATGAAGCAGGTCTTCTAACTTAGCACTTAAAGCAATATTTGTACTGTTTTCAAGTATTTTATACAAAATGATACTCCCTCCGTCCCAATTTACAACTCCACAACAATACCTCCCTGTAGACCCATAAGAGGTACTAGCATTTAGACATTTTTTAAACAAGGGAGAGAACAAAATGAGAAAGATGACCCAAAATTAAACCCTAAACCTAACTTAGAGCCCGTTTGGATTGGCTTACAGCTTAAAGCTGTTTGCAGCTTATAAGCTGAAAAAAATAAGTTGGGGTAGTCCAACTTATTTTTTTTGGCTTATAAGCTGTTTTCAGCTTATAAGCTGCTTTAGATAAACTAAGTCAAATGGGTCCAATTATTTTTTTGAGCTTATTTTAAGCATAAAATGACTTTAAGCTGGCCAGCCAAACACTCAAAAAAGCTGAAAACAGCTTATAAGCCAACTTATAAGCCAATCCAAACGGGCTCTTAGGGTGTGTTCGGTATGGAAGCAAATGTTTTCTCACTTTCCCTTTCGGTTGCACTAAAATTTTGAAAAAATGTTTTCCAAAGCAACTTATTTTCCTAAAATTTGGAGAAAATGAATTCCTCGTGGGCCAAGGGAAGTCATTTTCCGTAATTAAAAACTTGGCGCTGCAGAGGCGAAATGCAATACCCCACACCCCACGCAGCTAGGGATATACCCCACACACACTTAAACGTTATTTCCACAAAATTTCCTCCCCTCTCTCTCCATCCGTTTCTCTCCAGAGCTCTAGGGTTTTTCATCCTACTTTCTCCATAGTTATTTCTGCAAAGATTCAAAGGTATTCTCCATAATCACTGCTTTAATAATCATAGTACTACAATTTTTGTTGATAATTTTTTCAAAATTTAATTTTTCACTTCCCTGGGGAGTAAACTTTTCGATTGCTTCAATAATCATAGTTTTACCATTTTTTGTTGCCAATTTCTTCAAATTTGTAGCATAAATCTGTGTGCATTTTGTTATAGATTATTAACCAAAGTAATTTTTTGCTGTAAAAGACGTTGAATGGCACTGGCATTTGTTTACCTCTACTTTTTGTTTTGGGGAAATGAAGTTGGCCCTGTGAAGCTTGTCATCTCCTTATAGAATTTCAGTATTTTAACATTCTAATACTCATGTTAGATTGCGAGAGATGGATTCGACTAACAAAGATAAAAATGATGCTATAGTTGGAGCTGCAACCACATCTGTTTTAGCTTCCGAGGCTGCAATTATTCTAGCCTACGAAAATCAAAGTAGAATTCCTAAAGAACCTTATCTTCTATATATATAAAAAAGGAGAGGTACAAGCAAGACAAAGTTTTTTAATAACCAAAAAAATCCCATAATAATTGATATTTTAATTTTGAAAACTAAAAAATAAATTTTAATTGAACTTTTGAATTCAAAGTCAGCCTAATTTTTCTAAAGGTGGTTACAACATCTCATCTTTATCCTTATCAATTACAAAATTTGTATATTATAATAGAAAGAGAAAAAAACCTTACAAAATTTGTATTTAGTGTATTTAGAGATGTTTGAGCTGCTTGTCGATGTTGTAAGTTCTATGATTCGTAATTTCATATGCTTGAGTTGAGATTCTGTTCAGTTATCGATTGTGTTTTTGTGTATTTCATAGTTATTGCTTTCTGCTTGTCGATTGTCATAATATATAGTCTATGAAACCTTACAAAGTTTAGCTTTTAGGTACATCGTATATGTAGATTCTCTTGCTTAGCTACTGCGAGAGTTTTTTGGAGTTGCATATTGGTATTTACTTTTTGCTTAAAAACTGCTAGTATTTACTATTTGCTGCATATTTGTAATTGCATATTGCTATGTTCTTGGCTGCTGGAGCTGAATGTTGCACAGTTGCTATGTTCTTGGCCGCTGTAGCTGAATTTTGCACAGCTGCTACTACTTTATTTTTGCACAGCTGCTATATTCTTCTTGGCTGCTATGCTCTAAGGCCGTGTAGAGTGCCAATGAAGCTGCCAGCATTGGTCATTATGTGCTTGATTCCGTTGTTTTTTTGGTGTTTATAGTGGCTATTGAAACCAGGATTGTGTTTCAAATTTAATTCTTATTTGGATGTTTCCTATAACAGTAAATAACTGGGGAAAAAAAAGGAGAAACAGCTTAGGTGGTCGAAACCAATGGAATATTTGATGTTGGAGAGCATAGCTGATGAAGTGAAGCAAGAAAACAAATCAACTAATCAGTTTAAGGCCACCTCATTCAATCGTGTTTCGGATGCCATTAATCAACAACTTGGAATGGACTGTTCAGCTAAACATGTGGAGAATCATCTTAAAACACTACGAAGCACATGGAATACCGTACAAGCTGTGCTAAACAAAAGTGGTCTTGGATGGGATGACAACTTGAAGATGATTATTGCGAGTCCTAGAGTCTATGATCTCCATATTCAGGTAGGGTGATTCTTTAATCCTTTGTGTTGGTTTATATATAGTAGTCATGCTTAGTTCTTTCTGATAAGTACATCACAATGTGTTTACGCCTAACTTCTATTGGTTGCTTGATAGATATGTATGGTATAGGCAGACACATATGTAGAAAGGGTCATGCAGCTGTGACTGTCCAGAACTGCTGCTGATTTGGTTTATGTTACTGGTTTGGCAGAAAAAAAAAAAAAAGGAGTGGAATCTGGTGTATAAGGTTGTAATTTTTGTAACTCTGCTTAGTTTTAAAACAGTTGTTGTCCAGTTTGACCTGTCATTATAATCTGTCCAGTTTCGTGCCATTTCTTTTGCTGCTTTTCTCTTTTGTTTCATTGTGAATTGGTTGGCTCAACTCCGTTTCTTTTTTTTTTATCATTGTATTATAGGCGCATCCTACTCATGATAAGTTCATCAACAAGAAGATTGATATGTTTGAAGAAATGTCTCTTGTGTGTGGGAACGATCGAGCTAGGGGTGATTGTGCTAAGTCATTTGATGATATAAACTTGGATTGCAGCCCGGAGAAAGGTAATGATATTGACATTGAAGGTTCATCTAAGGAAAAAGATGTAGTTTGTGAAACTTCATCTCAAGTCAAGTCAAGTCGCAAAAGAAATCGTTCTTATGATGCGCAAGATGTGGTCGGTGATATATCAACAGAGCTTGGAGAAATGGCGGCAGCAATCAGTAAGATATGATAGCCGACTAGATGTGACAAGGTTGTATGAAGAAATTATGGCAGTGAAAGGTTACGAGAAAGAGTTCTTAGGTGACACTTTTGATTATTTGGGGCAAAGTAACGCTTTAGCTAAGGCATTCATGGCAAAAAACCAATATCTTCGCAAGATGTGGCTGGACCGATTCAAGAGAAAACAATAGTGTTAGACACCTAATTTTGGCTCGACGTGCTTAAAATTAACGTTTCGAGTGGTCTTGATTCGTTAAAGAGCACAAAATAGCTTTTTACACATTTTTCGATAATTTATTGATGATTATCTTTATTTTAAGAATTTTATCAATTTATTGTCATTTTTAAGATTATTTTTGCACATGTACAACGTAATACTATAATTTTTGTGCAATTAATAATCGTTTATTTTATTTTATAGTAGGATATTTTTACATGTATTAGTTAATTATATTTCAGACTTTCAGTACAGTATGTCATAGAGAAAAATTTGAAGCAATTAATTTTTAAATGCAGAATAAAAATTCGATCAAGTCAAGATCTTATTACTTTTAAAAAGGTGACATTTGAAGTGATAGGTTGAGTTTTTCGATTAATAAATTTTTATATATTAGTTAACAGGATGAAATTTCGATTGAACAATAACTCAAAAATTAAAATAAGCATTGAGTGGATAAAGGGGTATGACTTTATATTTTTGAGACAATAAAATAAATCACTTTATTTTGTAAAAAAAATTGGGGGGTTTAATTTTATTTTTCATCTTTTGTCTTCATTTACCCCCCCACACAAAACACACTAAAATTTTCGGATTTTTGCCTTCTTCATAAAAAAAAAAAACGCTAAATATTTTCTCCCTCTCCTCACTTCTCTCTCAGCCGCCGCCACCCTCTTCACGCCGGAGCTCCGAGCTCCGACAAACTCCTACCACACCTCCACGAACAAAAACACCACCACGCCGCCCTTCCCCCATTTTTCCCTTTGCTCTTCCCATCGCCACCGCCGCCGACCACCACGAAACCACCATAACCCCTACAAATAGAAAACACAATTTCCTCTCTTCCCCTTTCTCCATCGCTGCAACCAGCGAGCTCCACCACCACAATGAGAACACCACCACCATTCACACCCTTCTACTCCCTCCGCCACACCTCTCTCCGGCCAGCAACTAGCCACCAGCCCAAACACCCCCGCTTCTTCTTCCCCTTCGTTCTCCTCCCTCCACTGCTCCGGCGAGGAGCTCCAGCTCCGGTGAACCGGAGCAGCCATCAAACAGACCCTATACTCCATCCTTTCTCCACCTCGTCGCTACTTCACCGGAAGACGCCACTGTCCAGCCCTTAGTTTTCTTCTCCGATGAACCACCATCAAAGTCCAGATCTGCCCATATCTTGTGTATTTGCCATTGAAATAACACCACCAACAGTGACGCCCCTCTTCCCCTTTCATATTTTTTACTTTTGTTGTTGCTTTGTTGCAGAACCCATCCAAATACTTGGAACCACACTTTGGTATTCAATTTATTTACTTGTGGTGATAAAAATTATTTCAAATGGTTGCGTCTTTAGTGCTGTATGTTGTTAACTATTTTCTGTTTGTATGGATTGTTTTGATTGATGTACATATGTTTCTTGGTAAACTTTGTTTCCGTTGATATTTTAAGCATGCTAGTTGCTTGGCATTATTTCTTGTTGCTATTTGTTGGACTATTTTTACGTTATTTTATGTAAGTTTTTGCTGGTTGTGTGCTCGGAAAATAATACTCCGGCGGCTAATGGGACTGTCGTTAACACTTTTACTCTTTTTATCATTTATTTAAATTTATTTGGGCGAATACTAAACCCAAATAGCCGATGAAGAAATTTCTTTCGATTTCCAAGGCCTCCCATATACAAAAGACGGATTTTTATTTTAAGTTTATTAATTATTTTTTTAATTCATTTGATAGTTATTTATTCTCTTATTAACACTTTTAGTTATTTATTTTCTTATTAGCACTTTTACGAAGTGTTTATACATGTATCCGGAGACACATCCCGAAGACGACACTCGGAAGAAACCTGAAGACTTCATCGAATCCTTGTTTGTATTTACTTTCGCGCGTTATTTAAAATTGTACAAAACATAAACTCGTATTATAGTGGAAACTTTACTTTTGGAAAACGGGTTGATATATTTATTTAGTTGTCGCCTTGGTTGTTTAACTTAAAATTTGCTATTCGCTTTAGGGAAGACTTAGGTCGTCAATACTTTCATAAATAGATTAAATTGACTCGGTATAATTCCTTAATTAAATTCACACTTCTGACGTTTAGGCAAAAATACTAGTTCATCCTTTTATTTTATATTTTTTATACACTTTTAATACAATTTACATTTTATATTGTTTCGTGTACACTAATATATATTTTAGTTAAGTTAAATTCACATTTTGATGCTAGGTAAATATTAAGTCGCCTATTTACAAATTTTTTATTCTTTAAAGGCATTACACATTTTCACTCATTTTTTATCCACAATTCCTTGTACTTAATTTTTACGAATACTTTTTACAATTCTTTTATTCCTTATTCTTTTGATAGGATAGTCATTAAACAAACACTTTTTTACGAAACGGTAGAAACAAATCAAATCGATTTCACTTTTTTCTTAATTCTTTTTTTATATAAGCTCTCTACACTAATGAATATTCTTAAAGTCTTCTTACATTCTTTATGCATTGATATATCTAATTATACAATTTTTTATACATTTTTTATTGACATACACTCTTTTATATTTGAAATACCTTTTTTGTATGTTTCACATACCTACATTTCTTTATATACATAGACATACATTCTTTATATACTTGATATACTTATTTTACATACTCTTGCAATTTTTTATACATTCTTTTCACTAACATATATACACCCTTTATACTAACAGATACACTTTTATATTTACGAGGTACATTCTCTTTATACTCTTTTATATTTTCTTTTTTAATATACATTCTTTATAAATACTTGATGCTTGGTATCAATATATTTTTATACACTGTATATACTTAGCATATAATCACCTAGTGTAGCTTTTAATGAAAACACGACATTTTGAAAACAAGTAATAATAGCGATAAACAGATAGATAATCCCCCTCTAGTGTTCAGTTAAACTAAGTTTAAGGACTGTCTTCGGACAGACTCTGAGGGATGCTTAATACCTTTCTCTCGGGGTAAATAAAACCCTTATCTAGAATCTCATAGGTTTCGTGGACTAAAAATGAAGTAGATACACGAATACCTACAGATTTCTTATTTTTCCTTAAAAATAAGGTGGCGACTCTAACCCTTTTTAAACTAGTTAGAAGAACCGGAAAGTTGTAAATTATATTGGACCCGTTCAAAATAGGGCGTAACAAATAGAATACACAAATTGGTTAGAAGAGCGTAGCTAGATAGGATTTGGAAGCAATTGTTATTCTCACTTTTATTTGAAACTTCGAGATTCCAGCTTGGTTTTTAATATTTTCTTGCTACTTCTATTTTTGTTTGTTTGATGAAAGAGGGTTTCCTTCAGAACAATTGATGTGTGTAGTACTAGTCTCACTCTAAGGTCTATTTTTAGGAGAATGTCAGAGAGAATAGCTACCTGATCATGTGGTGCGTATTAGCTAACTTTTCTGGAAAACTCAAACATTTTTGTTGTGAAAGGAACTTGCTTGCTCGAAATACAGTGGCTTGAATAGGTGATGTATGGCAGCTCGTAATCTGTAGTCCAATATGAATTGGAATAGTAAATACTAGCATTAGTTCATAGTGCAATTGGTTCATATTGGACTATACAATGAGATCTGAGACTATACAATCTTGACTTGTTCCATTCATTCACCAAGAGAGAATATATATAGGATACAATCTTGAACCCTAGTGAAACAAGGAAACTAAGATCCTAGTGAAACAAGGAAACTAACTAATATATGGTAATTATCTCCCTACAAATATGCTACCAAATAATATAAAGATATTATACCGCAATACCCCCCCCCCCCTCAAGTTGGAGCATGGGAATAAAAAATGCTCAACTTGGAAAGCAAGAAGTCAAACTGAGTTTTGCCGAGAGCTTTGGTAAAAATATCTGCCAATTGTGAAGATGTTGAAACGTGTGACGGAGAAATCAAACCTTCCATTAATTGCATCACGAACAAAGTGACAATCTACCTCAATGTGCTTTGTTCGTTCATGGAAAACCGAATTTTTCGCGATGTGCAAAGCGGATTGACTATCACAAAACAATTTGATCGCCTTGGGATGTTGTATACCTAAACTCAACAACAGACCTCTCAGCCACTTCAACTTATAAGTGACCGCAGCCATGGACCTATATTCAGGCTCTGCAAAAGATCTATAAACTGTGTGCTGCTTCTTTGTCTTCCAAGAGATGGGTAGTATTTCTAGGTCAATCTCCCATCCCTGCAGGACAGGGTATTTTGTTACGTGCCGACAGTGAGTTGACTTTGCAGAGATGAGTTGAGAAAATACCCTATCCTGGTGTGCCTTTCAAATAACGGACCACTCGTAAGGACGCTTCCCAATGTTCAATCCGGGGTTCTTGCATGAATTGAGACAAAATATGAACAGAATATGCCAAGTCCGATCGAGTGACCCCCAAATAAATCAAACGCCCGACTAATCTACGGTAGACCTCCGGATCCGACAACAAATCTCCATTTGCAAGGCCAAGTTTATGATTTTGCTCAACAGGGAACCCACTTGGCTTTGCACCTAACAATCCTACTTCAGAGATAATATCAAGAGTATACTTGCGTTGACACAAAAACAACCCTGATGAACTACGAGCTACTTCAATACCCAAAAAATATTTGAGAGACCCAAGGTCTTTCATTTTGAAACAATCACTCAAATAGGCTTTGAAAGTTGAAAGTGCAGCGGAATCATTCCCAGAAATAATAAGATCATCAACATAAACCAAGATATTAATCTGAATATTCCCTCTAGTAAATGTAAAAAGAGAATAATCAGAATAAGATTGAAGGAAACCGTACCCTTTCAAAGCAGTCACCAATTTTGCAAACCAATATCTAGGGACCTGTTTCAACCCATACAGCGATTTGCGCAAACGACACACCAACGTAGGATCTGGACTTTCAAACCCGGGGGGGGGGGGGGGGGGGGGGGAGCTTCATATAAACCTCCTCATCAAGGTCACCATGTAAAAAGGCATTATGAACATCCATTTGGTGAAGTTCCCAATTTTTGGATGCTGCAATGGCTAGGAAGGCTCGAACAATAGTCATCTTGGCGACCAAAGCAAAAATTTCATTGTAGTCAATCCCAGCTTGTTGATGATTTCCCAACACAACCAAGCGCGATTTGAGCCGTTCCACATCTCCTTTTGACAAAAACTTAGTCTTGTACACCCACTGATTACCAAGTGCTTTTTTACTTGGAGGAAGATGTTCCAAAGTCCATGTACCATTGTCTTCCAATGCACGTATCTCTTCTTTCATTGAATGTCTCCAACCTTCGTGTTTCATGGTTTCTTTGAAGGTCTTAGGATCCTTACCCAAAATAATAGCTGCAAGAAACTTACGATAATTTACAGAAAAATTATCACAATTAATATAGTGTGCCAAAGGATAGGGAGTACCTGAGGATTGATTGTTAACAGGAGTTGTAGGGGACGGACTATTAGCAAAAACTGAGTGTGTCACATAATCACGAAGCACAACAGAGGGAAATTTCTCCCGAAAACCACGCCCCAAGCCACCTTCCACATTCGTGACTGGGGTATGGTGTTACTGCCCCCCTCACTGCCAGAGGACGCTGAGTTCCCAGCGGGCTGTGCAGTGGCTGTTGGCAGCCGCTCAGCCTCGCTGCCAGCAGGCGCTGGGTTCCCAGCGAGCTGGACAGTGGCCGCTGGCTGCAGCTCAGCCTGGCTGCCAGCAGGCGCTGGTTGGGCAGTGGTTTGCGGCTGCTGCTCGGCAGCCTCCGAACTATCAACTTCGCCCCCTAATTCATCCCCGTACACCATAAAATCACGATCAATTTCAGCACCCTCATAAAAAAAACTAGACGAAATATTAACATCTTCCGGACAAGCAAAAGGAAACACATCCTTCACAAACTTGACATCACGAGAGACAAAAAATTTCTTCGTATCAAGATCAAACAACCGCCACCCCTTCTTACCAAATGGATATCCCACAAACAAACACTTTCTGCTCCGACTAGCAAATTTGTCACCCTGAGTTTTTTGATTATGAGCAAAGCACAAACACCCAAAAGTACGAATAACATCAAAAGAAGGAGGTTTATTGAATAAAATTTCAAAAGGTGTTTTATTTTTCAATTTGGGTGTGGGGGTACGATTTATGAGATGAGATGCAGCAAAAACACATTCACCCCAGAAAAAAATAAGCAAATTGGCCTGAAATCTGAGAGCCCTCGCAACATTCAACACATGTTTATGTTTCATCTCTACCCTCCCATTCTGTTGCAGAGTACCCACACAAAAGGTTTGAAACAAAATACCAGTGGCGGAAAAATAATCGATCAAATAATTAAATTCTGTACTATTATCACTTTGTACAACATTAATTGTTTGATTAAATTGTCGGTCAACCATAGCAACAAAAGCCATAAACATCGGAAACACTTCTGTTTTATCAACCAACAAGTAAATCCAAACAGCTCGGGAAAAATCATCAACAATTGTTAAAAAATAACGAGTTCCACACGACGAAACATGGCGATATGGGCCCCACAAATCACAATGTATTTTCTCAAATATTCTAGATGCATTATTATCACTTAAAGGAAATTTGTCTCTAGGATGCTTAGCACGTAAACACACTTCACAATCCTTTTCTAAACTACTCTTATCACTACTGACATGAGGAAGCAATTGAACTACTCTCTCGAAAGGATGCCCCAATCGTCGATGCCACAATTCCAATGCGGACGTTGCCACGACAGTAGACACATGTTGCACCACGTCCGGTTTGCTAAAATAGTACAGTTCGTCCCTCCTAACTCCCGTTCCAATCAGCTCATTCAGTGGGTCATGAATAACACACATATAAGAATTAAAAGAGACAATAGTATGTAAATTATCAGTAAGTTGGGGGACGGAGAGTAAGTTGCAACGTAAATAAGGCACATAAAGGACATGATGTAAGGTGATTTTATCTGACAGAACCTTCCAAAGAAGCAAGCACCTTTTCACCATTAGGCAAACCAATAGGACAATCAACAGTATGGACATCAAACAACCAAGATTTCTCACCGGTAACATGATGAGTAGCACCAGTGTCAATAATCCAAGAAAAAACATCAAACTTACCATTCAAGCGATTTTCGGGAATTGTAGCATTACAAAAAAATACTGTAATAGCCTTCCATTGATCGGAAGTAAAGTGCTGACCGACGGCAGCGTTATTTGATGCGCTCTTGAAACGAGTAGGCGTGATATAGTCCCCGGGTCGGTCTTGAGGACCGAGAAAATAGGGAGAATTAGACTCAATTTTGGGTGGTAGTGGAGGAGGTACGACGTCACCGGCCATGAAAATTTACGATGAAGAGAAGAAAAAAACATGTGGTCTAATACCATGTAGAAACTATACAATATAGACTTGTTCCATTCATTCACCAAGAGAGAATATATATAGGATACAATCTTGAACCCTAGTGAAACAAGGAAACTAAGATCCTAGTGAAACAAGGAAACTAACTAATATACGGTAATTATCTACCTACAAATATGCTACCAAATAATATCAAATAATATAAAAATATTATACTGCAATAAATTTTGTTTCGTTTTCCATGCTTTGTGGTTTACGACCTTTTTGTGATCATTTTAATTTTATTTGTTTGAGGAAAGATAGAATATTAGTATGTGAATTCTTGATTTGGAGCGATGGCGGGAGAGGGGGTAGGGGGTGGAGCATAGGAAAGCATGGGGATTTATTTTCTGGAAAATGTTTTCCACTCACCAAACGCACACAAGAAAATATTTGCCACTCGCCAAACAAACATGAGAAAATAAGCCCCCCTTTGGCCATAAGAATTATTCACTTTATTCCGGAATTTTTTTTTCACTTTTTTCCAGAATCAACATTTGGCCATGAAAATTCCGAGTACAACTTGAAGTTGTATTCCCGAATATCAAAAATTTAAAAAACTTGTTTTTCAATTTTTTTTCACTTTTAACAACTACATTTCACCAAAAACTACAATTTCAAAAACTATGGCCAAACACAACTCCAAAATTCTAAAAAAAAAATGATTTTTTTTTTATTTTTATGGACAAACGGGGCCTAAGTAAGAAATTCAATTGTTTTTCAAAAACACATTTTCCATGGAAACGGCATGTACTTGGTAACCAGAAGAACCAAGTCATGGAACCAAGTAATCATATGTGAATGGTACAGAACAATTGAATAGGACTGTTTGACCATCAACATTTTTGAAATTAGATTGTGATAAATTCAGTTGTGGTAGCTTGGCTGCTATGCACCCGTCAGGGTCATAAAGGTGAATTTGCTGTGAGACATAATCAATTTCTTCAACAACTTAAGTGAACAGACGAGGGAAGCTCGAGGATGGTATCTTTTTTACTATTACATTGTAGTTCAAAGCCAGGATACCCACAATGTTTTTGTTGATGACTGAGTCTGAATGGGAAATGAATGATGGGACCATCAGTTTTGCACCAAGAATCCTCACAACCCTCTCGTCTTTCTCCTAAACAAAGCAATGGACAAAATACAAAGAAAAAATAAGATGGACATTTCTAAAACTCTAATTAGAGGTTTACTCATGAGGCATCAATTGCATTCTTTAGTTTGATGCTGCTACTGCTATGTAGGAAGGGCAACATTTTCCAACTCTCAATATTGACTGTTCCACACAAATGAATATTCGTGATCTAATTTTCTTCAAAACTACGGAATTTGTGGACTAGACCAGTCTCCCAAGGCTACTTTGTTTGCTAATTGTAAATTAATGTGAGAAGAAAAACTCAAAGCCCAAAAATCCAATAACTGATTGACAGGGGACAGGACATAAGAAAGGTCATATCCTTTAGTCATGTACACTGAAACATGACCTATCCATCTCCATCATTAATAAATAGGTAAACGGCAAAGTCTTCCTCTAGAGGGCCCTTCAAGTTGGAATTTTATCATGAAGGACCAAAGAAAAGTCTTGAAACGTGCTCCACCCGGTTCATATTATCTGTTTTTTACTCCCTCCGTCTCAAAAAGATTATCTTAGTTTAATTTAGCACGAAATTTAAGAAATAAAGAAAACCTTTTGAAATGTGTGATCCAAAACAAACTTTAGATATTTGTGTGGTTGTAAATCATCTTATAAAGTGAAATTGTTTCTAAATATAGAAATGTGTCAATCTTTTTAGAACAAACTAATAAGGAAAGTAAGACAATCTTTTTGCGATAGAGGGAGTAATATTTTTGTACACTCTCAATTTTCCAAAAATTATTAAGTGGGACTAGAGGAGTAATATTGTTAATAAAAAGTCCACACATCAAGTTTGAAGCAACTAGCCAGTTCACAATACTATACTTAAATACCCGCATTCATAGTATTGAAGTCCTAGTTATTTGTGTAGGTTTCAAGGGCCTCGTCTTTCTATTCTTGCAATACTCACTTTTCAAAATGTGTAGGGGAACCATTCTGCTAAAATATTTCACAATACTATACTTAATCCTTGTCATCCTTCTGCAGTTTTCTCAAACATGCAGTGCTAGGAAGAGCAAAAACTATTGTCCCCCTTCTGCTTGTGGTCATATCCGTAATATAAGTTACCCTTTCCGCTTAAAGACAGATCCACAATATTGCGGTTTTCCAGAATATGAATTAGCTTGTGAAGGTAACCAAACGGTTATATCGTTATTCTCCAAGAAGTTGTATGTGCAAGCCATCAACTATGATAACCAGACACTTCGCTTGGTAGATCCAACTTTACAAACACAAAATAAATGCTCTCTGAGACCTTGGCTTACCTTCCGACAATACAATGGAATCTTCTCAAATTATTATACTAATAATGGATCTATTCCTATTTTCAAGTTCAACTGTCCATTTGCTATTAATAATTCGACATTTCTGGAAATAACTGGCTGCAAGTTAAGTAGATACACTTATTTAAGGATTGGAGAAATGAATGCCTCTGAAGTCAGCGATGGATGCAGAGTGGAATTTATAACCCTGACCTCTTGGCCTAATATTAAAGATGACAACAACATCTCCCTTTCTGATTTTCGTCAAGCAATCAACTACGGCTTTGAATTATATTATGGGAATCCGAGATTTATACTAGGAGGGGGTAAGGACTACATGTTTGTCTACTTCTTCAATTAATATGCTCGTGAACGTTGATTTTCAACCTCCATATGATATGTAACTAATTAGCAAAACAATGGATTCACTCACTACAATTTAATTTCTTCATGTCTTTGTAGGTGTTATTGCCCGGATTTTAGCCCTGATTTTCTGTGAGGACTCTAAACTTTTCATATTTTCTCTACATAATATTAATTCTCCATTGATCTCTCATTCTAAATCTGCTAATTGTTGGACTTTAATCTAACCAGATAGATTCACTCACTACAATTTAATTTCTTCATATCTTTGTAGATGTTATTGCCAGGATTTTGCGTGAGGACTCTAAACTTTTCATATTTTCTCTACATAATATTAATTCTCCATTGATCTCTCATTCTAAAACTGCTAATTGTTGGACTTTAATCTAACTAGGGTATATGGAAATACCGGTTAGGTATTTCCTAAATAAGCTCTGGTTTGGGGGCCCGATTTTGCGTGAGGACTCTAAACTTTTCATATTTTCTCTACATAATATTAATTCTCCATTGATCTCTCATTCTAAATCTGCTAATTGTTGGACTTTAATCTAACCAGGGTATATGGAAATAGCGGATAGGTATTTCATACATAAGCTCTCGTTTGGGGGCCCAATTTTGCGTGAGGACTCTAAACTTTTCATATTTTCTCTACATAATATTATTTCTCCATTGATCTCTCATTCTAAATCTGCTAATTGTTGGACTTTAATCTAACCAGATAGATTCACTCACTACAATTTAATTTCTTCATATCTTTGTAGGTGTTATTGCCGGGATTTTGTGTGAGGACTCTAAACTTTTCATATTTTCTCTACATAATATTAATTCTCCATTGATCTCTCATTCTAAATCTGCTAATTTTTGGACTTTAATCTAACCAGGGTGTATTGAAATACTGCTTGTGGATTTCATAAGTAAGCTCTTTTTACTTTAGCAAAGCTGTATTTATATCGATTGGTTTGTCAGAATAATTCGCATATCTACATTCGGGCGTCAATTGGTTAACAACTTAGGATGGAGAATAGAAAAAGAGTTTTGACCTCTGTGTTTACAACATCAGGTTAAAGTAACATACTGAAACACGTAACTATCTAAATAAACCTAATTTTGTAACCTAGAAACTAAAGTTAATAACTTACTGTAATGGTTTAAATATAAACACACACACTCTTACACACCTTGAACACATGTGAGCACAAGATAAAAATTGAATAATTCTAAATATTGTTAATTTTAGTAACTCTGTTAATTGCAATCTTTGTGAAAATAGTTTTCTTCCAAATCCTTGATATTTCAAAATAGAGTAAAGTTTAAGAAGGATATTAATAGCAATATCTGTCAAAATATTTATTTACAATATTTAAGAAGTTCAATCCTCAAGATTACACGGATGTTTGTTAAGAAATAGACACTGGACCTAACTCATCCCTAGGGGCGGCTCAACAGATTTGGTAGCCTAAAACCAAAATAAATTAAAAGGCCCTTACACTTTTTTCATAAAATTCATACTATAATGAGACACAAAAGAAGTACAGGGCTTTGATCTAGTGGCTAGAGCGCAAGGCGTGATGTGTTGGTTAGGCCCAAGTCATTATATGGAGCTCTCTAATGTACAAAAACATGATATTTGAGTGGAAAAACGTAGAGGGATGAGCCTATTATCCATTGAATTTCAAACCTTGCGACACTTGCCTCGGAGATTTCTTAGTTAAAAAGATGAGACACAAAAGGACTTATTTTCTGAAGTATGGATCAATTAAATATGACAAAACGAAATAACTGATTCAGAGAAAGTTGGTTGAATTAGAAAATGAAATCGTCATAGGCATGAAAAGACTATATGTGAATAATATGTTATACGTAGATAATTGGGGCCTTTAATCTTTGCGTCCCTAAGGCAAAAACTTCTCTTGCCTTACCTTAGAGCTGGCCCTGCTCATCTCAAAAGCTCGCTCATGAGGTAAGGATTGTCCAAGACGAGATAAACAACCATTCCCTCAACTAATGTGGGACACTTAACAATGCAATCAAATTTTTTTTTTAATTGTTTTTCCTGATCATCATTCATCTATATGTTTGGTTGGTTTAAGAGGAAGTTGCTTTGTATGAAATTACAAACATGCAGTGTATTCGGGAGCAAAATTTGTAATCAGCCTTCCATTCATAATTGCATTTTTGGTGTTCAAATTCAAAAGGAGGCATTTATCGATGTATGAAGAGATTGAAGGCTTTTTGCAAACACAAAACAATTTCATGCCAATCAGATATAATTACTCCAACATAAAGAGAATGACCAGAGGGTTCAAAGAAAAATTAGGTGAGGGAGGCTATGGCAGTGTATATAAAGGAAAGCTTCGAAGTGGAAGAGATGTAGCAGTGAAGATGTTGAGCAATCCTAAAGCGGGTGGTCAAGATTTCATGAATGAAGTAGCTACCATTGGAAGGATTCATCATGTCAGTGTGGTCGGACTCGTAGGGTATTGTGTTGAGAGAACAAAGCGTGCTCTTGTATACGACTTCATGCCCAATGGATCACTAGATAAGTACATTAGTCAAGAAGGAAGTCCTCTGTTAAGTTGGCAGAGGCAGTATGACATTGTTCTTGGAGTGGCCCGAGGAATCGAATATTTGCATCGAGGTTGTGACGTACGAATTTTGCACTTTGACATCAAGCCACACAACATTCTTCTGGATGAGAATTTCATTCCAAAGATTTCTGACTTTGGGCTTGCGAAATTATATCCAACAGATAATAGCATTGTGACTCTCACTGCTGCTCGCGGAACCATTGGATATGTAGCTCCTGAGTTGATTAGTAGGAGTATTGGAGCAATCTCTTATAAAGCTGATGTTTATAGTTTTGGAATGCTGCTAATGGAAATGCTTGACTTGAAAAGAAATGTAGTTGCAAATGAAGACAATTCTAGCCAGTATTTTCCTTCTTGGGTTTATGATAAGTTGAACAAAGGCAAGGAGATAGTGGTGGATGAAGAAGCAAATGATGATGAAAAGAAGATGGCTAGAAAGATGACTTTAGTTGCGTTATGGTGCATACAAACAAATCCGGTACAACGCCCTTCAATGAGTAAAGTAGTAGAAATGCTTGAAGGTGAAGTTGAAGTTCTAGAAGTACCTCCTCAGCCTCTTCAATCTCAACCAATTGCTCTGTTTCATCAGATGGAAAGTTCCATGACGTTTTCGTTTGATTCAACGGCTTTGTTGGAAAATTCTGTTGATAATCCCGTTGAATTAGATATATGTCTTGATTGATTCATAGTTGATGCAATGTTTATGTGAGATGACAAATATAGCCGACCCGACGTGTTTCGGAACTGAGGCACTATCATTACTGTTTTACTAGTTATGCAAAGGGCAGTTGCAGTGAATGACTGTCCACTTTATCACAGAAAAATTTTCATTCCTTTTCTGCATTTGCTGGTAAATTTATAATCCATTACCTGATGCAGAATGCAGATAACAACGTTATATTAGGTAATGACCTTACAACAAAAATCTTCGACTGATAATGAGCCATTTCAGCACCTTATTATGATCCAAATAATGAACCACTATTTGCTGTCATTTTTATAAAAAGGAATTCTTTATTTCCATTCTTCTCTCCTTTTTAAAATTAATCTCTGATGAATATGAAAAGAGGGGAGAAAACTTGAGGATATTTGTCAAGCTCTCATTTTCAAGTAATAATGGTCAAGCAAGTCGGGGCAAAGTACTGTTAGGAGATCTCCTCCATTGCCTAAGCAATGGAACTAATCGTACTAGTAACCAGGATGAAGCTAGAGTGTGCTCTTTTGGTCTGAAATGGTTCATTGAAAGAAGACGTATTTGGGTTGGTGATAGGAAAGGTCGATTTTTTACTGCTAGCAAGTTGCATTTTAAGTGAATGGACTATATACCGTGGAGAATTGCCACTATTGTCAAGGAAATTCAGATACTTGTCAACAAAAATGCCTTGATCATCAATACTGCTACAGGGAGGCAAATCATGTGGCAGATAATTTAGACTCACTCAGTTATCAAAGGAGGTACATACTTTCCTTCATTTGACACAAATCATAGTGCTATTATTCAAGGCCAACCTTGAACATTTCCTTTTGCCACTTTTGCCTTGCTACTAGTAGTTCTATCAAATTCTATTAGGCCATTTTTCGAGTTTGGTATGTCGAAATCACATGTCCATGTAGTTTGAGTTTGGTACTCAAAAGTGAGACAAATCAAACACTACGCTCTTCCCTTGATGCCTTCCTCTAGAAGGCTAAAGCGCTATAACAGCTTATCGTCCAAATTGATTCAAAAACATATGTCATGACAGTTGGGTGGAGAGCCAGATCAAACCAACATTCCTAAGAGAGTGTAGTTAAATTTAGCCATGTTATAGGGCAACAAAGATGCATGGGACTGGTTAAATCGTATTCCTTGAACACTGCTTTTTCTTTTTCTTTCATCTCCAGTAACATCCAGTGTTCCTCAAAGCATCGCTACTGGACAGAGAGAAAATACATTCTAATGTTCCTGGGCATGTGCACAGATAACCGATTTTAGTACCCCCTATTAAGCATAGACTAAGATCGTAGATTTTTGTAAGTTTAAACAATATATAATCAACTTTAAGACCTACAGAACTTAAGTTGAAGAAATCTGATTCGGACATTACAAATTTCAGACATACGGGTCAGACAACTTGGAAGCAAGCAAACTTCAGATATTTTGCATCCTCCTAAACTAAAAGTCATGTCCCAAACTTCAGAAAAAATTAGTTTCAAGAATGACGCGACACAATAGCTCAACACATATGATCCTGAAAATGTCTCAGTTGTTCGAACAAGTACATCTGCATATCTCTGGTATCTGGAAACACAAAATTGGTATGTTAGCATTCCATGAATAAATCATGCTGCTAACATAATATATGCATTGATCATAACAATTGTGGAGAACACATTTTTTTTTCGAGAAAGCAATTGCAGCGAACAATTTGGGAGTTATGGAGAACCTAGACGGGCAGTTATCAAGCAAACTTTGAGGCAATTTCATCAAAACTCAAACTAACATGAAACCTTCTCTTTCTTAGAAATTTGACAACTCGACGACAATAACATCTCTGCATAAATGCAGCTTGCTCACCTGATGCACTTCATACTTCTGTCTTTACTAAAATTATTCCCCTTAAATCAGACAGACATAACTAAGCTTTGATCTTATACTTCTTTTATCCTTAGGTGGTAAGGATTTTTGGGCCAAGTATAACACCAAAATGCAGCCTTATTTGTTACCAAAACCCAATAAATCTGTTTCCACCATCAGAAGAATTAAACAGCTTAAAAAATGCTTGACCATGGGCTCAACACTTTTTTCTCTTCAATTCGCTTCTCCTTGCTTTTACTTGGTCTCACAAATACCAAGCAAGTCAAAACAGGTTTGCTAATCTCATACTGAATAATAGGGAAGGTTATGTAATTATACTATTTATAGCAACAGTAGGGATATATTTCAAGAGCCATTGGCTAAACAGAAACCTTTCTATATAAGTAGGCTGATCCTAGTTCTGGAAACTCACATTGCAGGCAACTAATCATCATGCATGTAAAATCATAGTTGAGCCAATTCCAGTCTTGTTGCTTGAAAGTGTAGAAGCCATGGGAATGATCAGATAATTGATCCTCTATAAAGCTCTTCAGTTCACTAACCCTAAAACACTAAAATGATCAAACACGCACCATATGTATATGTAATAAAAAAGAAATTATGAAGCTTAACAAAATCCACATGGGAAACATTGTCTTCTCGCGAGCAAGTTATCAAATCATTCATATTCCAAATTGTAGCCACTACTACTCTTAGGTATCCCAAAAGAAAACTCCAAAGGATTATATTAGTTTCAAATTGTTGCTTATGTGGGGAAGCAGCCGAGACAGTAGGGCATCTATTTTTACATTGCAAAATTACTGATCAGCTATGGAAGCTTTTTATCAATCTCAGAGGCATATCTTGGACAATGCCTAGCAAGATTGTTGACACTCTTTCTAGCTGGAAGGGGGCTGGGATTGGGGCAAGGAATAAAGGCTACTAGAGGATCATTCCATCTTGCATATGGTGGAAAATCTGGAAAGAAAGGAACTCCAGATGTTTTGAGGATAGAAATAGCACTCTACAGAAGATCAAACAAGACTGTATGTTGCTATTTTGTTTTTGGTGTACAAAGAATCCCTCTGTAAATGCAGAATCAATCTTAGAAGTTCTTGACTCATGTCAGGATTTTCCTTTCTTAGCTTCTTAGTTTTCTTTTTTCTTTTGTAAAGGGGTTTTCAGCACTACCTATGTACTGGTCTATAATACAAAGTTGTCACCTGTTCAAAAACCTGTTCAAAAAAAAAAAAAAAAAACTCCAATGGAATTATTTTAACAATAAAGCCAAAAATTGATATAGGAAAGGGATTGACAAGAATGATCAAAACGAGTCACACCAACACCAGAGGTGGAAAGGGGCACGCCTCTCACTAGTAAACCAACCATGAGGAAAGATCTAGTGTTTTTCAGCTTTCAGTTTATGGATGAGTGCTCTTGGAGTGGCTGGTCTAGCCCTGAACCGCCTATGACTTCATTTCTCAGGAAATTCGCAGACGGAAGATCCTGAATTTGAGACTTTCTACACCAAAAATATTCTCCTTTGCTAATTTGTGTCACTAGTCAAGTGCTCACCTCCAAAAAACTTAAAGGCCAAAAAATGCAAGTGGATTCAAACCCATTTACAGAGGAAGAAGTTGTTGATGAACACAAGCAATTTGATCGGGATAAGGCCCCTGCACCTGATGGATTCAACATGTCCTTTAAAAAATTTTGGTCCACTGTCAGGAATGATGATATAAATGAAAACATGTGCACTATTTTATCAGGCACATTCGAGAGGAGCTTCACTGCTACTTTCATAGCTCTCATTCCAAAGAAGAAAGGGGCAATGAAAATTAAGACTTTAGACCTATTAGCCTCTTAGCAGCATTTACACTCATCGCAAAGGTTCTTGCCGAAAGATTCAAGACAAATGATAAGCAAACTCATTTCAGGTGCACCAAATGCTTTCATTAATGGTGGACAGATTGTAGACGTGTCATTAATTGCAAATGAATGTCTTTACTACTTGAGAAAGGGAAAGGCTGGAATAATATGCAAGTTTGATTTGGAAAAGGCGTTTGATCATGCAAACTGGTCTTTCCTATTGAAAGTCACGAGACTTATAAACTTTTAGGGATAAGTGGATACAGTGGATCGATACTTGCATCTCTACTCTCAGACTTTCAGTTCTCATTAATGGAAGCCCTGAAGGCTTCTTCAAATCTCAAAGAGGCCTAAGACAAGGAGACCTCTCTCTCCTTATCTTTTGTGATTGGCATGGAAGCCCTAAGCTTGATGCTTAAGAGACCTGAAGTGGGCTGGATTAGAGGGTTTTGCATTTCTGGTATAGATGGCAGAGAATGTGGTTGACTAATGTTCTTTATGCTGATGACACACTTCTTATATCTGGTGCTGACAGAAATCAACTCCTGCACTAAACAGCTATTATGCTTGCATTCAATGCTATTTCTGGTCCCCAAAAATGATAATGTTGTCTATATGCCTCTGCCATATATCAAAGATGCCAGGCTGCGTCAGCAAATTGATTCATACGAACAGTTTAAGTGTTTTACACTTAAATAAAAGCACCAAGAAGGTGCTGTCAAAAGAATCTACAATCTGCCCAAAAGGAAAAAAAAATCCCTTTCCACACTTGCAGGGATACAATAAGATCTATAACAGCTTAATCATCACTAACAAAGTTCTATTTGCACCAAAAATAAAATACAAGTAATCAATATATTTTGATCTTCTGAATAGTATTTCCTTTATCTTCGAAGCACCAAGCGTTTCGCTCCCTCTACAAAGCACAAAGCAGCATGTGCTTTGCGGACTATGGAAAAGAAGGTATAGTTCTTCAGCTCTGTAAAGAAACTTACCATATTATCTACGAGCAAACAACTCATGCAGGGAACCAGCAACACCACGTCGTCTTCCCTATGATATAGAAATAGAAGCACTGGCTTAAGAGATATATTTGCTTCGAATTTTAGCTACAATAATACAAATCATATTACTGACCTTTTCACTGTTAAACAGGTCCTCGGCAACAGCTTTCATCTGTTTTCTTTTTTGCTCTTCTTTAATGGATTCAGCAATATCCTCATTCTTACACTCAGATTCTCTGCCACCATGATCACGGATCAACATCGATGGAATATAATACGCCATAAAGACTATAACAAAAAAAAACAGAGATCGACTTAGGTGCTTACTGATATGGATACTTGGAGAACGGAACAAATATTTCAAAGCTATTCTGGGGTGGAGCATTTGCCTACAAAATTAGGTCACAAGAACAACAAAAATTAGCATTTAAAGTGTAGCATATTAATCAAATCCAATGACCAAAGAAGAAGAGCAACCAAACCTAAAGTGACGTTGTATCAATTTAGTATTGCAATTCATGGACAGAACTTAATGTACTTCACAGAAGCAATAAAGTTACAGAGAATTTTAGAAAGCAATATTTTCAATAAGGACCTTCAATGCTAGCTGAACTCTGATGCTGATTGAACTCTACCATGTCAACAATAAAGGTAAAGCATGTTGAAGAAGAAAGTGAAGTGGGAAATTTTCGTTTTCTGGTATGAATATATTTCATATAAGACATTGTAATGGATACGAACCTTACGGAAGCGCTTAAAGTTTGTAACTCCACCATTTGTTGAAGAAGAGACTGGTAATGACATGATAGAATCTCTAACAATCAAATCTTGGCTATATATGATGTCCAACTTCCCATTTTCCCGCTCATCAGTGATATCTTCTTTTGCCAGTGTATTATCACTTTTGACACCTAAGCACCTGATGTAACCACCTTCAGGGTCATGGATGGTAGCATCATCATGTGGTATGTGATCTCCATCATGTTTATCAGGTTTTGATGAACTGGGAGATGTATCCCTCATGGATACATTATTGTAACACCCCGCATCTTGGAGCTGAGTTTAAGCCTATATCATTAGAGTCCTAGTGGGTTGATAGGCCTATTTCGGGCAGCGATAACTCCTTGATCCGTTGCGAATCTGGAAGAACTTCCTTGATGAAAGTTGTAGCCCTATTAGATAGCTTTCCAACGGTATATTATGGGGATTAAACGGACATCTGTGCAAAGAGTTATGCCCATTTGACTGAAGCCTGTTCGCTGAAAAATTCGTCTGCGTTACGGTGACGTTACGGACCGTAATTCGTGTTACGGGCCGTAACAGTGAGCCGTAACACAGAGAAAATTTCCAGAACCTTACTGGAAATTTCCTCTAAGATACGGTACCAAGATACGGTCCGTCCTTCGTGTTACGGGCCGTACCTTGTGTTACAGACCGTAACAGTGGACCGTCACCAAGGTACGACACAAGTTACGGTCCGTCCTTTGTGTTACGGGACCGTAACATGGGGCGTATCTTGGTCCGCAATTACGTTTCGGGTCACCTGACTTCGGGAAGCCATAACCCTATCGTAACTTGAGAATTTGGGAAAACTCAAAGAACGAAAGTTGTAGATAATTGAAATACCTTTCCAACCATAGGTTGTGCGTTCACAGGCAACATCGGGATAGGGAGATATGGACGTTTTAAGACAGAAAGGTCCCAACCCGTTTTCAAATTGGGTCAACCCATTTCCCTCTTAGTATATAAGGAAAATATTAACCCTAGCAGCCCATTTTTCCCACAAATTTCAGATCTTAGAGAGAGAAAGTGAGAGAGAGGAGAGTTAGAGAGAGAAAGTAGAGAATCAATCAAGTTTAAGGCCCCGAATCCCGAAGCTTGTGAAGGATAAAGTGTGGTACAAGTTGTTGCCGTCATTTTAAGCCAAAGATCGGACTTGGGGTGTTGATTTCGTGGTGACTACCCAAAAAGGTAATGTTTTCTACTCCCTAATCACTTATAGTTTTGAATTGATGAATTCTAGGGAGAATAATAATTGAGTTTGTTGAAGGGAATTATATGAACTATACTATACTCAAGATCTTCCAAGGTAAGTTTTTATCATGATTCTAAGTTGAATTTAAGTCCCTAATTCCTTTCTAACTTGAGTAAACTCTTCTAATCCATAGAGTTAGGATTGAAACATTTTTGTTGGATGTGGAAACCCTAGAACCCGAATTTAAGAGGATTCGACTCCAAAAAGGTAATGTTTCTACTCCCTAATCATTTATAGTTGTGAATTGATGAATTCTTGGGAGAATAATAATTGGGTTTGATGAAGAGAATTATATGAATTATGCTAGAGTTGTTGGATTGTTGATTTGGGATTGTTGTATTCATATGGGTGATGAAGAATGATGTTAATTACATCTAATTGGGATTGTAGCATTAGCTAGAAGTAAAAGAATGGGGATTGGGTGAAGAAAACACCATTAATGAGGGTTATAGAGCTTCATGCCCACTAAGTGTTTGATAAAATGCTTAGATGAACAAAACATGGATATTGTTGCTAATATAGAATCCCTATGACTTGTATTGCTATAGATTGAAGTTGACGGGGTTGAAGGACATTGTGATACGCTCAAAAGCGAAAAGTTAAGGTATGTAGAACTTCCATCCACATGTGGGAATCTCTACGTTCTTCCCCATGATACGTTTCGTAAAATCTAAGAAGTTCAAATCCTAGGGCATTAAACCCAACATATTGGTAGCCCGTAATTATGCATGTATGCACACGAATTTCGTATCTATGCTCCTTATTGTATTCCTAACCTTCCATTATGGATATTAGGAATCCTAACTTAATCCATGAATCATGAATTCTTCCTCATGTGTTCTCATTATGTTCATATGAAACTGCATGAGTTATTTTGCAAGCTATAAACATGTTTTCAAGTCAACTACAAATATATGATTATGAACTATTGTATTACTCATAAATCAAGGACATGTTTACAAGCTATTTCATGAAACCATGTTGTCACGACCCAACCCCGTGGGCCGTGACAAGTGCCCGAATTGGGCACCCGAACACAATCACAAATCCGGGCGGCAAACAGATGACTTATACTGACACAAATATCAAACGCTGCCTTAGATTATATCAAACACATCCAGGTATATAACAGAAGCCGACAAGGCGGTGTTTCAAATTTATAAGATTTTCAAAGAAAATTTCGGCAGAGTTTCCTTTGTTTTTCGGACTTATCCAAAATAACCCTGTACACAGCAAATTCCAACAAAGGCCACACAGGGCCAACAGAGCAACATATACATGTGCGAGCCGACAAGGCTGCCATTACGAATGGGTACGCCCCAAACATAAGTCATAGACATAAAACGCATCAACAACTACAAACAGACCCACACCGATGTCCACAGACCTCTAAGAGTAATGACCGTATTATGTGGCGGGACAGGGCCCCGCCATACCCAAATAAACACCTACGAATACAACATAAGGGAGTTATACCACAAGCTAGCTCCGGAACAAAGGAGCAGTCCAAAATAGCTGAAATAGTGTCCTAAGCTGGCGGATCTCCGAAACGAGCGTCTGTACCTGCGGGCATGAACGCAGCCCCCCGAAGAAAGGGGGTCAGTACGGAATATGTACTGAGCATGTAAAGCATGAAATGTAGTAATAGACTCATAAGGAGACAAAGTATGTAGGACCCAATGCAGCAATCAGAAATTCATAAAACTTGCCTTTGGACATATTTTATCTGTATCATTCTCATATCAATATCGTTATAGAGTTTTGTAATCAAAGTTGCAAAATCATTCTGTATATAACATATATAACGTGTCCCGGCCCTTTAATGAGGGACTCGGTAATTAAAATCATAGCATCATAAACATAAACATAGACGTGTCCCGGCCCTTTAATAAGGGACTCGGTAATAGGGAATATGCCCTCCTGGCCACCATCTCCATATCATCATGTCATCATATACATAGATATATAACGTGTCCCGGCCCTCTAGTGAGGGACTCGGTGATTAATATAGTAAATATGCGCACGAGAACGTGTCCTGGCCCGGGACTCAGTGAAGGATATAGCGGTAAGCACGAGCAGAATAAATAGCAACCACATATATGCAATTCATCTTTTTGAGACTCAGTGGATAAGCAACTAACCAGCTCTAAAGTGTAAAAATAATATTCATATTCAGTTCATCTTAAGTCTCATACAAACTATTACAAGAAACGTTTCAGATTTCATGTACGTATATCGCTTCAACATGGTATAGCTTTTGAAAGTCAAGTATGTCTCTAGTTGTGTAATTCTTTAAGTATAGGAACTTTCATGCATTATTCATTAGTCAATCATATTGTAGGCACATGACAATAACCTTAATGAAATATAGAATCATAAGTCATACATGAAACTAGAGAATAGAATCTACCCCAAGGTTCATATCGTTTCACACTTACGTCTAGGACATGCCAAAAGAAGAAGGAATAGACTTTACATACCTTTTGCGTTTAGTTGTATTCTAACTTGTACTTGCTGCCCAAAAACACTTATCCTATATCAAGATGTGAAGAACTACAATTAGTCTACAAGGGCATTCAATACGTATTGTGACACTCACAATTCCTTTCTAACAATTAAACGACGTTTCGTTCGCATTCAAACCAACTAGCGTTACAAGCTAACATTGCTAATCGTTCTTTCATATATTAATCAAGACTTGTTTAAACATGACTTAGGGAACTTGGGCAGTCCATACACCATTCAAAACTGTTTCATACACATGGCTAAACAACACACATAGCATTTCCATTCTCACTTAGCAATTTTCCAGTTTTAACTTGCAACAACAACAACACGTTTAATGACATTACTTTCATGATTTTTGGAACTGTTTTAGCATCATTTCCATTCTTATAACAGCCCACCATCATTTCAGTTTCAGCTTGAATCAATGCACTTTACTTTCACTAAACGTTTGCAACAAGAATCAACATTCAACACACACAAATTCACTTCTAACATCAAAACTGTCCACAGTTTTGGACTGCCTATACACTTCATCATAATTCATTTCTTTAACACCTCAATTCACATATTCAACATGCATACAATGCACCACAATGTCCATAACAACAACAATCCAAATGTGACACAAAACAGTCCCTAAATCTCCCCTAAAACAGTCCCTTTTTACACGGCTACAACACCCTTCCCACAATTTCGTGATTTTCATCCGTTTATCCAACTATAATACATTCAATCCATTTCCAATACATGTTCAAGAAGATAAAGCATGACTTCATTAGAACCTTCAACTCACGGCTCATTTTCATTTCAAGAAAAAAAAAAACAGTCCCATATCCAACATACAACATCACAACCAAACTTCTACAAATCTTTGTTCATTTGCCTATGTTGATACATATTCAATTCATCAACAATACATGCAAAATGAAATCAATCATGACTTCACCTCACTCACGGCTAACTCTTTACTTCAACTACAACAACAATCCAACAACAACATGCATGAACTATACATTCAAATCGTCATACAACACATGAAAAAAATTATCAACTCTTACCTTGTAACTACACTTCAATCGGCTAGCCTTCACTTTCACTTCTTGGATTTTTTTTTTAACACTTGTTCTTGCTATATCAATGGATGCTACACGTTAATATACCTTCAATGGAGTTAAATTGCTTGAGAAACTGAAATTTTTGGATCAATTTTTCTTCACCATTTTCGGCTAGCTCTAGCCGTGAGTCTCTCTTTCTCTCTCTAAGTGTTCTACACTTTGGAATGTTGTAATGAGTTGTGAAAGTGTGGAGTGGACAGATTTTTTTTGTCTCTTTGTCCCCTCCATGCCTTGGACATGTGGATCACACTAATTTTGGGTCAAGATTCCTTGACCAAGGCATTGAAATGCACGGCCAAGCATGGCCTAAAAGTGGGCTGTTTTTTTTTTGTTTTGTCTTCCCAATCCCACTTATTAATCCAAGTGTGATTAGTTTAATCCCAATTTTCCATTAACACTTCCATGCCAAACGAAAATTGTAGACAAATTGTGATTCGAAACGAAACCGGAAGTTAAAATTTCTACTTCGTATCTTAAGATAGTCTTGTCTTTAACTTGTCACTTTTAGTTTAAAACGTCCCAATGTATGAAAATATAGGATGTAACACATGTTTACAAGTTATTTCGTGAAATCATGATTTCAAGACAAGTACAAGTAAATTCATTAAAGTCATGGGCTTTTTAGCCAACTATATTATGTTCATGTTTTTGGGAGTTGCACAAATTACCGAGAAGACTCAGATAGCCTGAAACTACGGAGCCACCGTAGGACAAGGATCGCTCCGCCCAGATAAGACGATACCTTAATTTTACACTGAATAGATCCATCAGGTACCTTACTACCTTATACTCAGGCAAGGTATGAGGGCTCTGCTGGTCCGGCGAGGTATCAGACTCCACGTACCCACGTGGTAAATTACTACCTTATACTCTGGCAAGGTATGAGGGTTCTGCTGGTCCGGCGAGGTACCAGACTCCACGTACCCACGTGGTGATATGATATGATATGATATGTCGGTTTATGAAATGCTCTCCCTACTTATTATGTTTTACTCATGTTATGTATACATATATGTACTCATGCTCATGCTCATGTTCATGTCCAAGTTTTCAGTTTCAGTTCTTATCATGTTATTCCATGTCCCATGTTGTTTCTTCCGGTTGCTTTACATACCAGTACACTCAATGTGCTGACGTCCCCTTTTATTGCCCGAGGGCCTGTATTTCACGATGCAGGTACGGATTTACAGAACGATGCTTCTGATCATTAGGATTCGCTCGTACCAGCTTATTAGTGAGCCCCATCTCATTCGGGGTTTAAACAATGTATTTCTTTACTTAGTTTTGCATTTAAAGGTATGCTGGCGGCCTTGTCCCAGTAAGTATGTTTTTCAGTCAGACTCATAATAGAGGTTTCATAGACTAGACCAGTCAGTTATGTTATGTCAGACATTTGGAGTCGTATAGCCATTTTGGCTCACTCATGTGTAAACAAGTACTTTATTAAGTATTATGATTTATTACGTTTTACAAAGGCTCATCATGCATTCACGTTATATTCCGCTTATGTTATGCATCATGATGATTCAGCAAGTCATGTGGTTCGCTCGGTCACATGTAGTCAGGCACCGAGTGCCGTGTTACGTCCAGGCCATGGTTCGGGGCGTGACAATTATCACTACGTATAACTATTTGAACAGAACACTTATTTTGCTTATAATATTCAACACATTCTAATTTGTGTGTAGATGTTGTTCTCTTGCTGTCATGCTCTGAAGTATCTATTGAACAGACAGCAGCACCAATGTGATCTGACTTTGCACTTTCTGTTTCTGCATCTGAGTCTGCAACCACTGTCTCATCTGTGGAGCATGAAGATGTAACGAGCACTGCAGAGGACAATTAATTAGATAAAATGGGCAGAGAACATAGATTCATAACAATGCACACCTTATAAGAACTGGGTTGTACCAAAATGCCCTGATAAAGACTCCAATGAATTTTCACTTCTTTTGTAACCTTTTTGCATCTTCTTAATGCCTTTTATGATATATCCTAATTACTTGATAAAAAATGATCACATTGCGACTGTTGTCTGCGTACACTTCACCCTCCCCAGACCCCACATTGTGGGATTCAACTGGGTATGTTGTTGTTGTTGTACTTGATAAAAAATGAATTCTGCTCATGTACTTCTTGAAGTCAGAAAAGTAAAATAAGTTATTCACACGTTAAAAACATTTCACAGTTCCACTCTACAAGCAATTTTCTGTGTGAGAAACTTCTTGGATCCATTTTGAGCAAGTGATATAAAGCAGGGATTTTGCAAATAGTAAAGTATTAAAAAACTTATTCTGACAAGAAAACTGTTGCCTTTCTGTTTATTATGTCCAAGCCTAAAGACGCTACCAGTTGCAAGATCAATGACCAATTACAATGCTCATGCGCAACGAGTTTCTATCTAGCTAAAGGGGATCGGTAAGTCACACTTATAATGAATCTCCCCCTAGTCAAAAATCTACTCAAGCTGCATAAAAAGAGGTGGTGTAAGATTTTATGAAAAGTTTAATTGCATGATTAGTTGACCTTATCAACTTGTCTAAAGCCACACTCTTAAACCTCTTGGCTAGTCTAACCAGCATTTTTTATTAGCTTTTGCACAACATTAGGCACAGTGATAAAAGGATCTGATCCTTGACCACATCAAATGATCATGAGGTTATACCCAAGCTAGTCAATGGTTCATAATCTGTTTAACAAGCTTCAAAATGGCGATCCTCTGTAAAATAGTGGTCAATACCTGAGCATGTGATTTGTAAATTCAATACATATCATGTTTTGCAGTTTGAATCTGCTGGTAAGAGTTTCAAACCAAAAATTGAGAGGGGGAGAGGACTGAGGAGGAGGGGGGCAAGGGTTGGGAAGGAGCCAAGAGAACATGAGTGCGCAAAGAAAGACAGGAATGGAGAAAATAGAATGCATGTACATAGAAAGCCGATTGACATGTCAAGTGCAAAGGAAAAGACATAGATCCTGAAGTTAAACTACGCTCACCCGGTGGGGATGTGATTAGAGAAGGATCCAGATATCCGGAAAGAACCACAGAAACCAGATCTATCTCACTCACTGAAGACAATGAACTATGGTTAGAAAAACACTTAAAGCTGCTTGATCCTGCTGGAACTACACATACCAGACGATCATTTCCATCTTTTTCCAAGGCCTAAAATTAGATGAAAAGAGCCAGTAAGTTTTAACAGTAATCCTTATAATCTTTTGTGGCTCAACACTAAATAGTATGTATCTTGCACAGAAAACCATGACCAAACATCTATAGTCTCGATAATTTGCACCTTGAATGCCAAAACCATAATCACCCATGGAAACCCACCCCATGAAAAATGAAAAAGAAAGAGAAGTTGAAACTTGGCATGAAATCACAAAAATGGAAATGTAAAGGTATGATTCAACAATCAAGACTCATGCAGTATATTTGGAGTTGTATGAATCCAAAATTTCATCCGTCTGTGTTTAGCCATTCCCATAATAGGCCATCTTCTCTCTCTCTCTCTCTCCTTATTTTTTTTTTTTTTTTTTTGTGGATAAGGACTTCTCTTTTATGCCTTCACTTCTTAACATGGTTTGTCATTCCATGTTAAGAGAGTTTCTCACCTTTCCGAGAATTAATCACTGAAACAAATTTCAGTATAAGTTTGCTTAGTAAGCCATTACCTTTGACTTAATGAAGCAAAAATTAGGGAAACGCCCACAGGAAGTGAGGCAGCCACAGTTAACTATCCCAAAGCCTTGTGGCCAGGGTATTTTATTAAGCCTTGTTAGATTGCACTGTTATTGTTTGTGTTACTATTTATGCACCTTTGTGAGTTACCGTTAACCTTTTTCACTTTTCTACTAAGGTCTCGAATCACCTCAACAATAACAACAACCCAGTGTAATCCCAAAAAAGAATTATCACCACTCTGCTGACTGTTGAAGACACCTTTATATACTAAACTCAAAGTAATATATTCTCTGGTACAAGTACAAAGAGCGCCATTTACCAAGTACTATGCGAAAAGGGAAAAGGACAACAAGGATGAACTTAAGTGAGTTGACAGCTTTTAATATGCTTGTTTAGGCAATTTGTATCTTCAAAATGTTTGTCGTCTCCCCTTCCAAAAAGCATTCCGATTTATGAACTTGACCTCCTATCCATTAAGAAATACATCATTCAAGAGGCTGTGCCGTATACTTTTCTCAAACGTGCTAGGAGTTACCAAATTAGTTCAATCCTAAGGGGTGAGTTATAAAGATGATGCAGAGAGGAAAACAGAGGAAAGAGGGGAAGGGGGAGCAGGCAACAATAACACAGGCCATTAGGGCAGACCATTTCAGCAGAAGAAATGTTGGCACCCCCAACTTCCAGTAAGGACTGCAGCCTGCCCTCAAATTTATACTGCAAGGAAAAGGGAATAATGATCTTAGTCAAGCACAATTATCTAAGTAATTCCCGATCAAGTCACCTTGCACGACTTGCTTGATGTAATAGCAAAACAGTAGCAGAGACACTGAATAAACACTAAAAAATGCAAAACTTTGCAGCATTACTTCTGACTCTCAGCTGAACTAATGGGATAACTAGTTAAGATTATTATGCATAACTACATCAGAACAAAAATCTAGATAAGCTATAGACGACTCTGAATTGAATCCACAAGACAGAAACTGGAATACTGGAAGAACTAAGGAAAAAATCACCTTGTTTTCTGGTTCCAGCAAAAATGTATATCCTTTCAAACAACACTCCCGAGACTGAGGATCTACCACTTTCCCAGACACTCCTTCCAGCATCAATTTTGGTGCATGACTGGGTAACACAAACACAGCTAATCTTGTTAGCATACAAAAGAGAATGTTGTACATAGCATTTCAGACTAGCAAAGCATAATGTGATTAATCTTAATGAAGAACTTACGAACTGCAGCTTGGAATATCGGTGCAAATAGTTTTTCCTGCAATTAGCTGAAATTCATAGTTAACCAATTAGAAATTGATTTCAGATCTCAAATTTGAATGAAAAAAAAAAAAAGAAGAGGAAAATAACTTTCTTCATGGTTGGATATTATAAGAGCTTGATGCTACGAAATGAAGAGCTAATGGCTAAGTTCACTTTTCTTCTGTTTTCTGAATGAGTAAAGAGTATCCATTTCAACAACTCGGCAAAATGAAGTTATGATCTCAAAATTATAAAAGGTACAAAGATGTAGGTCTCTTTTCAAAGAGTAAGGAGCCACTAAATCCACAAAAACATTTATGTCATGCACGCTTTTGAAGGTGCATCAGAAAGCTGAATTACAAACTAAAAGTATTTCAAGCTACATAGAGGATTCCCAATTCCTTCAAAGAATATTTGGCTTCGCTTCTATCTAATCCATATAATGCATAATCCATATAACCCATATGATGCAGCAAGATAATATTTCAGATCCTTTCTCAAAACGAAAAAGATAATATTTCAGACCACACTTGTGCTTCTTCTCTACATAGGACCCTTTTCAAAGGGTAGGGAGCCACAAATCCAAGATAAAATTTATATCACGTACGCTTTTTAAGCTGCATCAATAAGCTGAAACTGTAAGCTAAAGTATTGCAACCTATGTAGGGAATTCTTAATTCCTTCAAAGAATATTTGGCTTCTTAACCAACATAATGCATAATATTTTAGACCACACTTGTGCTTAATTGAACAAAGACACATCAAGTATTCAACAGATCACACTGGAAATATTATAAGCAGCCTGAAACACGAAAGTGCATAACCATCTGGGTAGATATTTATGCACATGGCATAAATGATCACTCACCTATTGATGATACCTTCTTTGTAATAAGTTGATTTGTCTTTGAATGCTTCGGGGAGCAAATGAAAAATATGAAGGACACATAGGAGAATCTGTTTGATATAAATCATCACATCAATATGCTGTTCAGTGAGCTTGATGGTCCACTAATTAAGAGGTACTATATAGGAGGTAAGAGTTACAATATGTAACTTTAATCACCTGTAAGTTGCATTACCAGTTCCAAAAGAAACTAGATCCCCATCCTTAAGCATTGTTTCTTTATTTGGAAACTCATGAACTTTCTCCTTTGAATCCATATTCCTTGCTGAGGAATGTACCATACTTTGAGCAGTCTCTTATACGTACTTTAGACAAAATATTTGAGGGTTTCTTCAACGACTGATCCAAAGAAATCATCTCATCTATTAAAATCTCTGCATGGATCCTTGAAACTCCTTTATCCTTGTTGACAATGACATCACATCCTGTGAACAAAACGTTTAAGGGCAGTATAGGTTACCTTCAAGCACAACACCTTAAGAGTCCTATTTGAAAAATACCCACTTTCAAGTGATGGAAGGTAAGGCGCAACAATGCCTCTCAAATCCCCCAACATAGATTTAAATAGCCTACAAATAGCAACTGTACAATACCGTAGATGAATTGTCGAGATTAAGATGCTCAAAGCATACAGACAAAAGTGGACCTAGGATTTGAAAATCCCGGGTGTACCACCCCTTCTAATTTAAATATGTCAATCACCATAATGACCGAATAAGAGTGTGCACTTGGTCAGTTCATCAGTTTTGGATTGGTTTCGGTCTGTGTTACAAGGGTAATCTTCACAAAATGAAAATAAGTCAGTTTTGTTCTCTCTTAATTCAAATATACTAAATAAATTAGAGAAAAAACCAAAACAAAAATGACAACAAGTCAAGCCAGCACATTTATCACTCAGATAATTTGATGAAAAGAGTTACTAAACTTAAATATGTCTTTATTTAATCAAATTAGTTGCCCTTCGATTTTTTTTTAATATATTTCTCCATCTCAATTTGAAAGAATTTTTTTTTTTCCCCAACAAACTGAAAAGGGCTGTCTGTTTTGTTATATATCAATGGATTCTTGAGTAGAATAAAGTAAAAACAAGAAAGAATAAAGGAAAATAAGAGATAAAAGTTTGCTTGTTTACAAAAACTACAAAAAGAGGTAACAAGAAATCAAGAAAAAGTGAAAAGGCATAAATAGACGGGTCCTGGTTGAGGAAAAAAAAAAGATTAAAAAGGAAAAAGGAGAGGGTAAGTCCCCAGGAGGATACAAAATTTGAAAACTTCAGTTCATGGCAAGTTCGAATTCCGGTACTCTAAACTCTGGAAGGATGCACAAAAGATCTTAACAGACCTCCCTCTGTCACCTATGATGGCAGGTGCCAAAGCTTTTATATATCAGCGTTTTAGATGCAAATGTACACACATATACGGAAACTTTCTGGAGTAGGGACAGGTTCAAGGCACCCTAAGCCTCATATGTAGGTCCGTCTATGCTTACAGATCAAGAAACTGCCAAAAACGATTACCAACTCTCACACAATCTTATCCTTGCATCACATTTCCCTCACCACTTGTCTTCGTTCCTTATGTGTATACACAGACTCCTACCAGTTTTCCAGTTCTTTTGTGTTTTAAGTACTCTATTCATTTCTTATCTTTCTTTCACTGAGACAACAATTTTTTTTTTTTTTTTGAGAATGAAAATATTACTACGTAAAGACAACTAACAAATTTTGACTATATCAAATGTTGCTTCTTGATTCTTACTCGGAGAATGTTACAACCCCAGCACCACAAGGTCCTATTAGCCATTAAATTTGGATAAGTAAATATCTGTCTATTTATGACAAAAGAATTATTGCTTTCTCTCCAACTAGAACACCGTGTGAGCTGGAAACAAGAAGCTACCAACAGGAAATAGTTACATTATCACATCCAACGATCCCCTTCCAAAACTCACTATTGACTAAACTTCAAAGAAGGATGACTCATCCATTTTGACCAATAGATAGCCATCCATTCACCTTGTTACAAGAGTACCAGCAATTTTCATTCTTTAATCACTAATATATATCCACCATCACTCTTATCAGAAACTTTCAATCAAGTTTCCAGTACTAAAAGGCAGATCATAGGAAAAAGGGTAAAAACACTCAGTTAAGACATTTGAGAGGCTTGGCCTGATGGCAAAACTGCTGCAATCGGATAAAAGATGTCCCACGAAGAGAGAGAGAGAGAGAGAGTTGTTCTTTACAAAGAACCTCTATGCAAAACTCGATCTAAGCATTGCTCAGACAACCTGGGTCTCCTAGTCCCAAGTAAAGGGAAAAAGAACAACACTTAATTTGGTGGTTGTTTTTTTTTTTTTTTTTTTATATATATTTTTATGACATGGAACCCGCAGCCGCTATCGGTGCACACAGGGTAAACCCAGCTCCTATGTAATAGCTCGCAAACCACACAGGAGAGATAACCCACACTAGGCAAGCCCCGTGCAACGAGCTCGACCCAGAAGGCAAATTCCCTACTGTCGTACGCAGGGGTTTCGAACTTGAGACCTCCATTATGAAAGACCCATGCTCAACCAACTGAGCTTAATTTGGTGGCTCTTGGAACATCTAGAATGGAAAAAGTAGCTTCGCTTCAGATATTAGTAGCACAGGCTTTGCAGAATTAATTCCAGGCAAGCTCTTTGAGTTCACTGCTCAATGGACTATTTAAGTCATTTCTTTTGTTGATGTTCTTCATATCATTATATTACTAAACTATTCGGATAACTGGTACTTAATCATGGTGAGCATTGACTGCCTCCATCTTCTTTTCATAGCATGGAATTTACAAGGCTTAATACATACTTTCCCCTCCAAACTTGTAACAAAATCCCTTTGACACGCCCCTATTTCATGGACAACCTTTTACTATCCAAACTTTCCCAACTGTGTCTTTTTTATAACCAAAAATAATAATAATAATAATAATAATAATAATTTTTTTTTAAAAAAAAGTTGGTGTTTGATCACCTTTTTCAAACAAGTGTATGTCAAGCACCAATGAGTCTGTGACACGTATCATTAACTAAAAAAAGAATAACACTTTCAGGTTACAATTACAGCCTCATCTTCTTCATCTACATGGCAGAAGACCAATCCCGCATTTTCTCTTTTGTCTTCCCAGAAGCCATGGCAGATAAAAGTAGGAGAGATGATAGAGAAAGAGGAGATCATACCCAACAAAAGTTTCAACTTAAAACAACAAAAGCTAGATGATTTGACAAATGTGAGGGTTAAGCAGTAGCGTTGCAACAGAGTTGGGATTATATGCCAGTAATTACTTCGCAACCATTCCAGGTTACTGCTGCCAATTATGACCAGAGGTTTATTTTGGGGAAGATTTTAACCCAACTTGTTGCACTTTCTGGAGAGCATGGGAGCTGAAAATTGGGAAGTACCTGGCTTTGCTCTTATTCAGCATCCATGGCAGATTTAATGTGGGTCAAAATAAGGAAGAAGAGGACCCAATTTAAAAATAAAAACTAATAAAATTTTGACAAGTGTCACTTATATAATGCATCTGAGAAAAAAACTCTCTTGTTCACGCGGTTCATTTGTTGGTAAAAAAAATGTACATGCCAACTGAACAAACGTGGTGTGTATTAGACACGGTTGGGAAAGTTTTGGTGTGTAAAAAGTTGTCAGTTAAGGAAGAGTGTGCCTCAAAGGAATTTCGTTACAAGTTAGGGGCAAAGTATGTATAAGCCTAATAACAACGAACCTTCAGCAAACAAATTATGGCATGTTAAATGCTATTGTCAAGATGCATGACTTGGACTAAAGGCAGAACATCAGAAAGTATGACATCAAAGTCATCTCAGAAGCCCAGAGTAACCAAGCTAAGAGTAGAAACTCAAAAGTTATGCCTTGTAAGGGATTAGAAAACACATAAGGAAAATTATATGAGAGTGCATAATGAATGATTACCTTTTCGACCAACTTTATATGTACCTTTATTGAAGAAATAGTAATTATCTTCACCTGTCACATAAACAACGAGCAGTGTATTAGTGCATCGACAATACCAAAGTTAATAATAAATCAGTCAGAATTCTACTCTAAAATGTGATCACCAAAATCCATGAACGACGCTTTTAAACTTTCCACATTAGTAAAACTAGTTCATACATGAAATGTTGTGTGACTATGACTAAAGCAATTGATTGTTTGCGAATATGTCTATTTATAGGACATAAGTGCTCGCTCAATCCATCAATTCTGCCTCAAAGCCGAACTAGATGGGTCTGGCTATATTGATCCATATATCCATCCAGCTCTATTCAGTCACAATTCTGTTCCAATACTAGTAAATGAATTTGTCTTTTTCTTTATAATGCTGGTGCCCAGATCAACTTGTGTGCACCTCAAAAATTCTACAGGGTACCTACTACCCCCACCGGTGCAGGTACAGCATAACTCTGCCACTTAGACAGTTAGAAATAAATCATCTAACCTTTTTTGCCAAAGGTAGTATTCGAATCCAATCTCCCATGGTTTTCATCTCAATTCATTGACTGCTACTCGGAGGTTCTCTAAAGCTAGCGGTTCCATCCTACACCAAAATACAAGTCTCTAGTCAGACCAAAGAGACTCTTTTCAAACACCTACTATAAGCATAACAACAGCAATTATGACATAATCCTGGTAACACTTTTTTTTTTCTTTTTATTGCCAAAAGTACTTTTTGCAACAATAATCAACACTATGACAACAAAATTAAATTCTTTGGCAACAAAAAAGTTTTTAGCCAACAATAAAACTAAGTTGTTGCCAAATGTTAAATTTTTTGTTGCCATTTCTATACTTTCTTGTAGTGCCACCAAGGCTTATGCAAATGTGAAGAAATTACCTGGTGTTCCTTAACTGAGATTTTAAATTGAGACATCGTGGTTCTCTTCCAACTTCATTGATCACTAGGTCACACCCTTTTTAAATGATTAATCCCAATATCACTTATATAGATTATGTGCTTCAAATATACTATAAACTTAGATAAAGCCTTTTAGGGTGTTAAGAATAAGAAATTCCTTAGCGTCATTGCTTTCTCGGTCACTAGATAAAGTGTACCCCTATTTGAAGCAGGGATAAGCAAATGATTTTTGCATTAAAGGAAAAAAAATTTAAAGAAAGAATACTGCAATTAGAGAGAAACTTGTACAGAACCTGGAAGTGGATCAATAGGAAAAAGGCCCCAAACCATAGTCTTTAATTTTTTCTTTGCGGAAAAAAAATTGTAAACAAAAGAGTGAATGGATGGTTCGCCAGGGATTAGCAAAGTAACCGGGACCGGCAGCTTTGTTTCCCTAGAGAAAAAGGAAAATTGGAGAAATTTTGTTTTAATATTTCAAGAAAGTGTAGTGCCTTTTGGTGGGACAAAAAGTGAGGTTCATGTAATAGTATATGACGGTTGACGAACGAAGAAACTACACAGCTTTTTTGAACTTACGATAGTTTGTTAGTTTTTATTTTATAGTGGTCACACATCTTTTCTATAACGGAAAAGGGTCTGATTTACCCCTCTACTTTGAGAAAAGTTTGCACTACTCTTTTTATAGTTCTTTTTAAAAGCTTCATTCCAAATATTTTCGGTTATATTTTTAAACGAAGGACAGAAGTTAAAGACCAGCGGATTGAGGGACAAAAGTTAAAGACCAGTCTGTATGAAGAACAATCCCGAAAGGGCAATTCGTAGAATTTCCCTTCTTTTGGGGTGGTCTTTAAATTTTGCCCTTCATATTTGAAATCTTTAAGTTTTGCCCTTCGGCTAAACCCCATGGGTTCCAGGTTCGAACCCCCACACAGTCAAAATTTTAAAAAAAAAATCGCAAGACAGAGTTTAAATTCGCTATGCCCCCACCGACATATACTTGTGAAGGAATTACCAAAGTTATGCTGGACCCGGCATATTTATGCCTTATGGGCAGATTTGGCATAAGTATGCCGGGTCTGGCATAATTTTGATAATTCCTTCACAAGTTTATGCCGGATCCGGCATAAAAGTTTGCCCATTAAAAGTATGCCCCAACGGCATAAACTTGTCAAGGAATTACCAAACTTATGTCAGTCCCGGCATACTTATGCCTTATGGGCAAACTTGGCATAAGTATGCTGGGTCTGGCATAACTTTGGTAATTCCTTCACAAGTTTATGCCTGACCCGGCATAAAAGTTTGCCCATTAAAAGTATGTCCCACCGGATGAGAGTACCTTGGAAGAATTTCATTGTCCTCCTTCCAATATTATTACAGAACTAAAAAGCTTCATGGTAAAAACTTTGTGCGTGGCCTCTTCCACTCATCGTCATGCAAATGCTGTCAATAATTATCATAGTGTTAATACTCATGAAAAACTAGGCTTAGATATAATAGAACAAAATCACGACAACTACTCTTTTCTAATACTACCCCATAATATATTAACAAGAGCAGTTATAATATATCCAATACAGGAAATGTAGCAAAGAAAGTCTTTAGGCCACATTGACACAAAAACCACTTGAATTTTAATAGAGCATTTTGATGTCACTAAAAATTTGTAAAAAGTTGACATGAGATCTCAAAGTTATGCCGGACCCGGCATAAACTTATGAAGGAATTATCAAAGTTATGTCGGACCCGGCATATTTATGCCAAGTCTGCCCATAAGGCATGAGTATGCCGGGTCCGGCATAACTTTCGTAATTCCTTCATAAGTTTATGTCGGGTCCGACATATACGCAATCCAAACCTTGTCTTGTGATTTTCTTTTTTAATTTATATTTGAGCGGGGGTTCGAACTCAGAATCTCATGATTTTTGCGTGAACGCTCAGTGTTGCAACGCGAAAGGCAAAAATTAAAGACCAATAATATGAGGGGTATAATTTAAAGACCACAAATATGAGGGGCAAAATTTAAAGGCCACCCAAAAGAAGGGCAATCCGCGCAAAAAAAAATCCCGAAATGGGGGCATTCCAGAATGGTCCAGAAAGAATGACAAAGCAAGCACGGCCCAGTCCATATCCACACAGCCACCCGCAAATGCCACTCCTCCGTCGCGAACCACCACTAGCACTACCACCAACCACCAACCACCAAAACCACCTTTTACAACCACGACAATAAACAATGCTGACCCATCTCCTCCAAAAACTAAACCACAAACCACCCACCATCACCACCATCCTGCTCCGCCATAAAACCACTTCATCCGAATACGTATCTTCAAGAAACCGTGACCCAACTTTCGAAAAGCTAATGGACAAATACAAAAACCTCTTTAAAGTCATCTCAATTCAAGACCTCATCCTCGGCACAACCACTACCACTAACGCCGTCTCCATCGACTTCCTCAACCGTTTATCCCAACGCCTCCATCTCAACCGTGGCGCCACTCATTTCCTCCGTAAATACCCACACATTTTCCACATTTTCCATCACCCCACAAAACTACAACCTCATTGTACACTCACACAAACTGCACTTAATATCGCTCATCAAGAAGGTGCTGCTATTAATGCTGATTTGCAAGTTGTGGTTAACCGGCTGGTTCGTTTGTTGTCGATGTCGTCGACTAAAGAATTGCCCCTTAGAGCTATTTTTAAGGTTTTTAGGGAACTTGGGTTGCCTGATGATTTTGAGGATAGTGTAATCTTGAAAAGATCTGATCTTTTTGCGGTTCTTGATAGTGGGAATGAACCGAACACTCATGTGTTGAAACTTGTTGAGGATGCAGAGAAGGGGGATTTAGTTGCAGCTGTTGATGAGTGGAGAGTAATGGAATGTCGTCAAGAGGATTGTGGGGTTGATAGGAGTGAGATTTTGTATAGTTTTAAGCATAGTTATCCACCAGGGATGAAGTTGAGGAGGAATTTTAAGACAAAGGTTAACGAATGGCAACGGTTGAAGTATGTAGGGCCGTATGAGGCGGTGGAGATTGGAGAGAAGAGGAAGAAGAGTAAGATTGGGATGATGGAGATGGAGAAGAGGGCGGTCGGGGTTGTGCATGAGTTTTTGAGTTTGACGGTGGAGAAAATGGTCGAGGTAGAGAAGATTAGTCATTTTAGGAAGTGGTTTGGGATTGATTTGAATATAAGGGACTTGTTTTTGGATCATCCAGGTATATTTTATTTGTCGACGAAAGGGTATAGGCATACGGTGTTTTTGAGGGAGGCTTATGAAAGAGGATGTTTGATTGAACCAAATCCAATGTATGAGGCTAGGAGGAAGCTTCTTGATCTTGTTATTTTGGGACGACGTGGGTTATCTAAAGGTCATTCTGGGCCAACAGGTGTGAGCCAGGGTGAAGATGGTGGTATTGAAGAGGTGAAGACTGATTCAGATGAAGATTGAATTACCGAGAGCTTGCGGCCATACCTTAAATGCAGGATGCTATGCAATTGCTAAAGGCCCTGACCAAAAGGATCATAGAAGTCAAGAAGCGTTGAACAAATTCCTAGCAATATAAAATGGGGGTAAAGATTGAGAATACTATTGTTCATTTTCTCCTGTAGACGTGAGAGCCTTCCATTCAAAAGCACATCCATTTGTTTTCATTTTACTTTCAGGAGGACCAATTGCGAGTATGAGCCCGTTTGGATTGGCTTATAAGTTGCTGAAAACAGCTTATAAGCTATTTTAAGCTTTTTTAAGTGTCCGGTTGGCCAGCTTATAAACCATTTTGTGCTTAAAATAAGCCCAAAAAAATAATTGGGCCCGTTTGGCTTAGCTTATCTAAAGCAGAGCTTATCAGCTTATAAGCTGCTTTTTTAAGCACATCCAAACACTTATAAGCTGCTTTTTTTAAGCACATCCAAACAGGCTTTATGTTGTGATCAATCAATCAATCAATTATGCTTCAATTCCGAACTAGCTGAGATCGGGCTATATTAATCGTCTATTACCATTCAACTCTACTCGGACCCATTTCATTACAATCTTCCAGAATGCACCTTTTTATACTATCAAAAAACTGAACTCCCTATTCTCTTTGACTTCCCATCATATCTTATAGAGGCAGAAACTAGTTAAATTCTCATTTGTTCTACACTGTATGATCATATGTTTCTTTGATGTGTTATGATCAACAAACTAATCTTACCACTTGAGGCTGGTCTAAATTAACTAATTGAATACCAACCCAATGCACAAAATCTTATGCACATGAACCTCACTCAACATGAATGCATGTGTAAGGAATGAAATAAAGGTCAAAACTAAAAGTTTAGCGACCTTTCAACTAATACGGTAGTTAGATATATTGACTGATCCGTTGAGTTTGCATATATAGCTAGTTCAAGTTGAGAGATTAATGCAAGTATTATTTGATACTATATCCATGTGCATCCATGTTTTGACAGGGCAGTCCTAGTAGTCATCTCTTGATTTTTCCATGTTGAAAGAAAAAAAGCTATAAGCTGTATTTCTGGTTCGTTGATTTTGTCCTATTGCTGACCTTCAGGGAGCTGTGTAACATCTGCATTAGCAGAGACCTGCGTCCGGGAAAAAGGCTGAGTCTCCTTTACTAATTACAAATGTAACACCAAGACGTGCTTCATTGAAATGGATGATGACCTGTGCAAGTTAGCAAGTGAATGTTTAATTGATATTTTAAAGAGCTGCATGTCATTAGAATTTGTGATCTTTGGCTGAAGCAGAGGCTGTAATGCTTGTAGTGCCCTGCTTTCTGAATTCTGAACTATGTGTGACTCTGTTCGGTTGTCACAAATCTACTTAGCCAATGTAGATACCAGCTCCACTTGTAACTTCTAGAAGCTGATGTGAAGCGAGTCTGAGCCTTAGTGTATCATTTTGGAAAAGGAAGTACAGATCCTGCATGATTTGGGGTGAGGAGCAATTCAGATGGATACTTGAGCAAGTGTCGTTGAGTATCTTACTTTGCTCACAAATAATCATGGTCACTTAGGTATTATGCTCTGCACGTTGTGTTGTACTTTGCTCTCAAATCCTAGCAGCGACAAAACCATGGGTGTTTCGGTCCATCTGCCTAAGCCTTGATACCTTTGCCGGCAGGAGGTAGCAGGTACCTAGTGAGATGGTCGAGGTGCATGCAAGTTATTTCGGACACCACCTTTGGGTCTTTCTTCCCTCCTTTTTATGTATGAGTTGAGACGGAAGCTGATATTACTTGAAGAAGAATGTAAACTAAAATTTTGGAATTTGATTTTGGAAGGATGCAACATATGATACAGCCCCTAGGAGTTATTTGTTATATTTCCTATATTTGATATCCCCCCTCTTCCATTCCATTTTCATAGCATGCTTTCAATTAGTCATTGTGCTTTCAGTCTCTTACATTCAGCTTTCTTATAAACCTTCAAGAGTAGCAGAATTCGTGTTGCCACTTGCCAGGATAACCAACTGATGTCCTTAAATCAAACAACCACAGATTGCATACTGTTTCATAGAATGTCAAATAAAAAGTTAAAATTTTTCTATTGAAATACATCTAAAAATATACCTCTTCCTTTTCAGTTTATGTGAATGGTGAACCTGTTTAATTGGCGCAAAGTTTATGAAAGAATTGAATACTTTTGAAACGTATGATTGAAAATAAGTCAATAGATATTTTTATGGGAGAATGACGTATATATACATAAAAATATGATATATTTACAAAATATGACGATATTTTTCAGTTTACAAAACTTATACGAAAATTTTCGCTCAAAATTTTGTGTATGAAACTTGCATGAAATGTTTATATCTCGCTCATTGCTTAAATATTTCGCTTAAAATTTTGTGTATGAAATATGTATATCTCGCTCAAGGCTTGGAATTCTCATAATTTTTGTGTATAAAAATGATATGAAATATGTATAAATTGTATAGAATTTGTATAAAGCTCATGTTAGATTTTTGATAATTTAATACGACTAGAACAACATTGTATACAACTTTCATACAATTTTGAATATCGCTTCGAAATTTAGATGAAATTTACTGCAAACTTTTTTCTTGCAAAGTTGTTAATGGAGACTTCGGAGGCGAAATTTGCGGCTAGTAGTGACGATTTCAGAATTTGCTATTTTGAGAGCAGATTTCTGAGTTCATTACTTCGGGAATATTTAGATGAGTCGTTATAACTCCACAACCAAACGCACGTCCGCAGTTATAAGCTTTACTACATGCTCTCACATTCACTTCAGAGAATGGATTTGTATTTGTAAGAATTATCAATATTTTCCATCCTTCGAGAAGGAACATAATCATTTGAACGTGCCTTAATCATATAAAATTATGATAACTTAGAATCTCTTTTAAGATATTGCTACTTCAAGAGCATGTATAGTAACGTAGAGAATTTGCTCTAATATATCTTCAATAATAATCATAGCAAACTTATAAAATTATTACCACTGCCGGTGCAATTAATTATGACATCTACCGACATATTAACGAAAAAATTTATTTACATTAATTGATAACACATGACCTGCTAATATCCAATAAAACTTGTTTCATTTTAAGAGGCTTTCCATTAGATGATTATTAAGAATGCTTCACGGAATAAGTAATATCAAAATACCTTAGGAAAATCCTGTTTAAGTGGGATATCGATAAGATACCATGCACTACCAGGTCGACCAAATCAACTTTTGATATATTGTGATGCTTTTCATTCTCTTCTCCGGGAAATCTACACCGACGGGGTTTGGCTTTAGTGAAGAAGAAATTACTTAAAAATTTAGATACTCATGCTGATAACGTGTTATAAAACAATATAATTAGAAGAAGAATATTTTAGAGAAAAAGAAAAGAGAGGAGGTATCTTTATTTCTCTTATTAGAAATGTCTTTACAATAAAGAAAACCTCCATATTTATAAGAGAAAAGCAGTTTGATCCTAAAGTCATAAACTTTGATTTTTCTCCTAGATATAGACATCATAATAATAAATAAATAATATTTATAACAAATTTTATGTTTTTTCAATGTAAAGAGAAACTCCAAGAAAATATTCAAACGAAAAAAAAAAAACTTAAGATATGCATATATTAAATTTATATTAGAAGAAGACTTCATTATTTATGTGAAAAAGAACACAAATTTTCTCAAAACTTCAACTCTTCAGTAATCAAAGAGAGAACTTATTAAGAAGCATACCAACTTTACATATATACATTAGTCCATTTATAGGAATCGGAACACTTGCATTGCCAGCAAAATATCATTGAAAAAGCTTTATAATTTTTATTTTGATTTAATTTATACAAATAATTGCGTGTATATATATATATATATATATATATATAAATTATTTTTTATAACTCCACGAAGCACAGACCGATTTACTAGTTTTAACAATATTAGAGTAACAATTTGTGTTTGATCAAGGTTCCAAAAGTGCTTTAAAGAAAAATGTTTAAACACTAAAATGGTGTAATTTTTTTTTTTAAATAGTGAAAAATATATGTCTACTTGCCTGCACACAAACTTTATGGAAATTTACTATAATTAGGCAATTTAATAAGGTGGCTGAGGATGCATATTATCTAACCATGATTAAGTGTTAAAGCCACGAGATTATTAGCATAGCCATTTCGGCATAATACATAAATAGGCCCGTAAACTTAGCTTCAACTGGCATAATACATAAATAGGCCCTTAAACTTGGCTTCAGCTCGCATGTATGTCCTCCAACTTTGGGTGTGTACAAATAGGCACCTTAACTTGTATAAAGTTAAACAAGTAAACACAAATGCTGATGTGGCACTGACGTGGCCCTCCAATATTTATGTGCCACGTCAGTGCCATGTCATCATTTATATTTACTTGTTCAACTTTATACAAGTTGAGGTGCCTACTTGTGCACACCCAAAGTTGGAGAGCATACTTGCCAGCTAGGTCAAGTTTAAGGGCCTATTTATGTATTATGCTTTTCTAACAAAGCCATTGAATCAGAAGAAAACATTATGGAATTTTCTCACAATTGTACCATCCCCTTCTTCCTCTATCCGAATCTTTAATTCTGCCCCTTTCTCCAAATGCCTATATATCCATTTCGAATTCATCTTCATCCTCCCACAACCATCTCCATACATATCAGACTTATGGGAAACTTTACCAAAATTTCTAGATAACACTTCTGGTAGAATGTAGTCCAAGTTTCCCCTAGTAGCTGTCATAGTGACAGTTTGGCCAGGCAAAATCACATATTTTTGGGTTCAAGTTGTTGTAAAAAATGATGTTCTGTAGTTAGTAAATATTCAATCCCTCTTGTAGTACCAAGAAAAATATGTTGAAGCTTGCTTCAGCTCGAGCTCACTGGTAAAATGAACCTTTCAAGTGAATCATTTGGTAGGTATTCATAGATCAAAGCTAGTCTGAATCCATCAGCACAAAAACCAACCAACCGAACCACGCTAACATGGTTAATTCTCCCCCAATAGTTCTAATTTCATTGATATTCTTCTCCGTCACCCTTGGAATCGCGTAGGACTTCTACTGCAACATAGATTTCCCTGGAATGTCTGCCTTTGTAAACAGTTCCATAACTTCATTCTCCTAATTTTTATTAAATCATCTGTTATCTTTTTGATATCAGCATAAGAATATCTTGTTGGTCTGATGGCCTTGTAGTCTTCCAAAAACTTTTCAAGTCTTGACTCTATGTCTTTATCTTTCATTTTTACTTGTAATAGAAATGATAAACTGAGAGAACTATAATGGAAACAAAATAATCATTAACTTTGTCATCTGCATCAGGTAATAGACAATACAATTTACCAGCAAAAGCAGAACGGGATAGAAACTTCAGAGTGTTAAAGTGGATAGTCATTCACTGCAACTATCATGTGGCTGGCAACTAGCCCCGGTATTATTAGTACAACAATAATAACACCCTGTCCCAAACACGTTCGGTCGGCTATACTTTGTCATTTTACATAAACATAACATCAACTATGAATCAATCATAACTTATGTCTAACTATATTAAACGGTGTCATCAGCAGAATTTTCTAATAAAGCTATTGAATCAGACGAAAACGTCTTGGAACTTTCCATGATCTGATGAAACAATGGAACAACTGGTTGAGATTGAAGAGGCCGAGGAGGTACTTCTAGAATTTCAACTTCATATCGTCAAGCATCTCTACCACTTTACTCATCGAAGGGCGTAGTAACGGATTTTTTTGTATGCACCATAATGCAACTAAAGTCATCTTTCTAGCCATCTTCTTTTCATCATCATTTGCTTCTTCATCCACCACTATCTCTTTCCCCTTGTTGAACTTATCATAAACCCAATAAGGAAAATACTGGCTAGAGTTTTCTTCAGTCGTAACTATATTTCTCTTCAAGTCCAGCATTTCCATTAGTAGCATTCCAAGTCTATAAACATCAGCTTTATAAGAAATTGCTCCAATGCTTCTACTAATCAACTCTGGAGCTACATATCCAATCGTTCCACGAGTAGCTGTGAGAGTCACAATGCTATTATCTGTTGGATATAATTTTGCAAGCCCAAAGTCAGAAATCTTTGGAATGAAATTTTCATCCAAAAGAATGTTGTGTGGCTTGATGTCAAAGTGCAAAATTTGCATATCACAGCCTCGATGCAAATACTCGATTCCTTTAGCCACTCCAAGAACAATCTCATCCTTCCTCTTCCAACTTAACAGAGGCCTTTCTTCTTGACTGGAGATGGTGTACTTGTCAAGTGATCCATTGGGCATGAAGTCGTATACAAGAGCACGTTCTGTTCTCTCAACACAATACCCCACAAGTCCGACCACATTGACATGATGAATCCTTCCAATGGTAGCTACTTCATTCATGAAATCTTGACCGCCAGCTTTAGGCTTGCTCAACATCTTTACTGCTACATCCTTACCACTTCGAAGCTATCCTTAATATACAGTGCCATATCCTCCCTCACCTAATTTTTCTTTGAACCCTCTGGTCATTCTCTTTATGTTGGAGTAATTATATCTGATTGGCATGAAATTATTTTGTGTTCGTAAAAAGCCTTCAATCATATCAAACATCGACAAATGCCTCCTTTTGAATTTGATCACCAGAAATACAATTATGAATGGTGCGGCAATCACAAATCTTAATTCCAAATACGCTGCACGTTTGAGAAGTTATACAAAGGAAACAGAGAGATTATCAGGAAACAGAAAAGTAACTTATGTTAACGATTATTTAGAATGTCCATACATTCTTTTATGGCTTAAGTTTTCCTGGCTCCTAGTAAACTATATGACATTTTACTTTATTTTTTTGGTATACCAAATTAAGCTTATAATAGATAGTTACCTTATGTTGTAAGTCACTTTAACCCAATGGTGTAAAAAAGTCTTACACTCACAGTGCAAATTCTAAAAACTCGTTTTCTTTCCACTATTTCCCATCATGAATTCCTAACCAATTGACGCCGGAATGAAGATATGATGATCGTTCTGACAAACCAATGGATATAATTCTGCCGGCCAAATAATATAGTTTGCTAAAGGGATAAGTGCTTACCCGTGAAAATCTTAAGTTGCATCTCAATACACCCAATACACCCTGGTTAGATTAGGGTCCAAAAATTAGCAGATTTTAAAATGAGAGATCCATGGATAATTTAATAGAGAAAAAAAGATGAAGATTATTGTAGTGAATCCTTACATATACTTTCTTTAAATCCGATATAATAAAGCTCAAAGCCATAGATGATTTCTTGACGAAAATCAAAAAGGGAAATGTTATTGCCATCTTTAAAATTAGGCCAAGAAGTCATGGCTATGAGTTGCATTCTGCATCCATCACTGAGTTCTGATGCATTCATTTCTCCAATCTTCAAATAAGTGTGTTTGCTTAATTCACAGCCACTAATTTCCAGAAATGTATTAGTAACAAATGGACAGGTGAACATGAATATAGGCTCTGCTGCTTTTTTAATACTACGTTCTGATCCATTAATGTAGTTACAATGTGGAAGGTACGCTGAGGAGGTATTAGAGAGCACATATCTTCTTTTTGTATAGTTGGATCTATCAGGTGAAGTGTCTGGTTATCATAGTTGATGGCTTGCACATAGAAGTTCTTGGAGAACAGTGATATAACGGTTTTGTTATCTTCACAAGCTAGTTCAGCTTCTGAGAAACCGCAATGTTTTGGATCGGTCTTTAAACGAAAAGGATAGCTTATATTTTGGATATGGCCATAAGTGGAAGGCGCACGGTGTTCGCCACAAGTGGAAGGCTCACAGTGTTTGCTCTTCCTCGCATTGCATGTTTGAGAAATGTGAAGAAAGATGAGGATTGTAAAACATTTAAGCAGAATGTTTGTTCCCCTACACATTTTTCAAGAGAGAGCTTTATCGGAGGAACAGAAAGAAGAGGCGTTAGTGTATATATGGTTGCTAGAGACTCTTGAAGTGTGGACTTTTCTTTAACATTAATCCTCCAGTTCCAAATTACGATCAGTCCGTTTTGAAAAATTGAATTTGCTTAAAAAAAATAAAAAACAAAAGTCATTTATTATGATTTTCCCAATATGCCTTTACTGTTCCAATTTGTGTTGTAGTGTTATTCAGAGAGACGTGCAAGAACAATACTTCTACGGAAAAGACTTAAATACGCATTGAACTATCAGAAAAGACTCATTTATGTCATTTGTTAATAGTTGGGCTTAAAAATGCCACCGCCGTTACTATTTTGGGTCATATATGTCATTACTCACTAACTGAACTCTATTATTACCAGATTTTGCCACATGACATTATCTAAACCCTTCATTTCACGAATGACATATATGAGCCATTTCGTAGTCCTGTGGCATATTTGAATCTTTTCACAATTCCTATATAAACCTCAATCTTTTCTAATTCTATGTAACAAGATCATAAAGGACAATGTAGTTTGTCCCTTATATTAATAACATTAGTATTTTACATGAAAAACTATGCTCTCTTATTTAATTAGATTATGAATCTAATCTTATTCTACATCTTTCACAATTTTTACGAATTTTACGGCTCATTAAAAAAAAAATTAACAAACACATAAAATTTATTTAAGGAAAAAAGAGACAGATCTAAAAGAGAATACACTATGAGTTGTAGATAGGTATGACAAGTTACATATGAGTAAAATTTGGGGTGTTAACAGTGGTCGGGAGAACGCTCAAATATGTCATACTCATATGTACTTTTCTTACCCATCTACACCTCATTAGTGTACTCTCTTTTATACTCGTCTTTTTTTTTTGGTTAAACAAATTTTATGTGTTTTTAAAATATTTTTAAAGATTTATAAAATACATAAAAAATGTGAAAGATGTAAAATAAGATTAGATTCATAACCCAATTAAATAAGAGAACATAATTTTTTCATGTAAAATAATAATTTTATTAATATAGGAGACAGACTTGTCCTTATAACTTGTTACATAAGATTAGAAAAGATTGAGGTTTATATTGGAACTGGAAAAATGCTCAAATACGTCACTGAACTACGAAATGGCTCATATATATCACTTGTAAAATGAAGGATTTATATAATGCCTCGCGGCAAAATCTGATAGAAGTAGAGTTATGTTAGTGAGTAATGACATAAATGATCCAAAATGATAATGGCAGTGACATTTTTGAGCCGAACTATTAACGAGTGTCATGAATGAGCTTTTTCTAATAGTTCAATGACATATTTGAATCTTTTCCGAGCTATTTTTTGAACAATTTCTTAAGGAGAAGATCGCGGAGAATACTTTTCAAAGGTTTGTCCTTCAATTTCAGTCATTGGCGTTTACTTATATAATAAGCTATCAATCATCTCATGGGGTCTTCAATTTTTTTCTCCCCATAATTTCCACTAGCAAACAAGGTAGTGGGACCACCAATTCCTTTGTTTCCAAGAAACAATATGATGCTGGGGAATCATTCCAACTTGGGAGTAATTGGATACATGATGCAATTGATGCATACAGAGATATGCATAAGTTTTAGAGTGTAACTTGTATTGATGCATAGAGAGAAAATAATTCAGGGCGGCTCAACACTATTGGTGGCTTAAAGCCAAACTATAATGAGAGGCCTTAGTGTTTTTTATTTTTTTTTTATTTTCAAGAAAAAAAGTTTCATATATACTTTTTTTACATGAAGGATATTTTTCCAGCTTTTTGAGATGCAAAATTATGAATAATTATTTTATAATCGATTTCTCCTAATACTCTCTCCGTCCTATAATAATTTTCATGTTTCATTTTTTGAAAGTCAAATTAACCAGATTAACTTTCACTAATATTTTTAGATATATTTTTTTGTCATGTTGATATGAAAAGAATTGTAACTTATAGAACTTTTCATTTAGTTTTTGAATATCTAAATTGTAATTTTAAAATATTGAATTAATCTAATCTAATTTAGCTCCAAAGATTAGTCAAATTGACTCTTGAAAAGCGAAACATGACAACTAATATGGGACGGAGGGAGTAATTCTTTTTCGACTGATAACATACTTGATCCATTCAATCTCTCTTGAGACATTTTACTATGATTTTTTTTTACCTTTCTAATAAAAAGTTCCCAATATTTTGTAAAAGAAAATATCTATAAACATATTATAGCTAAAAAAATATCCCCCCCCCCCCCCAGTCGCTTGACTTGCTTCACGTTTAAGTCGGCACTAGATATATGGGCGGATTTACAGTAACAGGTGTCAGTTCCTGCGAACGACCTATGCCCCTTACGGTAAATCTTATAATTATATTGAAAAATATAATAAGCAGATAAGTATTTTGAATAGGCGACCCACAATTAAAATGACAAGATGGTCCAACGGCAAGAAAGGGACCGCAGAATTGCGTTTCGCCTATTGTGCACGGGATTGATTCCTGCTAGACGTAGCTTTTAAGGTTAAAATATTGTTTTGGTTCTTCTTCCAGCCCACTCCTCTAGGTTCGTCTCCCACATTCTCTTTTTGTTTATTTCTCTCTTATATTTTGTGTTTATTTTCTGTTTTTCTATTGTCTTCCACATCCTAATTTCTTCTTATACTGCTTATTTTCTGTGTTGCTAGCCCACCCTCTACGTTAATAGTTGATATCATTATCTAATTCTTTGGTTTTCGATATTCTATTTTAGAAGTTAATTTGCTCGATTTAGTTATTTATTTTAAATTAAATTTTTGTTTTTAAATAGGTTGAACTTGTGAAATGAGAGTGATATGATTTTAAAAAAAAAAATCAAGCCTCAAACCACTTTTGATTCTCCTTCGCCAAGCTCTCCTTCATGTAATTTGTTTGATTATTATGACATATGAATTTAATTTACTAGGAACCCACAAGCTTAAAATCCTGGATCCGCCTCTGACTTGTAACGACCCGTTTGGTCGTTATAGTTCTTCCGGTGTTTTCGCCCGTTCCCGAGCATTGATTAGCTCACTTTTGACCTGAGAGGACTGCTGACACGCATCCCGAGGTGTCTAGACCGGATTCAGACAACTTTCGTGAAAATATAGGTCTAAAGTGAAAAAGGGTTGACCCGAAGTTGACTTTTAGGCAAATGGACCTTTTTCGGAATTCCTTCGATTTCGAGAGGTCCGGATGGTCGTTTAGAACCTAAATGTGTATTTGGTTCGGTTCCCAATGCATTTGGATGCATTTCGAGACTTTGGATGGGAAATGAGAATTAAGGCACCAGCGGTTGACTCGGTCAATGAGACCTCCGTTGAAAATTTCGATACCACGAGCGCGTTCGCAACATATTTTTGTATGGGTTTAGGAGGTCAGGTTGTGAGCAAATGGCCCCGGGGATAACCCGAAATTTCAATTGAAGACATAGAAAACTTTGGGAATTCTGATGTCTGTTGCCCGCAATGGCAGCACCAGAACCGCCCCAACGGCACCGCTGTGGGGGTGTGATGACTGCTGGGGCGGCGATGGGTAATATTGGCCATACCGCTGTGGCGGTATCCCAGCCGCCGTAGCGTCATTCCATGCGCCGTGGCGGTGACGGGCAGTTATAATTCATTAAATGTGTTTTAAGTAAGTCTTAAACCTAAGTCTTAAACCCTCATTATTTCATATCTCGATATTGGAGCTTATGGAAACTGTTCTAGGAGATAAATTGAAGAAATTCTTGGAGGTAAACTTTGCCTAATCGTTTACTCTTCCTTAATCACAATCATCTTAGATTTTCTCATTCCATTTTACAATTCCTTAGAGATGGATTTGAAGAAGGGTTTTGGGAGACTTTTCCTTAGGGTCATATATGATAAATTGATGATGTTGATGTTATTTGATGAATCTAAGCTTAGTAACCTTATATCTTCCACTTTTAACATTGAATTTCAGATTTGGAGAATTAGGCTCCATACCCAATTTGGTGGTTTTTACTTGGATCAGAAATTAGACTAATCTTTGGGCTAATTCGACAATTAATGTGTCACGGCCCAAACCGATGAGCCGTGACAAGGGGTCTGACCTCTAACGACCAAATACCCCTAAACACTTATCTGAAACATGCTGAATGTCAATAGCCCATAAATGGCACAAACTAATCTCATAAAGAGGGAACATCCAAACTCTGTACAATCTGCATATATATACAAAACATGCGGAAGAACAGTGCAAGCCAGCTAGGCTGCTATATATACTGTACACAAAAGAATATAAGCCGACAAGGCTACATCGTCTGACTACTACATACAACTGTCTACAGATCTCTACTGGAATGGAAGTTGTAGAAAGGACGGGGCAGGGCACCGTCGTACCCATCTATATACATCTCAAAAGAATGGCCTACCAAAATAGACTAGAATGGCCTACCAAAATAGACTGCAACTCCGAATCGAATGGAGTGCACTGATCGCTGCTGGATAAGGGTCCTACTAAGCTGGACCACCTCCCTGTCTACCTGTACCTGCGGGCATGAATGCAGGCCCCCGAGCAACGGGGATTCAGTACGGATAATGTACTGAATATGTAAGGCATAAAGACAACATGCATATATATGGAAATCATAAATAAGATCTGATCTCATAAGCTGAAATGACTATCTGCATAAATTTGTATGAACTAGTATCTGTCGGCATTTGACTGAATCTGTATGTCGGGAAATATGGACATGCATATATATATATATATATGTATGTATCTAGTAGGTACACACCTCATTGTCACATCACGGGCCACACCTTCACCCCTTGTCAAGTGTGCCTTTCTCATGTATGTACTCCAACATCATAGGCCACTCATGGACCACTCATAGGCCACACCTTCACCCCCTGTCAAGTGTGCCTTTCTCACATAGCACGTAATATCATAGGTCACACCTTCACCTCCTGTCAAGTGCGCCTTTCACTCATACCCCTGAGAATTGGAAGTAAATGCGTAGTACAAGTAAAACTGAACGACAGGATTCTCAAACAATAAAATGATAATTTGCCTCTCATGGGCCTTACTGAACTCATACTACTAGGACAGGAAATCATAAGATCTGTATATGGGAAAAATACCACAGCCGGGGTACGAGAACATCAAAACTGTATTTCTCTTAGTACTTATAAGAATAGAGTAATATGGAAACTCTCTTACTCGTTTATCGGTTCATATCATAAGATCATGCCAAAAAAGAAGAAGGAATAACCTTAACATACCTTGCCGTATATCAAATCGCCCAACTTCTACTTCTTGAACTTGTAAATCTACAATTAAGATAACATAAGCCTTAATTAGGCTACTTGCTTTGCTTACTAATCATCCCCAAGCACGTATAAAGCTTAGCGAATCATAGACGACCATCTCCTTTATAAGCTTACAATGATAGCGCCTATATATATCCAAATACACGTAAATCCATCCCTAATCATTTCTTTAAAATAGTCTCATGCCACTACCTTACCCTTCATCAATCTATCACTTTCACAAATACCCTTTCTTTACCTAAAATCACTGAAGCTTTTGATAGCAAACTCAAATACAGGGGTAGGCATCATTTACATACCTTGAGGGGTCAAGAATCCCAAGAATCACTTTAACTTCAACTCCCTAAGCTTCCCATTCTTGGAGAAACCCTAGAAACAGCCTTCTTCTTCACAAGCTCGGGTTTACGGGGTTCGGGTCTTGTCAAATCTTCACTACTATGCCATAAATGTTGGGAGAGCAAAATATTAGGGTTTTCTGATCTGGGAATGAGAGATATAAGACATAAAGTCGTGGACCACGTATTTATACTAGGAGAATTAAATGCTTCGGTGGTCCGGTTCGACGAGCGGGTCGACGGCCGGTCGACGTGTCGATGGTCTGTCGACGTGCTGGTCGACCTGCGCCTGCAGAATGCAGAGCTGCGGAACCCTATCGACGCAGCACAACGACGGTCCGTCGACAGGTTTGACGACCCGTCGATCTTGACTGGTGTCTGCAGACTTTTCCAATTCGGTTCAGATCGCGTCGATTTGATTCGTTCAACTTCTAACCCCGTAGTCCACCAGGAATTCCTACTGGTACCATTGCATATGGGGTAGGACACTTTCTATCTCCAAAACTCGGGCTCGAGTCTCAATTCCCAAGGCATACCCAACTAGGAAATCATAAGTTCTACCATTAAGACGAGGGGTGTAACATAATGTTTGGCTTATGATTACCTAGGACCCAAATTGGTATTTTGCTCACAAATTTCCCATTTTGCCTTTGTGTGCCCATTTCCCCAATTTCTAGGGTTAAAATGGATTGAATTGAAATAGTAACAATATTAGTATCATTCTTTATGATTTATAATATAGAATTCGATTATGCTTAGACTACTTTGGTTCCGAGGTTCAGCGGAAGGGCAAAGCAAAAGAGTGACTTGTTGGTGTTGCGGTCCGGCAGTCCAAGTAGGTTATGGCTTACCTCTAGTGAGACTTCACATAGCGAATCACATATTTAGAATATAATGGCAGAGACAACATGCGAATCTTGCGGTATGAAGTTGGGTTGGATATTGCCTTAGGTTGGGCGCTGTTGTGTGTTGGGATTAGCCACCCCGTTATGTGTGTTTATTATTTCATTTTGATGGTTTGACCCCACGAGTAGTAGTAGATATCAAAATCTGTGTTACTGTCTTGACTGAGATATGATTGATATACCGCTGTTGGTATTTGCATTATGATACATTGTTGACATACCCGTTGTTGGTACTAGTGATAACGATATATTGTTGGCATACCATTGTTGGTATTGTGATATGATACATTATTGGCGTACTCTTTCGTTGGTACTTGTGATATTGAACTTGATTGTTGATACTTGATATATGTATTGCACGCATTCTCACCCATTCATGATGCATGGCCGATACCCGGTGATGATCCTGTGTCGTTAATTGAGTAAACCGATATTTTGATAAACTCTTTACTTGATGGCATTACATTTCATCCATACTATTATTGCATTGCATTGCATCATGACTTGATTGACATTCTTGGTGATTGGGTTGGATCGTATATATTTCGGACTTGGTGTACTTGGGTTTAGAGGCTTTACATAGGCGATGACGAATACTTGGTTGTGATCTTATTATCTTGTACTTGTTAGATTCCTTGTTATCTGCTTATTTTCTGAATTGTGTTATCTATGCTTAGTTGGCCGATGATTCCTACCAGTATTGTGGTTTGTACTGACCTGCACTTACTGCATTCTTTTATGAATGCAGAGTACCAGGTCGGATCTACTTCTTTGACCCGTAACTGATCGACTCTTCAACTTCCACTTGAGTTTCCAGGGTGAGCATGGCGTCCGTTGGCCTTGAAGACTCTTCTATTACTTATGTCTTGCTTTCCATTCTGAGACATGATTTGAGACTACTTATGTATTATTATTTAGACTTGTTAGTATTTGGATTTAGATGCTCTTGTATGACCAGACCAGATATTGAGGTGGATTTCATTTACTTCCGCACTTGTTGATATTATATTATAATTGTGAGACTTACATTATTTTACTTTCTTCCGCTATTTCTATTATTTGTGAATGTTAAGGGTTCGCCTACCGAGGTGGGAAAGGTAGGCACCCGCACGATTCAGTGAAATTGGGTCGTGACATGACTAGATATGCATAATTTTGAGAGTGTAACTTGTATTGACATTGTAATTTCTTGCATATGGGGATAAATATTGTAGTGATTCTTACTGTTTTGCTAATTGCAGAAAAAGAAATGTTGTACTGATGCTTTACTGGGCCAAGAATCCATGACCATGAGTTCTTTTTGCATCCATCTGACCGACTTGAAATGCTTTCGTTTGTCCCGCCTTCATATTACCAAAATTCTAGTCTTCCATTAACGAGTGAGATGGGGAATGTCATGTTTCTTTGTTGAAAATTAGTAGTAAACGTTAAGCTTTCCCATGTCTTTATTTAAGCTTTCCCATTTTTTTATCAATCATCTCCTTTAGTCGTGAATATACTGGTGTCAAACAGACTGGTTGATCTACATTTGACGGGTTAAAACAGATCATATAATAACCGTGTTGTATAATTTACACCTTGTTTTGCTTGAATAAAAATGGGCAGGTCAATTCGAGCAAAACTTTACACTCTGTGCACAAAAGTGAAACTCTTTTTCCTTTCCATTGTTTCCCGTCATGCAACTTCTCAATGCTCCCAGGTTAGATTAAAGTCCAAATAGTTAGTCGAATAACTTTTAGATGTATCATTTTATATTATACTAAAAGTGGGAAGCTCCTATCTTCAAAGTTAGATTACCATTTTGCCTCTACACTAAATTAAAAAATTCTAATTAAATAGTTAATCTAATTAAATAATCATATTTTATTTATGTAAATATACTACCTAAAACAATTTGTAATAAATTGTACGTAAAACTGAAGTATTCTTTATGAGAGTTGAATGTATTTTTAACGTATCATTTATTTCCTCTAGGTAGGTTAGGAAGGTGAATACAAGAATGGCCTTTTCATTATCTCTTCTTTAATTCTTTGTTTATTACACATTAATTGCAGAATTTTATTACAAGTCATGAAATTGTTTTCTTTGATGTTTCTGGAAGATTTGTGCAGTTCTTATTCAATTTAGTTACCTCTTCTTAATTTAAATCATTCACATAATGTTTCAGTTATAAAATTAATACTCCCGTTTTGGAGTAAATTTTTAGTCATAAATCCATACATGCATGAATCACTTACTAATTGCAGAACCTGAAAGGATTTTTAACCATATTAAATTTCATAACTATATAAACAGAGACATCATATGCATTCACTATCTCATTTTTTCACCAATATCAAACTTTATGCGATTGATACAAAGATGAATGAGGTTAGAGAACCAAGGTATATATGAACAATCTAATGCCATTTGTAATTCTAAGAATCATCAACACTATTATACTATCTCGATCTTTGTTGAATCAACACCATGTTATATAAATAACTTTTCCTTCACTCTTAATTCAGGTCACCAAACATCAATCATATCACATATGGAGTAAACAAAAGAAATCATAAGGATTTCTGTGAGGGGTTAGAGTTTCATATCATGAGATGAAGCAAGAAGAAGAAAGGAAGCAGGAGTTAGAAGTTTGGCCAGAAACTACCGTTAATTTGATATATTTTTGCGACAAGAAATCTTGTGTAAATGTAATGTTTTATTCTAGCTTCTGTTATCTCTTCTCTCTCTCTCTCTCTCTCTTTTTTTTTTTTTTTTTTTTTAGAATTTTGCATAAAATCAGGAGGAGATTAAGTGAAAATGAACTCCAACAAATCAGTAGTTAAAAAGTTGGATACTCTTAAAAAAAAAAAAGGACCATTTTAATAAACCGAGGGTCTCTCATCTTGCCTCTTCTCTTGCCTCTTTCTTTTGAGACCATGGAGATATAGGGCAGCCATGGCTACCAACGTCTTTCCCTAGCCTTTGGCTGCGGGAGAGCCTCCCCAAAACACTACAAACACCAACACAAACCCTACTTATGCCGATAGATTGAATCAAACAAAATCAACCGTTAACTTTTCTCAAACTAGTTTGACACCTATTGAAGTTGTTCATGGAATTCCCACATTAAAATTTACGTAGGATGAACAACAAGTTTTCACTAGGGAGGATGGACTTCATCAAGCCATCGTGGTTAAACTATCCATGGCATCACTGGATTTGCCAACTTTAAGATCGATTTTGTCTAAGTTCCTTGGCATTAAGGGACATTGTCTCGTCGGTTTGCTTTCTCAAAGACAACTTCTTATTCGTATGGATCAATATGATGATTTTGTGGCTGCATTATCAAGAAGCGTGAATTATTTCATGCACAGTGGCAAAAAGCATCAAATTAGGATTTTCTCGTGGACTATTGGATTCAACCCTAAGGAGGAGACTTCACATGCGGCAGTATGGATTTCATTTCCAAACCTATCGACTGATTTGTTTGATAAGATATCTTTGCTTTCAATTGCTTCAGCAGTCGAGAAACCTAGCACGGATAAGGCCACGCAAGTGAGATCAAGACCTAGAACGGCCAGGGTTAGGGTGATCCTTGACTTATTAGACAAACATCCAGATCGTATTCAACTTCAAAGTGTGGACAAAGTTACGGGCAAAATTATTGACGAGTTTCAAGAGGTCGTGTATGATAATTTGCCTTAATATTGCGCCCAGTGTAAGCACCAAGTTCATGATGAAAACAAGTGTTGATTGTTAATTGGAAAAAACGTAGTAATTCAAAAAGAAGATGTTGCGGCAATGGAGATTGAGGGAGCTTCGGTTGAGAAATTGCAAGGAGATGCTGATGTGCCGTGAAATTACGGTGCATTCGACGCCAACTGCTTAGTCTTTTGTAAATCCTCAAGTACTTTTGATGTCATTTCTCGTGCTTTTGTGTTAATTTGTAGAATAACGTGTTGGAAGCGACTTGAGGTAAAATGAAGCAAAAACCAGCTGAAATGAACCAGAACATCACTTGCGAATCGCATGTACTGTATGCGAGTCGCAGGTGCTGCAGCATCTAATGACAGAGATGGATAAAAAGGAAGATAGTGGTGCAACACATGCGAGCACCGCATGCGAGTCGCATGTCGTACATGAGAGTCGCACCTGATGCAGCAGATGCTGCACCACAGCTGCTTGAAGATGCAATACTTGCGAAGCTTTGGTGCAACCTGCGACTCTCAGGTTGCACATGTGACACCAAGTGCGATTTGCACTAGATGCGCAGGGGTATTTTTGTCTGGAAATTGTTCCCGTTTTGGATATTCTATAAATAGATTTTCTAAGGTTTTGGACTTATTATTTTACATATTTTAAGTTGTCTTTTTGTGGAGCTCATTTATTATTGGTTGGTGAAGCTTTTAGAAGATTCTTTTGCTTTTGTCATCTTCTCCATTCAATACTTTTGTAAGCTTTATGAATACACTTTACACTATTGCTTTACCTTTAATGAATATTAGTAGCTAATCTCTTTAGCTAAGGTTGTGGGACCAAATGTGTTAGTTATGTGATTGGGTTTCATATTCATACTTCATTTATATGCTAATGGTGTTTTCTATTAACTATTCAAGCATTAATGTCTTGTGATGGTGTACAACATTACTTGTGCCTTAATACCATTACTTTGCTTGGAAAAGAAAGTAGAGGTTAGAAAAAGAGTTAATAGCAATAATTTGGGTCAATAAATCTATCTAATAGCTTGAGCTAGGAATAGAAAATCTAGTTGAGGCTAAATGGGTGTTCTCATATAAAACATTCTAGGGCTTGGAAAAGCCTAGGATGAAATTTGCTAATTTGGTTGGAAAACTTTTAGCAAGATTCGCGTGACCCTTGGTTTAATGCATCTAGGTATATGAATAAGTTGAATTGATACCCAAGCGCATTACTTTCCATTGGAACCACAACCTTGGTCCCACTCACCAATAGTTTACATCTCATAACCATTCTTAGTCTTTAATGAACAAACAACAACCAACCTACTATTATATTCCCCTCTTCCTTGAAATATAGACTAATAGTCAGGCGTTATACTTGACAAGTATATTTCTTCATTGTATTCTCTGTGGGATTTGACCCCAACCTCGTTGGGTTCTATATTTGACAACGACCGCTTACTCCTGATATTAAAGGTGTAATTTGGGCGTATCAAATTTTGGCGCCGCTGCCGGGGAATACGGTCTAGAAATTTACTAACTAGTGTAAAACTTTACTTTTAGTCTTTATTTCTTTTCTTATTTACTTTTGTTGTTGTGTGTTGTGCAGGCAATATGGACGAGGAGGGTAACCCCATCCAAAATCCACTAGTGGCGGTCGGTGAAGAAGCTGCGGGGGCAGGCTATGCAGCCGCAATTCAGCCCCCGCCTCTAATTGGAAACTCGAGTTTCCACGTGACCAACACAATGCTACACCTGCTCAACACTAAGGGCTTGTTTGGGGGTCTACCCAAAGATGACCCGAATAGGCACCTTAGGAACTTTCTTGGGGTTTGTTCTACCAATGTGCATCCGGGCATCTCAATTGAAGCAGTCAAGCTACGGCTCTTCTCGTACTCCCTAACGGGGGAAGCCACGGCTTGGTTAGATGATCTTCCGTCCGGATCCATCACTACTTGGGAGGAATTGACTGAAGTATTCCTCAAGAAGTTCTTCCCTCCATCGCGAATGTTACAACTTCGTGACGAAATCAACAACTTTTATCAATTTCTTGATGAGGCTCTCCATGAAACTTGGATTCGTTTTAAAAAGAAAGTGAAAAGTTATCCCAAGCATGGGTTGCCCGATAGTGTGCTTCTACAAACATTTTATAGGTCTTTAGACTCGGTCAACAAATCAGTGGCGAACAACATTGCGGAGGGGTCTATTATGGATAATTTTTATGCCACCGTTTGTGAATTGTTGGATAAATTGACCGAGACTAATGAAGCATGGCACACTAGGGATCCGGAAGTAGGTGGAAGAAGTTCCTCAAAAAATGTGCTCACTCGTGAGATGATTAAGAAGGAGGAAGAGAGAGATGAATCCATGGCCAAACTTGTCACCCAAAAGGACCTTCTTACAAAACATGTCATGGGTGGCGAAAGCAAAAAGGTGAATGCGGTAGAATTCTATGAAGGGGGTTCTCCGAATGAGCAATATTTCCAAATGTATGATGAGGAGGCAAGTTATGTCAACAATCTAAGAGAGGGTTCCCGTCCGAACTACCAAGGTCCGAGTCAAAGATCTTAGCGGCAAGGTCAAGGGAATCAAGGTTGGAACAAAGATCAAGGTCACTCTAATTGGAGAGATAATCGTGACAACAATCAAGGGGGTTACAACAACAATTACAGCAATCATCGGAGCTCAAATCCGTATGTCCCTCCAAAGGGTAATCAACCAAGCTCTAGTCAACCGCCAACTAGCGATCCTGCTAGTTCAAAAATTGAAGATATGTTGTCAAGAGTGTTGAAGAAAGTGGAATCCACTGATACCTTTTGCAAGGAGACTAGAGATGAGGTTAAATCAATGGGGCAAGTTGTGAGTTCGCACTCCACCTCCATTAAACAATTGGAGTCTCAACTTGGCCAAATCTCGGCTATCCTCAACCAAAGTGTTACACCCCGAAAATTTTTCGTTAACGAAGGGCACGATGTATACGATGTTTCGATAAGAAATAAATACCATCTGATGATTTTAAATAAGATTTCAAAGCCAATTGAGGTAGGAGATGAAAGTGCTAGAACCTTGTTCAGAGATGTTTTTGCTGGTATTGACCCAGATTTAGATGCTCAAGTCAAATTTGGAGCATTCCAAAAACTTGGAGATCCAACTGCAAAAAGACAGGCAGCCTGATACAACATTGCTTTGGTATTTTTCTTTCGCCCTTATTTTCTTTCTTTTACTTTTATTGACATAGGGTACCAGAGAAATCTTTATTTAAATCAACTTCGTTTTTACTCTTGTTCGTTCTTTATCTGGAATATGATAAAAAAAAAAAAAAAAAAAACAGGTATGAAAGCTATAATTGTAAACCACGATCGAATCTATTTGTTAAGGAAAGCAAGGTATATGTTATGTGTCGGACAGAAATTACGAGTATCAAATTAATGATGGCTTAATGATATTTTGGAGAAGAGTTGTAATGTTCCCTAGATCGGTAACGAGGTGTTAAACAAGTATCAAGAAGGTTCCATAAGGATTTGAGGTCAAACAAAGTGACGAGAACAAGATCGGAGAAAAGATGGGTTCTACGGCCGATTATACGGTCCGTATAATGTTATACGGTATGTATAATGGACCGCAGAATCGTCACAGTTAAGGTCCCTCACTGATGGGATTATACGGTCACTTATATGGACCGTATAAAATTATACGGACCGTATAATGTGCCGTATAATGGTCACAGAATGAGTTGTTGAATGGAGTGATTTCACGGTCACTTATACGGACCGTATAAAATTATACGGGCCGTATAATTGACACAGAAAAGGATGGTTGCTGAACCAAATTCACGGTCAGTTATACGGACCGTATAAATTTATACAGACCGTATAAGTGTCCGTATAATTTCGTCGGGACAGATTTTTAATTTATAAAAAGAGCACCCCAAGTTCATTATTTTCATTTCATTTTCATTCTCCACAACTCAAGAATTCTCTGGAACCTTCCGCACACTCCATATACAAGAAATCATGAGAAATTGATGATCAACTCATCAAATCAACAAAACTAAGTGTGAGAAACACATCAAAGTTCATCCAAGTCAAGAAATTCCGTAGGGTTTTGCTCAAGTGAAGTATTTTCACTTAAAGTTCATTCCCACACTATCAAAGGTAAGTTTTATGATATTTACATGTTATTTAAGGTGTTGAAAAGTTGAAACACTTGAATTGTGGAAGGGTATAGGAAATGGGTCATGAAAGTGGGAATAGTGTTATTTTTTAGTAGTACTTTGGAATGAATCATGAATATTGATATGTTGTGATTGTAATTACGTTATGAATGATGTTAAGAGCATGATAGAAACATTAGATGAGAATGAATGTAATGTTGTTCTATGATCATGATTATGGATGACCTTGAGAGGAAATTGTGGGGATTGGATAATGACGAATTGGATAAAAGTTATTGATGATGATATTATGAATGTTGTTATTGAGGTTTGGGAGTTGATATGTGATATGGATAAAGTAGTATAAATAAAGGAGATGTTGCTCAATTTTCTCTAACTTAGTTCAAATACGCTTATGTTATCGATTATCTAATATGAGTATGAACTCTCTTGAAAGTAGAAACGTGAATATTGGAAGAACAACGATCGAACGGTAGAGTAGCTATGAAAGAGGTATGTAAGGCTAATCCTTTCCTTCTAAGGCATGAATCTTCCTAATTTTCCTAAATAACGGAAATTATGAGTCCATAACTATAAGAAACCACCTACGCACATGATAAAGAAAGGAGATACGATACGAGCATGATATGATAATGATGAATATAAGTATGAAGAATCCTAGAGTAATATAAGATGTCCATGAAGCTAATAATTCTTATTATGATCCATTGATGTTGTTCATTGTATACACTCATCTTATATGCTAATTCCCTCAAGGTGAGGCAGAATGCTTATGAATGCTCCATAACGGAATCGGGGGTTCACGACCTTATGTCACCCCGATAGAGTACAGTTGTCTTAAGCCTCCAGTCATGCATTATGATAATAGTATGATGAGAATATGATAAGTCTATGGGATGTACATGATGATATCACACCGCGCATACATGGCCTGACAGACACCGCTAAAGCGGGCAGCGTATACACCATGTCGAGATGGCATGGGCATACACCACTAGTGGGCGACATGAGATGATACCCCGGACGCAGGAGGCCTGGACGCAGGATAATGATTATCACACCGTATCTATATGGTCAGGCAGCTTATACATATATGCATACATGATATGATGATGGTTATGAAGTAAGTTAGCATGCATTATTTCAGTTTTAAGTGACAGTCAGTTACAGATCGCTCTTCACTCGATGTCTCCGTATTTCATTGATATATCATTATTTTTTATGCCTTACATACTCAGTACAATGTTCGTACTGACGTCCGTTTTCTTTCGACGCTGTGTTCATGCCCACAGGTAGACAGGGAGACAGTGCAGATCCATAGGAGCTATCAGCAGATTTACAGGAGCACTCCATTATTCCGGAGGTGCTATTTGGTCGATTCTTTTGTGTATATATACATATATGTATTTTGGGCACGACGGGATCCTGTCCCGTCCATATGTCTAGTACTCCAGTAGAGGCTCGTAGATACGCATGTGTGGGTAGTATGGTCTCACGATGTTACTATTGTATATATATTATTATTTTTGATAGCCGATGGGATTATGTACATAGAAGCAATTATGTTTCCAAATGAAAAATGGTTGTCCTATGATTATGAACACGTGAATAGTAAAGAAGTGTATAATAAGTATGATGAGTAATAGAATGAGTGGTGCTCGGTAGTTAGCCCCAGGAACCCGTCATGGCCCCTAGTCGGGTCGTGACACAAAGGCATAAAGGCTCACTCCCTAGTGATACAGTTGCAAATCCAAGGAATGATGGTGATTATAAATGCAATGCAATTACTACTAGGAGTGGCAAGACAATTGGGGAAGAGGCATTGGTGGAAGAGGATGTGTTAGGTGATATTGAGAAAATGGTTGAAGAACCCATAGTTGTTGATGAATAAGTGAATCCAAAGAAGATGCGGGATAGTATTGAAAAGCCCATTGTTATTGAGGATCCTCCGGAAACTAACGATGCTTCAAAAAGCAAGGAAGCGGTAGAGGAGGTACCAAGGGCTTCACCGCCCGTTATGAAGCCTCATCCTCTTCTTCCCCAACGATTGGAAAAGAAAACGGACGATGGAAAATTCCTCAAGTTGATCGATCGATTAAAAGTGCTCTCAATAAATATTCCATTGGTTGAGGCACTTGAGCAAATGCTCGGTTATGCAAAGTTCATGAAAGATCTTGTGACCAAAAGAAGGAGTCCTGGACTTAAAACATTGGGGGCACTCATCATTGTAGTGCAATCGTTACCAAAGCTTTGGTACAAAAAACGAAGACGCCGGAGTGTTCACAATTCTATGCACCATCGGTAAATACAAGTTTGCAAAAGCTTTATGTGATCATGGAGCAAGCATCAATTTGATGCCGCTATCTATATTCAACAAGTTGGGATTGGGCACTCCCCGTCCCACCACGATGAGATTACTTATGGCGGATAGGACCGTAAAGAGTCCCATTGGTATTCTTTATGATGTGTTTGTAAGAGTGGATAGATTTATTTTTCCAGTTGATTTTGTGATCTTGGATTGTGAAGTTGACTTTAAAGTTCCCATAATCTTGGGAAGACCATTCTTAGCTACGGGGCGTGCCCTCGTGGATGTGGAGGGAGGTGATTTAAATTTTAGGATGAATGATGAAGAGATCACTTTCCATATTTGCAAGTCAATGAAACAACCGGCGGATATGAGTGTTGTGTTGGTTATTGATACAATCGATGAAGCAATGGAGACAACCATAGAACATGAGCATATAGGTAATATATTAGTGGCAGTGATAATGAACTATGAAGGGGACAATAAAGAAGAGTTTGAGGAGACGGTCGATGCATTGATTGGAATGGGATCTTACCACCTCAATCCAAAGAAAGTTGATCTTGATTTGGAAAACCAAGAAACTCCTCCTGCAAAGCCTTCAATTATTGAGCCTCCTACTTTGAAACTCAAACCTCTTCCTTCACATTTGAGGTATGAGTTTCTTGGACCCAACAACACATTCCCCGTGATTATATCCTCCCGGTTGACGGATGAGCAAAGAGAGAGATTGATAGTGATCTTGAGAAGATACAAAAAAGCTATTGGGTGGTGTATCGCGGATATCCAAGGGATTCCGCCCGATATTTGTACTCATAAAATTCAACTTGATGAAAAATCTAAGTGAAGCGTCGAACATCAAAGGAGGTTAAATCCTCCTATGCAAGAGGTTATGAAGAATGAGACCATCAAGTGGTTAGACGCCGGTGTAGTGTACCCGATATCGGATAGCTCTTGGGTGAGTCTAGTTCAATGCGTTCCCAAAAAGGGTGGAATCACCGTGGTCACAAATGCTAAAAATGAGTTGATCCCCACTCGCAAGGTCACCGGATGGAGGGTCTGCATGGATTATCGGAAGTTGAATAAGTGGACCAAAAAGGACCACTTCCCAATGCAATTCATGAATCAAATTCTTGATAGGCTTGCGGGAAGGGATTATTATTGTTTCCTTGATGGGTATTCGGGATATAACTAAATCACCATTGCCCCCGAGGATCAAGAGAAAATCACTTTCACTTGTCCTTATGGGACCTTTGCTTTCAAGAGAATACCTTTTGGGTTATGTAATGCACCTGCACATTTCAACGTTGTATGATGTCTATTTTCTCCGACATGGTTGAGGAGTCCATTGAAATCTTCATGGATGACTTTTCCGTGGTTGGGGATTCCTTTGATGAATGCTTGGAGAATCTTGCCCAAGTATTGAAACGATGTGAAGAGACAAATTTGGTTCTAAATTGGGAGAAGTGTCTCTTCATGGTTAGAAAAGGCATTGTCTTGGGTCACAAGATTTCGGAAAAGGGGCTTGAGGTTGATCAAGATAAAATTGAGGTTATTGTCAAGTTTCCACCCCCAATCTCCGTCAAAGGTGTTCGTACGTTCCTTGGGAATACCGGGTTTTATAGAAGATTAATCAAGGATTTCTCAAAAATAGCCAACCCTCTATGCAAATTGTTAGAGAAGGAATCAAAGTTTGCATTTGATGGTTCTTGTTTGAAGGCATTTGAGGGTTTGAAAGAGAGACTCACCTCGGCTCCTATCATCATTGCCCCGGATTGGTCCCAACCCTTTGAGTTGATGTGCGATGCAAGTGGATTTGCCATGGGGGCTGTTCTTGGCCAAAAGCGTGATAAGATCTTTCACCCAATTTATTATGCAAGCAAGACTCTGAACGGTGCCCAAATGAATTACACTGTCACCGAGCAAGAGTTGCTTGCTATTGTGTTCACTTTTGAAAAGTTCCGGACTTACTTGTTGGGAACCCATGTGGTCGTCTACACTGATCATGCGGCTTTACGTTACCTCATAACAAAGAAAGATACAAAACCGAGGTTGATACGTTGGGTCCTTCTCTAGCAAGAGTTTGACTTTGAAGTCAAGAATAGAAAGGGTTGTGAAAATCAAGCGGCGGACCATTTTTCTCGTCTTGAAGAAGGAGGGCGTCCATTGGATGGTTTAGAAATCAATGAGTCATTCCCAGATGAGCAAGTAATGGTCGGGTCGCATGACATAATTCCTTGGTATGCCGATTTTGCTAACTTTCACGTAAGTGACATCATGCCGGAGGATTTGAACTTCCACCAAAAGAAAAAGTTTTTGAGTGATGCCCGCAAATTCTATTGGGATGAGCCATATCTATTCCGGGTTTGAGCCGACAACATCATAAGGAGGTGCATACCCGAAGTAGAAATAATGCCCATCATCGAAGCTTGTCACTCATCACCGGTTGGTGGACACCATAGTAGTTCAAGAACAGCGGCTAAGGTTCTTCAGAGTGGCTTTTATTGGCCAATAATCCATCAAGATGCACATTATTTTGTGAAGGCTAGTGATCAATGTCAAAGGCATGGGGGCATCTCGAGGAGGCATGGGCTACCGATGACCCCGGTTCTTGAGGTTGAATTATTTGATGTATGGGATATTGACTTTATGGGTTCATTTGTAAGTTCCTACAATAACAAGTACATTCTTGTGGCGGTGGACTACATGTCTAAATGGGTGGAAGCCGTTGCGCTCCCTAATAATGAAGGACGAAGTGTCACTGCATTCTTGAAGAGGCATATTTTCTCAAGATTTGGAACCCCAAGGGCAATCATTAGTGATGGGGGCTCTCATTTTTGCAACCGGGTATTCAAGACTCTTCTTGAGAAGTATGGAGTAAAGCACAAAGTTGCCACCCCATATCATCCCCAAACGAGTGGACAAGTTAAAGTCTCAAACAGGGAGATTAAGAGCATACTCTCTAAAATAGTGAGTGCTAATCAGACCGATTGGTCAAAGAGATTGGATGATGCTTTATAGGCCTACCGAACGGCTTATAAGACACCAATTGGTATGTCTCCTTATCAGCTGGTCTTTGGCAAAGCTTGCCATCTACCCGTGGAACTTGAACATAAGGCATTGTGGGCCTTGAAAAAGTTGAATCTGGATTGGAGTGATGCCTCAAACTTGAGGACGGAACAACTTAATGAGCTTGATGAATTTTGACTTAGAGCTTATACTAGCTCTTCACTCTACAAGGACCGAATGAAACACTTCCATGATAAGAAGATTTTGCAAAGAGAATTTAGCCCCGGGGATCGCGTATTGTTGTTCAACTCAAGGCTCCGGTTGTTTCTCGGAAAGTTAAAATCCAAATGGTCCAGCCCGTTTGAAATCACACAAGTGTTCCCACATGGAGCAATTGAACTTGTTTGCCCAAGTGGCAATAAAATCAAAGTGAACGGGCAAAGGGTGAAGCATTACTTGGGATCTCAGAATGAAGCAAAGATTATCGAGGTCTTCTTCCTCAATGAGCCATGAATAGGTACCAACGTCATGCTGCGACGTAAAATCAAGCGCTTCTTGGGAGGAAAACCCAAGTTTTCATTTTCATGTGTTTGTTGTTTTTACTTTCGTGATGTTTTTGATGTGTGTCTAAGTGTGTAGGAATAAATTGTGTGCACAAATAAGAAGAGTTGGGAAATGCCAACAGGCATAACATGCTGCAGCACATGCCACTCGCATGTCGTGTCTGCTGCAGCACCTGCGCCTCGCAGGTGATGCAAAATTCCAGGCCAAGAAAGCCAAACTTCCTATCAACGGATACGAAGAGCTGGCACTACATGCGACTCACATGTTACACATGCTGCATCACATGCGAGTCGCATGTTATGCAGGTAAGTGCGCAGTCATCGGGTCAACACCGACCCGACTCGTCTGTTTTGAATTTTTTTTTAAATATAAGAGACGCAACTGACAATTCATCAGTTATGCCTCTTCCGTTTCCCTCTCCTCATTTCTCCTTCTTCCCTCCTATATCATTCCATTACCCCAATTCACTCAAATCATTCTTAATCACACTACAAATCATCACTAGGGTTTTTTTCTCTTTTACATTGGCAAAGATTTCACGTGTGCTAACTGTCTTCAACTCTCAAGGTATGTCCACTCCACTCCTATTTACATTTAGTGGTGCCTAAGAATTGCTAAATCCCCTGTCATTGCCATGCCATTCCACTTGGTGAAATTAGTTAGTGGGTAGAATTATCTTGTGCATTTGATGGGTTGTTGGAGAGTGATGAACAATGGGAATTCTTGAGTATCCATGCTTGTGTAGTCCTACTAGGATGATTAAAATATGTGGTTGTTGATGCATAATTAGATAGCGACTGGGGAATTCTTGAGTACCCATTGTTGTAAGAATTAATAGTTGATGCAAGCTCTCAACTTGTTTGATGAAATCCCTAAATGAACCTGTGAGTGTTTCGATATTGTGGAAGTGTGATCATTCGCCAACCATGGGGAATTCTTAAGTACCCAAGGCACATTGCTTGTAGAATAGGACCCATGATGCCCTCTGATTTGTAAAATTGACATTGTCTTTTATGAGGGATGAACATCGAACATTGGCACGGGTGATTAAATAGCTTTTCCCAATGATAGATGGGGTGACAGCCCACTTAAGGGAAATAGTTATATGAGTACGTTCTTGTGTGTGTGCATATGTGTTGTGTATTTATATCCATAAAAAAAAAATCCTTCAGTGCTTTACCAGCGAGCAGCATCTGCGAGTGGCATGTTTAACATGTGAATCGCACCTGCTGCAGCAGATGTTGACAGTGAAGAACAAAAATCAGGTCCTCAATGTGTAGCACCTGCGACACTACCTGCGAGTTGCATGTCACACATGCGACTCGCATGTGGTGTTTCGCAGGTGATGCCACCCTGCAATGTTATGTTTTTTCCCCGCTTCTTTCTTGTTACTTAAAGAGCACCATAAATAGTGGGTATATTTTTGTGTGATGTGCAGGATGGATCGAACAAATAAAGCACAAGGTGGAGGAAAAAAAGCAACACGACAAGCCTCCACCTCTAGAAGAAAAGAAAAGGCATCTGCGGATCCGGTCCCCCAGTCTGAAGAGGGGACACATGAGGCTTCCTCACCTGAGCCCGAGGATGCTATCACAAGAGGTGAAAGAAGGGAAGCAATGGAGCAACGATTCACCGTGCCTCAATCCAGGGACCTGTACAAGGCTTGGAGCGTCATTAAGCCCGATGGAAATCCAGTCCGGGGCTTCATTGTAGAAAAGAGGGTCACTTTGAATGGTCTACAAGACCAATGCCCAGGCATCATCCGTAAGCTCGAGGCCTTGAGATGGACCTATTTCATGCAGCCGGCTGAATACTGCCCAGCCCTTGTGATGGAATTCTATGCGGCTTATGCAGCCAAGTTGAATGCAAAGATCTCGCGCTGCCAACCAAAAAAAAATGTGGAACACTTCTGTTGGGTTCCGGTTCAGGGGAAGGATGTTGATTGTGCTGCCGATACCATAACTTCTATCTTACATGAGCAGCGAAGAGAAACAGACCCTATTGAAGGTTAGCCTCCGGTGAGTTCTGAATATGATTTAAGGATGGAAAACCCGGAGGAGCAGCGAGAGTGGGTTGCTTCGGTGATTGCCTCAGGGACTCTGCCATGGCTGGATCCATTTGTGTCCATTGAGAAGGACGTTTTCAACCGCGAAGCTAAGTTTTGGCTATTACTAGTATCATCACGGGTGATTCCCTCCAAGAACAACACCTACATACCGATTGCAAAGTGTATTCTCATTGCCTCACTTATGTTCGAGTACCTCGTCAATGTAGGAGTAATTATCCGAGATGAGATCAAGAATAAGTCCACTCAAAAGGGCACATCATTCCCTTTACCTTGCTTTATCACTGAATTATGCTGAAGAAAGAAGGTTCGTGATATTCCTCGGCTAGACAGGGTATTAAAGGCTGACCAAACAATAGATTACACCAAATTAGAATCGGGGACTAGAAAGAGAAAGCGGGTGAGCCCAGAGCCGAGAGCCTCGGCAACAGTACTAGAAGCTCACATTCTTGAGCCGGAGGACTTGGCCACAGACGATGATGCGACAACTCCTAGTTCTATGCCTCGAGCTCTGGGGCCTGACCCTCTGAGTGCTCCATCTTCCACTACAGTTCCCTCTGCCCCCATTCCACCATCCACCACAGTAGCTCGTAGGGTGTCTAGCGAGGTATGCGAGTGCTTCGGGCAGCGGATGCTAAGGTCAATTGGCTAGTTGAGAAGCTTCCTAATTTTGTGAAAGAGGCTATTGAGGCAGCAATGACACCATATACTCAGGTTGTCACAGATATTAGGAAAGAGCAGGACAAAATTAAGGAGCATGTACGCCAGATCGATCGTCGGTTGGAGCGTATTGAGGGGGTAGTGAAGGAGGACTTCTAGTTATTCAGGCAAACCTAACAAAGGTCAAGAAGGATATTCAGGTATTGAAAGTCCCGAACATTGAGCTCAGTGTACCTATTCTATCATCCGGTGCCTCTTTATTCTCTACTAGGCCCACAATACTTGTCATGCCTTCGAGAAAAGGGGTTGAGGAGCTAGCTGGGGAGGAAGAAGAAAATGAGGAAGAAGAGGAAGATGAGGAGGAAAAAAGTGAGGAAGAGTTCGACGAGGAGCTTGAGGGTGATCCAACTGTTGAGAGGCTACAGCTGTCTCGAGTTATTGAGACAGAGCAGGAGGCCCGAGAGAGAGAGCATCTTGAGGAGGCACGTACTTCCGCCCGGGCTGCTGGTATTCCTGAGGAAGAGATTGACACATATGTGGCCATGCAGCAGTCCTATGAGGCGAGCAGGAAGTCAAGGGGGGCCTCCCAACCCCCGAGGGCGGGTGAGGACAGTTCATCCGCCCCCCCTCCAGCTGACACACCTTTTCCCCCGTCTGTGGGTCCTGAGATAGTGACACCCGAGTCAGAGGCAACAATCAAGGGTGATACTGAGCTGACTCCATTGATAGTGCCTCCGTTGGAGGTCCTCCCTACTGATCAAACACCATCGGACGCCTGACGCGTCCATCGTGAGCTACTCATCTCTTGTACTACATTTGATGCATTGGGGACACTGCATATTCCTTTTGTTGGGGGTGGGACAGCTCATGTTTCATATGTTTGTTTTTGTTGTTGTAGGATAGCTCATGTTTAAGTTTTGTGTACTTGTAGTTTTTCATTTTTTTCATTGCCAAGTATAATAGTGATGGTTGATCAGTTTATAGCATAAATGTTTTTGTCATATTTCGTTTTTCCATCGTGTTTTAATAACACTCCTCCCAAAATTTTTGCATATGTACTTAGATGGAAGGAGCAACACTAACATGACGCGTTTGGTGACACACAGATGTTTTGCAAAGCCTAGAATGATGGGTTGAGAAGTAATTAGAAAATAGCAAAGTAATCCATGTGCCATGTGTGTGAGATGTTATTGTTCTAGTCTTGTGCATAATTGTGATCTAGAACTTGCCCGGAAAGTGTCTCAAGGCAAAATCCTAAACTACACTTGTTTGAAAGAGGATATTAGGCTCTCTTTGGACCGCCACTAAACCTAAAAATTCCTACCCATTGCATTTATATCCTAGTTAACCCATTTTTGAGCCTTAACTTTGTTTTTCTTTTCTTTTATTACAACCTTGTGACAAGCCCAGTCCCTTTTGCCCTTGTTTACCCACCTTTTGGCACCATATCTCCCTAAGCGAGTCGAATACGCTAAAATAGGCTAAAGCGCCTAAGTTTGGGGGTGGTAGCTGGCAAGAGAAGGTATGGTATGTGATGGAGAGTAAAAGGACACAAAAAAAGTGTATATGTAGACATATGTGTATAGAAAGGTGTGTATGTGTACATATAAATTGTATGTTTAGTTGTGAACACGAGTGTGTGAATAATGGTTATGACGTAAGAAATAAATGGGGAAAATAGGGAGGCAATAACAATATTGGCTAAAGGAGGTACGAATGGGCGGTAAATGCTTAAATGTTGAAGAAGGGACAGATTAGGTGAAGGAACCGTGTTCGAAAATGCTTAGGGAGAAGTCAAGTCACTCTTACCCAAATTACACCCTACCTTAACCCCGAACCTTAGCTATGACCCGCAAGTCCTAATTGATTTTGAACAAAGTGTGTTTACATTAGTGGAGAAATACTTAAAGGACAAGCTTATGGCACCGCATTTGTGTACTTGTACATTATCTTTTCTGAGTGTGAGTTGTTCTCTCCTTATTCGTCTTTTTTCCCAGTTGCTATTTATAAATATGTGTGTGGGACTTTCTTTGGTCATTTGTGAGGGCATGTGGATTACTAAGCTCAATGAAAATATTACTTCTTGACGCTTCATTTGAAGCCGTTTCCTTAAAAGCTAACATTGTGTCACCAAGTGCAGCAGTTGCTTAATGCTAGACCTTTGAGGAAGGCACCATGTTTGGCAACAAGAGGGAGGGGAACTCATATTTTAAATGAATATGTTTTGACTGATCACGATCATCACTGTAGTACCTTAGCAATTGGCATATATTGTAGTTTTGCTTTAACTGCTTGAGGACAAGCAAAAGTATAAGTTTGGGGGTGTTGATGTGCCGTGAAATTACGGCGCATTCGACGCCAACTGCTTAGTCTTTTGTAAATCCTCAAGTATTTTGATGTCATTTCTCGTGCTTTTGTGTTAATTTGTAGAATAACATGTGTTGGAAGCGACTTGAGGCAAAATGAAGTAAAAACTAGCTGAAATGAACCCGAACATCACCTGCGAATCGCATGTACTGCATGCGACTCGCAGGTGCTGCTGCATCTAATGACAGAGATGGCTAAAAAGGAAAATAGTGGTGCAACACATGCGATCGCATGTGGTACATGCGAGTCGCACCTGATGCAGCAGATGCTGCACCACAGCTGCTTGAAGATACAGTACCTGCGAAGCTTTGGTGCAACCTGCGAGTCGCAGGTTGCACATGCGACACCAAGTGCGATTCGCACTAGATGCGCAGGGGTATTTTTGTCTGGAAATTATTCGCGTTTTGGATATTCTATAAATAGATTTTCTAGGGTTTTGGACCTATTATTCTACAGATTTTAAGTTGTCTTTTTGTGGAGCTCATTTATTATTGGTTGGTGAAGCTTTTAGGAGATTCTTTTGCTTTTGTCATCTTCTCCATTCAATACTTTTGTAAGCTTTATGAATACACTTTACACTATTGTTTTACCTTTAATGAATATTGGTAGCTAATCTTTTTAGCTAAGGTTGTGGGACTAAATGTGTTAGTTATGTGATTGGGTTTCATATTCATACTTCATTTATATGCTAATGGTGTTTTCTATTAACTCTTCAAGCATTAATGTCTTGTGATGGTGTACAACATTACTTGTGCCTTAATACCATTACTTTGCTTGGAAAAGAAAGTAGAGGTTAGGAAAAGAGTTAATAGTAACAATTTGGGTCATTAAATTCATCTAATAGCTTGAGCTAGGAATAGGAAAGTTAGTTGAGGCTAAATGGGTGTTCTCATATAAAACATTCTAGGGCTTGGAAAAGCCTAGGATAAAATTTGCTAATTTGGTTGGAAAAGTTTTAGCAAGATTCGCGTGACCCTCGGTTTAATGCATCTAGGTATATGAATAAGTTGAATTATAACTAGTAAACAATCATTATTTATTTAAATAAATACAAATTGTTTACGATAAACAACAAAAATTTGCTCGGACAATCCCTTATTGTTTATATAAGAACCCCACTTTTTGTAAATTATAGTACACAGTCAGTGGTTGTTTAAACAGATACTGATTGTTTACATTAAACAACAAGAAGTTGTTCAAACAACCACTTGTTGTTTACATTCACTTGCGTCTAATTATATTCTTCGTTAAGTCATATCTTGGTGTTCACTTATTATTACATTATTAAATTAATATTCAATTAAGTAATCTTATGTATAATTAACTATTAACTTACTGGCTTCCCAACAATTGAACATCAAAATAGTCATTCGACAGATAATAAAATTATAATGTATTGATTTAATTAAAATTAAACATCATTGGTGATTCTAAAACATAACTTATTGATCTATTGATATTTAACATCAATTAGGTGATTATATATTATGAATAATCAAACATTAACTTATTGATTTGATAACAATTGAACCTTGAACGAGTCTTCTACTGATTGGTTAACCTTAACTTATTGATTTGATTAAAATCGAACATCAGATGAGTGATTCTACTAATAATTTAATAATAACTTATTGATATAGTGATAATTGCATCAATTGGGTAATTGTATGAATAATCGAACATTAACTTACTAACTTGAATACAATTCATCATTGGATGAGTCATTCTACATATAGTTAACCTTAACTTATTAATTTGATTAGAATTGAGCATTAGTTGAGTGATTTCATTGGAGTTTAGGGTTTATCGAAAATAGTCTCTCTACCCCTCAAAAGGCAGGGGTAAGGTTTGCGTACATCCTACTCTCCCGAGACCCCACTTATGGAATTACACTGGGTATTTTGTTGTTGTTGAGTGATTTTGCTAATAATAACGATATCTTATTTATATAAGGACAATTGAGCATTAATTATGTGATTCTATGAATAATCAAATCTTAACTTATTGACTCTATAACAATTAAATATTGAACGAGTCATTTTACGGATAGGTAAACCTTAACGTGATGATTTGATTGGAATTAAACATCAATTGAGCGATTTCAGTAATAATTTTAACAATAACCTATTCATCTAGTGATATGTAAATATTAATTGGGAAATTCAATGAATAATTAGATAAACGACATGTTTTTGTTTGATAAATAACCGATTATATATCGTAAACAACTCATTATTGTTTAAGACAAATACTAATTATTTAAACAACGAGCGAATCGTTTAAACAATCACCAGTTGATTACACTAAACAACTTTAGCTTTTTTAAACAACATGTGGTTGTTTACGTTAACGTACATTTAATGCTTCATTATGTTACTAAATTGATGTTAATTTCTAATAAATTAATAAATACGCATTAACTAGATGTTCATCTACTAGTGAAATTCAGTTGATGTTATTTATCATTAATTCAATAAATATAATGTTAACTAGTCGTTGGAATGTTGTTCTCTATTAAAGATATATATATATATATATATATATATTTGTCCTCCTTCTTGGTGTGCAAGGATGTATTTTTCTCCAAAAGCTCAGAAGAAATCTCCAAAAAAATTCAAATGGCATTGGATGAAAGGCGTTTGCACTACAAGAAGTTGTTTAAATCGCATTGTGATTGTTTATATATACATGGAGCAAATATGTGTAGGTTTCTGTGTAAACAACTATTTTAATATTAAAAAACTAAAAGGTTGTTTAAACAACCTAAAATTGTTTAAACAACTACTAAGTTGTTTATACATGAAACCGACGTGTGCAGGTTCTTTGTATAAACCACTTTTGTAGTTGTTTAAATACCTTAGTTTAAGCTGCCACAGATGAAAAACGTACATATGCAAAATTCTTAAAACACTTTTTTTCCACTTTTTTTAAATCGCTAGAATGGACATAATATTTTTTTGAAGTAATATCCACACTGGATTGACAAAAGTTCAAGAACCAAGCAACAAAGATAAATCTACGTCAATTTAAAATAATGCAAATGCAAAACAAGAAGGTGAGATTGAATTTTGTCTGAAAACTGAGATTGTTGAAGAAAAAGAAGGAGGAGGAGAAGAAGAAGAAGAAGAAGAAGAAGAAGAAGAAGAAGAAGAAGATATGAAGAAGAGAAAGAATGGCTCTGGTTGAGAAGAGGAGGAAGAAGAAGAAGAAAAAGGGGAGAATATGTAGGTTGGAAGAGGAGGAAGAAGAAATAGCGTGCAAGATTTATTTATTTTTCTGGTAAAGAAATGCTTTTATATTTGGGCCTTTGTGTACATTAAAAAACTTAGGGGTATATAAAAACTTAGCTTTTAAATGAGATTATCCTCATTAAGATAAGAGTCTCTTTTACTCAATTTTTAGAACTTAAGTCTTCATTCCTTAAATAAATAACTCAAAGATCTCTTTTAATTCCATCTCCCTTTCTCCAATTCATCTTCTTCCTCAACTCCATCCTTCTCTCGTTTTTCAGATTTCAAACCTAGGAATTCCAACTATCAACAATGGTGGATCTCGAATTTCGCCATCAACTTCTCTCTAACAGCAACCTAATCACTGTTTCAAGCTTCTATTAGCATTGTCCAAACAATATTTTCTGTTGAAGAAGTTACTCAACCAACTAGGTAGCCTCACTCACAGATCTAAAAATACAACAAGAAAATGGTGAAAATCGAAAAAATTTGGTCAATTTGCGGAAGAAGAAATGATTAAGTTTGCTCAATATATAAATCTTATTTTACTTTACAACCTATGTACTAAATTCTACTACTCACAGTGCACCGAGGCAACAGAGTGTATTGTCTCTCCTGATTCATTTTCTTTATGTATTAATTTTACTATTCACAATGCACCCATTCAATAATCTTTGAATTAACAACAAAAACAGTAGCTTGTAACTCGGGGATATTGCACAATACGATCTGCAAAAGAAATCTTAGACTGAGTTCTTGATCTTATATGTTGTCTAATGTTATGAATTTACCAGTTGAGACAATTTAGCAACTTAAACTTGACAAACTTTGGAATATAAAGTTATGTCTTAAGCAGGGGTGGATCCACAGCGTTGGGTGTGGGTTCGCGGGAACCCACAACTTTTATCCGATCCTTGTATTTATAATATAAAACCCTTCAAATATATACGAAATTTGAGCTGAGAACTCAGTAACAACAGACACTGTTAGCTGGGAACCCACAAGCTTCAAATTATGAATTCGCCTCTGGACTCTTACGCTCCGTTTGGATGGTTGTTTCCCGTGGTTCATTAATGTACAGTACAACATGGTGTTGTATTGTATTGTACTGTATTAATGAACACAATGTTTGGATAGACTGTATCGTTTGTTGTGGTTTAATAACATTTGTATTGTTTGGTTTGACTGTATGGTACTTAGTATAATAACTTATAAGTTTACTAAAATACCCTTAACTTTTAATTAGAAATTAATTTTTATATATTAATAAAACTAAGGTAAATAATAAAATAGGAACTTTAAAAAATAAGTAGGTAGTGGGTGGTAGGGTGGGGGTGAGGGGTTGTGGGGGTGGTGGAGAGGTGGGTGGTTGTGGGATGAGAGTGGGGTAGTGGGTGGTAGGGTGGGGATGAGTGGTTGTGGGGTGGGGTTGGGCAGTGTTGAGAGGTAGTGGGTGGTGGTTGGGGTGGTGGGAGTGAGTGGCAGAGGAGTGGGGTAGTTGGGGGTGGCGGTGGGTGGTAGGGCGGGGGTGGGGGTGAGTGGAGGGGGTGGGGGTGGGGGTGGGGTGGATGGTGGAGGGTGGGGTATAATGGAGAAATGAAATACGTAACCACGGAAAAACCACAAAATCCGTGGTTACAAAAATTGGGACTTTTCATGGTTATATAACCATGAGATGAACCACAATTTTACAACACCATACCACATAATTTTAAGAACAATGGAAACAAACATGGTTTCATAAAAAAACATACATTAATGAACCACGGGAAACTACCATCCAAACAGGGGGTTAAGGCCTGACTTGACTAACTTTAGAATATAAAGTTAGGCCTTAAGACCACTAACTTTATAATATAAATTTAGGTCTTAAGGCCTTATTTGACTAACTTGGAAATATAAAGTTATGTCTTAAGACCTGACTTGATTAACTTGGAATATAAAGTTATGTCTTGAGGCCTAACTTGACTAACTTTGGAATGTAAAGTTATGCCTTAAAGCCTGACTTGACTAACCTCGAAATATAAAGTTAGACCTTAAGGCCTAACTTGAGAATATCAAGTTATGCCTTAAGGCCTAACTTGAGAATATCAAGTTATGCCTTAAGGCCTAACTTGACTAAATTCAGAATATAAAGTTATGCCTTAACGCCTGACTTGACTAACTTCAGAATCTAAAGTTATGCCTTAAGGCCTGACTTGACTAACTTGAAAATCTAAAGTTATGCTTTAAGGCCTAAGTTGACTAATTTCGGAATATAAAGTTAGACCTTAAGGCCTATTCTAAAAAAAAAAAAAAGTTAGACCTTAAGGCCTGACTTGACTAACTTTGAAATCTAAAGTTATGCCTTAAGGCCTAACTTGTCTAATTTTAGAAAAATAAAGTTAGGTTTTAAGGCCTAACTTGAAAAAATTTGAAATCTAAAGTTAGGCCTTAAGGCCTAACTTGACTAACCTTGTAATCTAAATTTATGTTCTAAGGTATAACTTGACTAACTTTGAAATCTAAAGTTATGCGTCTGACTTATTAATTTCGGAATCTAAAGTTAGGCTTGCTTTAACTTGGCTAACTTTGAAATCTAAAGTTATACATTAAGGCCTGACTTGACTAATTTTGGAATCTGAAGTTATGCTTTAAGGTATAACTTGACTAACTTCTGAATTTAAAGTTAGGCTTTAAGACCTGACTTAACTAACTTTGGAATAGGCCAAACCCATCAACAGACACCTGTGGTCGTCCACTTCTTTCACTTGAGCACCTAAAGTGCCCCTTGTTCCATTTAGACACTTCAAGTCGACACTTCATGTTCCACTTAGACACTTTTTATATTATCAGTCAAGTATATAGAATGAGTGTAATACAATCACCGATGACGTGTCAAAATGGCGAATTAAGTGAAGACATGTGGCATATATACTAAAAATAATTATTAAAGAATAAAATATGAATAGAAAAATTATTTTAAAACTATTTAGTAAATTAAAAAAAGGAGCCAAAAAAAAAAACTATTTTCACCCCACCCACCTAACCCCTCCCCTCCGTCCTCCACCTCCGTTCCCCCAACCTCACCCTCTTCCTCCATGTTTTCTTTCTTTCTTTTCTCTCTCGTCCATCTTCTCTATTACTATCGAAATTTCTACTAGATTTTCTCTCTCCTAATTTTCTTACAGATTCATTTCATTTTCAACAATGATTAATTTATCAAGTAAGTAATTCTAAAGAAAAATAGCAAACCCAGATGAAAAATTATGCAAAACTCATCACACACAGTCATCTACATTATCCAAGTTGAGAGTATAGCTTTATGAATCATGAAGATATTTTGGGTTACAATTAATACTTTACAAAGTTCTTCCATATTTGGGTCCAGCAACAAGTTCTGAAAACTTCTTCAATCCAGCCATGATTCTTTCTTCTTCATCACCTCTTTCTTGTAGCAAAGAATTTGATTCACCTTAGCTAAACACATTAATCCTATTTTTGGCAACAAACTTCAAATAGTGACAAAATTGAGTCTCAAAAGGCTGAAAAGGAGGCAAAGAGAAAAGAAGAAAAAGGAACCAAAAAAAAATGGAACTAAAGCTTTCAGAAGTACTACTGTACTAATGAAAAAGGAGTTAGAAAAAGTAATTTAAAAAAAATAAAATAAAACTTGTTCGAAGGAGAGAGGGAGAGAGAAGGAAGAAGAAAAGATTAAAACAAAAAATTGTAAATTTAAGGTCCTCACGAGTCTGTTTAATGTGCAATTCACCCAAGTTGTCATGTCAGCAAAAAATGTCTAAATGACACATTCGAACTCTAACTCGGGTGTCTAAATGGAACAAGGGGCACTTTAGGTGCTCAAGTGAAAGAAGTGGATGATCACAGGTGTCTGTCGATGGGTTTGACCTTTGGAATATAAAGTTATGCCTATATGCAAAACTTCCCATTATTTACACTTCCCATTATTTACACTTACTACTTTTACCCAATAGGGCAAATCTGTTTCTGAAACAGTGCCCCTCTGCTGTATATTTGATCTGTTGAAAATTCAATTGCATAAGTCTTCATAGGCAGGTGAATTCTCCATGTTGTCCGGAGAATCCATTTGTCCACATTAGTGTGGATAATATGCAACTGTACTACTGCTGTGTCAAGATTTGTTGTCTACTTTTATTCTCTTTTACATTTTTCGGAAAATTGCTAAAGCCCAATTGTCATTACTAAAATCAGATAAGGGAAAAAATATGATAAAGTTCCAAAATTTCATGCTTAATATTTTGTCTAACCCAATTGTCATTATTAAAACTAGAGTAGATAACGAAGAAACTTCGAGAAGGGTCCAAAATTTTCATGCTTAACCAAAAATGCATAAAATAGGGGGGGGGGGGGGGGGGGGTGGGGGTCCAATTCCTACTTTATTAATGAAAAAGGGCCTTCTTGCTTATCTCTTTAGTGACGGTTTATGATAAACACAAATTTGGCCGCCTCAATAATGAACAAAAACAGTGGAAGACAAGTAAGTCAGTCCTAAAGTCTAGACGGTATGCATTAGTAAATTGACTTTTTAAACATTAAACAGATAAATAGTGCCTATGAATCATCTGGTTCAGTTCATGGATTCAGTGAACACATTTTTTTAAAAATAAGGTAATTTTATTAATAACAAGTACAAAGATGTACTGTGGATTACAAAAGTAGGGACTTTAAGCCCTCTACATGTTGAAGGATTGCGGCAAATCCAGCATGCTTACAAAAGGATTTACGATAGCAGCAACTTCATCAACTGCTAAACCTACGCGGGTGAGGACAAGAAAAAATGAAAGGAAGGCCAAAAGTTAAAGACCAGCCCATTTAAAGGCCAAAAACTAAAGACCAGCTCATTAGAACTCCAAACCGTGCAATTTTGTGCGCAAGCTTTGGAATTTGACAAGCTAGCTAGGCCGGGCCGGCTCACTACTTCAACGAGCCTTACAATAGTTAGCCCCCTACATAGGCCACCGGCCGGGCCAAGCGGCCAACCTTTAAAAAACATCTTTTAAATATGTTTTTAAATTTAAATTCTTAAGTAAAATGCTAACATAAACATTTACAAGACAATACATAATTTTGCCAATCAAATCTCAAACCACAATTAAATTATTCCAAGAATATTTGTTAAGTACTAATTATCCAATGCTTCCTATTATTAGTAATGCTTATTAGAATTTAGAACTTAGAAATTGTTATTTATATATTTTATAAATATAACATTGTATTTAAATTTTAAAACTTTGGTTTTTAAGATTTGCAATAGGAATATATGATGGGTTATGTAGACTTTGACTCTTCTTGTTATTTTTAGTACTCTAAGACCTTTTTATTTGGCCCAACCCAACCTCGCTCAAGTCTCACTGGCCGCAGGCTTACTTGAGCCGGGCTAAAAAGTTTGGGCAATTTGCACGATTTTCCTTCAAAGGCGTTGGTCTTTAAGTTTTGCCCCTAAAATTGCTGGTCTTTAATTTTTGTCTTTCGCTTAAAAAGGTGACCGAAAATATCCCAAGGTTCTGGATTCGAACCCCTGCTTAGTAAAAAAAAATTCGCAAGGCATAAGTTCATATGAAACTATGCCTATTCACTATGTAGTTACATAGAAACTATCCCGGACATGGTAAAGGTTTATATGAAACTACATAGAACCTATGCCTATAGGCATAGTTGTGAAATTAAGGTAAAACTTCATTTCGACGAACCTTTGCCGGACGAGGCATAGATTCTATGTAACTTCGCCCGAATAGGCATAAGTTCATAGAAACCTATGTCTTGCGAAATTATTATTATTTTCGACTATACTGGAGATCAAACCCATAATCTTTAGTGCAAAAAGGGTACTTTAGCTCAAAATTTTCATTAAATGAGATGTAGGGGCAAAGATTAAAGACCAGCGAATTGAGGGGAATAAATTAAAGACCAGTCCGTATTTCTTAAATGAGCTCCCAAAATTTTAGCCTAACTCCATCAAATCACGGGTTGGGTTGAGCCGGCCCAACGGGCCAAGGCCATACTGATGGCTCTAGGGCAATTTGCAAGATTTCCCTTCTCTGGGGGCGGTCTTTAATTTTTGTCCCCCAAATTGGTAGCCTTTAACTTTTACCCTTAAGGCCCAAATTCTGTCTTGCATGGGTAGATTTGCAAAATTCTGGCTTGCGATTTTTTATTTTTTATTAATTGAGCTGAGGTTCGAATCCATAACCTCGGGGTATTAGGCAAAGGACAAAACTTAAAGACCATCAATTTGAAGGCCAAAAATTAAAGACCACCCCAAATGAAGGACAATCCACGCAAAAAAAAGATGGCTCTACCCTTGCTGTCCAATTTGGTTTTATAGTGTTATCTAAGAGAGACGTTTAAGGAGAATACTCTTATGATTAAGGCTATCCAACATCATTTTTAAGGGGTGTGCAAAAAAATTAAAACACAGCAAAGAGTACCTTTCAAAGGCTTGTCCTTCAAATTTCATTATTTGTAAGAAAAGTTCTAAGGAAGTCTTTGGCGTTTACCTATCAATCATCCAGTGGGGTCTTCAATTTTCTTCTCCCCATAATTTCCAACTAGCAAACAAGGTAGTGGGACACTCATATAGTCCACAAATTCCATTATTTTGGAGATATTTAGGATACGAGGGAATCATAACCAATATTCATTTGTGTGGAAAAGTCCAACGTGGGAGTTATTGGATAATGCTACATGATGCAATTGATGCATACAGAGATATCTATAATTTTTAGAGTGTAACTTGTATAGTTTCCTTTTTGTTGCTAATATCTTGCATATGGGGATAAAAATTGTACTGATTCTTTTGTTTTGCTAATTGCTTGAGAAGATTCAGAAATAGAAGTGTTGATCTGATGCTTAATGGGCCAAGAATTCCTGACCCTAACTTCTTCCTGCACACGTAAGACTGACTTGAAATGCTTTCATTTGTCCCATCTTCGTAGGACCAAAAGTCCAAGTCTAGTAGTCTTCGATTAACGAGTGAGATGGGGCCGGGAATACCATGCTTCCGTGTTGAAAATTAGTAGCTACTAGTATTCCGTGTTGAAAATTAGTAGCTTTCCCATGTCTCTATCAATCATCTCCTTTAGTCGTGAATAGTCTCTATCAATCGTTTCCTCTAGTATTGAATATACAGGTCAAATGGACACGCTGGTTTACAATTGTACCGGGTTAAATGAATCAAATAATGAACGCGTTGTATCATAATTCGCACAATGTTTTCCTAAATTTTTCATTACCTGTTCCATTCCAAGTGATTTTATCTGCAAAAACTACATTATTAGAAATAAAATGAGATAAATGGAGTAATATTTATTCGAGATGTAATAGCTCATTCACCATCAAACCAGTTGAGTACGCAGGATTTTTTGTAAGCGGTGTCTGTTTACCCCGAATTTCGATAACAATTAAATTTATAAGTGAGGTATAGGATATATGGATGAACTTTAATCTATTAGGTTAGTTTGAAGTGCCAATGAACTTGTTTGTAGCTATATTTATATGAATTGGTGCTTGCGATATATATATATATATGATGGTGATTGATTTATGCCAAATATATTAAGTAATATTGAAAGGATAAACAAACTAATGAAGAACACCATGAGATCTGGACCAATATCTTTTGGGTGTGAGCTTTATATATTTGACTATTACAATATTGAGATATGAAAAAGAAGCTAACCTAAAAAATGGGAGGAATGTCCTCTTTATAGGTATGTCTTATGGGTCATGAATGCAATAAAAAAGCCTTTATGAATAAAAAAAACCCTAAAAAAGATAAGGTATGACCGTACGGTCTGACACCCATACGATCGTCAGTGCAAATGGCAGAATGGTTTCCTGACTCGTGACAACCTCACAACCGGTTATCTAGACCAACGGACACATTGATTTAGGCTCGGTCTAACAGGACCAACGGACACGTTGATTTAGGCTCGGTGTATCCGGACCAACCGACACGCTTTTCTTATCTTGGGTCAAATGCATCCAATACGACACCCCGGTGTGAAGAAAAGACCGAACATGCTCATGCTCATTTAGACTTATCTATATACGGTAAAAATCGGGTCAATGTGTGACCGGTGGGACCGGAGCTGGGGATAAGTCCAACTGAGCATGAGCATGTTCGATCTTTTCTTCACATCGGGGTGTCGTACCGAATGTATTTGACCCAAGATAAGAAAAACGTGTCGGTTGGTCCGGATACACCGAGCCTAAATCAACGTGTCCGTTGGTCCGGATAACCGGTTGTGAGGTTGCCACGCGTTAGAAAACCGTTCTGCCATTTGCACTGACGATCGTACAGGTGTCAGACCGTGCGGTCATACCTTATCTTTTTTAGGATTTCTTTATTCATAAAGGCTTTTTTATTGCATTCATGGCCGATAAGGCATACTTATAAATAGAGGACATTCCTCCTTTTTTTTTAGGTTAGCTTCTTTTCCATATCTCAATATTGTAATAGTCAAATATATAACGCTCACACCCAAAAGATATTGGTCCGGATCTCATGGTGTTCTTCATTAGTTTGCTTATCCTTTTAATATTACTTAATATATTTGGCATAAATCAATCACCATCATATATATATATATATATATATATATATATATCGCAAGCACCTATTCATATAAATATAGCTACAAACAAGTCCATTGGCACTTCACACTAACCTGATAGATTAAAGTTCATCTACATATCCTATACCTCACTTACAAATTTAATTGTTACCGAAATTTGGGGTAAACAATGTCGACATTTAAAGAAGTAAGATGAATGAACAAATTACTATAACAAAATCATGTTAAGAAAATAAAAAATACAATTCAAATTATATGAACAAGACATATTCAAGTACTCCCTCCGTTTCCTTTTATTATATAGTTCAACTGGTCACATGAGGCGCGGGCACTCATGCTAGAAAAATAATAATTTAATTAAAGATATATAATGATGCATTAATTATATCTTGTCGATAAGTCTTTATAATTATTAAAATTTCTTAGTCACATAATTAAATATTATTCAAAAGAAAAAATATTTATGAGGAAGAAAGTTTGAAAGAAGAATTACCAAATACAAAGGAATACAAAATCCAATATTACTTTATGATATAAAGTATGAAACATAATTACGACTCTATGAAGATCATAAATTGGAAAACATAAGCTTAGTTTTAAACGAAATTAAGGGAAAATAAACTCATTAATTGAACTTGGATAATAATCAATCTAATTCTTCATATATATTATATGCTTGAAAATATCCATTCTTAGTTAACCAAACGATAGATTTTCAAAAAATAATAATTCATCTCGACTAATAATACTATCATTCATTTTCAACACTATATGATACTAGTTAATTAGAATAAAATTACTCACAAAATCTTTTATGCAGTTTAGATAAATAAGTTAGGACAAAAAGAACCAACTATTTGAGAATCGTACTGATTCAACACGAATCAAATACGAATCATGCAATCAATAGGTTTTGATTTATTTTATTTTTTTTACTGAAAAATATGAAGTGAAAGTGCATCAAGAAACTAGTGGTATATAAGATAAAAAAATAATTAAAAAAAACAATAAATCTATCTTAATTTGATAAAATAAATAAATGAAAAGAAAAAAATATTTTTAATATAATGGACAAGTAAAAAAGAGTAATCTAATACTTCCTCCGGTTCAAAATAAGAGTCTTTCGCATACCGCTTAAGAAAATATTAATTCAAAAAAAAAAAGATATGTTGACTAAATTATACTTAATTAAAGACCTAATTGTATAGTTTCTTAATTACATAAAAATTCATTTATCTAAATAGGGGTAAATTTGAAAACAAAAATTATTTCTTGATTATGTAAGCAGACACTTATTTGATTCAAAATAAAAAGGCTAAATGAACACTTATTGTGAATCGGAAGGAATAGGGAATAGGAAGATATCCACAAAAGTTGTTATATAGTATCAACAATGCATCGTACAATTTACAAACGCTCCCACAAGGTTCAAAGTGAAAGGTGGCTGAAGCAATTGAATGAGGGCAACATGCCTTGTAGCCACGTGTAGGACCAATTAGTAATGTGAGGACAACAAAATTTTTTTATCAACACTTATATATAGTAGTAATATTTTAAAAAATATTTTTTCTTCTTATTTGTTCATTTGCTAAAATCAGTAGAGATTTTTTTTCAATTTTAAACCCTCATCATGTAATTATTTATCAAAATTTATTAGAATACTAGTAGTCGAAGTTAGATTTCCAAATCCAAATTACTAAGTATAACTTAATAAAATTAGTACTTAATAAATGATTTTTCAAAGGGAGTACAAAGTCTATACTGGACTATTAAAAGGAAATAGAGAGAATACGTGATTACAACTCAACAATTTTAAATGTAATTACAATAGTCTAATTAAAAATGTTAGTAAATATTTTTCTTTTATATAAGGCATCAACTCAAAAACTCATAATTAATTTTATTACTAAGAAAGAAGATGAAAGAATAAAATAGCAAAAAGCTTAAAGCCCATTAAAAAAGAACAGAAAAATATAAAACATGCAATTGGCTAAATTCAAACCCCTGACCACACTGCACTTAAGCATTAACTATGTGCTAAACCAGCCGTGCTAGAAGCCCTCTTTGCGTAGGAGTGTCAGCGAATATTATTTGTACCTGTTGTTAATTTTTCATGCTAACTAAATATGCATATTTAGTAATTTTTTCCGGTGAAGGGGTGTCAGCCCACGTGCATCTGTTTCTGCATCAAGCAAGACGTCAGAAACGTTAATAGAAGTGTCAATCTAATTAATACCAGCATTATCTGTCTGAATGGTTGGCCAGTCATTGACACAACCAATCGAGCCAAAAGTTTTTTGTAAATACTTATTTCTAACCACATTAGCCAAAGATCATTTGAATCCATAGCCAGTTTTCTTCATATTTCTCAATCATCAGATAGTTGGTTTCTTTAAACTTCTAGCGAAGATCATATTCCATAATTTTTCCATACATACAAGTTAAAACAAAAAATATAGAGCTTTGAGAGAGCAGCTGACTATTCTTTTGGTTGCGCATTTTTTTTCTTTTAACCCCCCTACCCACCCATTTTGGAGGATCTTTGGTGTTTTCACACTTCCCTCCGCGTGACAAAACCCTGGATCTACCGGTCGTGGGTGGAAGTGCTTTGCTAACTAAGCAACCCTCACTTGTCTTTGGTCGAGTATGATTGTTATGAAAACTACTAATTTATTACAGTAGTTCCATTATGACACGTCAGCTTATTGCTTTCCCTCTCAGAAATTCGATAAAATTTCAATGACACAGAAAAGATTTACATGGTTGCAATGCAAGGATAATACGCACAAATCAACAAACAGTCCAATTATTTATATCATTCAGCTTGCTGATCACTAATATGAAACAAAATATTTTTGCAATTCTTATACTATTTGCTTTCAATCGACTCTGAAGTGTTATTCAATTTCTAATATCACGTCTAGTTCATCACTATGAGGACTTGCATTTAACTTAGGCATATCAGTAGCCATAAAAGGATTCGGGGACAAGTTGAGATGGCTCCCATCTCCTTCCAGCATCTGAGTAACTTCTTTTATTGAAGGCCTATCAATTGGATGCCACTGAATGCACCAAAGTGCAACAATAGCTAACTTTCTCAGAATTGCACCATCCCCTTCTTCCTCTAGACGAATCTTCAATTCTTCCCGATTCTCCAAATGTCTATAAATCCATTCCAATGAATTCACTTTGCTTTGGTTATTCGTCTTAGGAACCATCTTCGTCCTACCGCCAACCATTTCTAACAAGAGCATTCCAAAGCTATAAATATCAGACTTATGAGAAACTTTACCAAAGTTTCTTGATAAAACTTCTGGTGCAATGTAGCCAATGGTTCCCCTAGCAGCAGTCATAGTGACTGCACTTTTTTCTTTTGAACACAGCTTGGCTAGGCCAAAATCACATATTTTTGGGTTCAAGTTGTGGTCTAAAAGGATGTTTTGTGGCTTGATATCGAAATGGAGGATTTGCTGATCACATCCCTGGTGAAGATACTCAATCCCTCTTGCAGTGCCAAGAGCAATATATTGAAGCTTGTTCCAGCTGATTACTGAGACACCATCGGAGCTCGAGCTCACTGGCAAAATGAACCTTTCAAGTGAATCATTTGGTAGGTATTCGTAGATCAAAGCTCGTCTGTATCCATCAGCGCAAAAACCAACCAAGCGGACCACGTTAACATGGTGGATTGTCCCAATTGTTCCGATTTCATTGATAAATTCTTCCCCTTTACCCGTGGAATCGCGTAGGACTTTTACTGCAACATAGATTTCACTGGAAAGTCTGCCTTTGTAAACAGTTCCATAACTTCCTTCTCCTAACTTCTCATTGAAATCTTCTGTTATCTTCTTGACATCAGCATAAGAATATCTAGTTGGTCTGATGGCCTTGTAGTCTTCCAAAAACCTTTCAAGTCTAACTCGACTCTCTCTTTCATTTTTACTTGTCAAATATAGCTGATAAAGTGAGAAAACAATAATGCCAACAAAAGCTGCACCTAAAATGACACCTACAACATTGAATAAGTAACATGTCATAAGTATGAAGAAAAAACAAGTGGGAATTATAGTGAGAACTTTGAAGAAATTGAGAAAACTAACCTGCAACCAAGGGCTGCTTAGTAATACCTACTACAGACAAAATAATAGTCTTTGTTAGGTGCTTTGTGATCCATATTAATGATTGAAGTGAGAAAAAAAATCTAAGACATATAAATAGTACCTTTTTGGGTCATAATTCGATTAAAACAATGAGTTTCCAATAGCTTGGTTCTATCCTTGAAACCACAATCCATTCCTTTGGACTCGCAGTTCCCACAGAGTGGTATAGGCCAATTCAGCTGCAGCTTGTTGTCACCAAATGTTGACTGTGAGTATGGGTACTGATGAATTTTTGTGCAAGGCCCAGACAAGAAGTCGTCGAGGTTAGTAGTCGAAGAAACAGCATGTACTTGGTAACCAGAAGAACCAAGACATGGAACCAAGTAACCATCATAATCTCTTGTGAATGGAACCACGTAACCACCATAATCTCTTGTGAATGGTTCAGAACAATTGAATAGGACTGTGGGATCTTCAACATATTTTAAATAAGATTCTGATAAATTCATACTTGGCAGCTTGGCTGCTATGCACCCATTAGGATCGAAAAGGTGAACTTGCCGCGAGACATAATCAATTTCCTCAACAACTAAGTGAACAGACGAGGGAAGCTCGAGGATGGTATCGTTTTTACTGTTACATCGTAGTTCAAAGCCAGGATACCCACAATGTTTTTGTTGATGACTGAGTCTGAATGGGAAATGAATGATGGGACCATCAGTTTTGCACCTAGAATCCTCACAACCCTCTAGTCTGTCTCCTAGACTAAGCAATGGACAAAATACTAAGAAAAATAAGATGGACATTTCTAAAACTCTAATTAGAGATTTACTCATGAGGCATCATTTGCATTCTTTAGTTTGATGCTGCTGCTACTATATAGGATGAGCAACATTTTCCAACTCTTTATATTGACTTTTCCACACAAATGAATATTGGTGATCTAATTTTCTTCAAAACTAAGGAACTTGCGGACTAGACCAGTCTCCCAAGTCTACCTTGTTTGGTCATTGTAAATTAATGTGAGAAGAAAAACTCAAAGCCCAAAAATCCAATGACTGATTGACAAGGGGAAAGGACATAAGAAAGGTCATAAAAACTCAAAGCCCAAAAATCCAATGACTGATTGACAAGGGGAAAGGACATAAGAAAGGTCATAAGACTGATTGACAAGGGGAAAGGACATAAGAAAGGTCATAAGACTGATTGACAAGGTCATATCCTTTAGTCATGAACACTGAAACATGACATATCCATTTCCATCATTAATAAATAGGTTAAACGGCAAAGTCTTCCTCTAGAGGGCCCTTCAAGTTGGAATTTTATCACGAAGGACCAAAGAAAAGTCTTGAAACGTGCTCCACCCGGTTCATATTATCTGTCTTTTAATACTTTTGTATATTGTTAAAAAAAACTTTTAATAGCATTAACCTTACTAGTATTTACATAGAATACTCTTTATCTACCTTAAATGTCTCACTTTATTAGCTCGACATTACTTGGACCAATACTAAAGGTAAATTAGGACAAATGTAATACATGGTAGCTTGTTTCTCTAAAGTGTCAAATATATTGAAACAAACCCAATTTTCCAAAAATTATTAAGTGGGACTAGAGGAGTAATGTTGTTAATGAAAAGTCCCCACTTCAAGTTTGAAGCATCTAGCTAGTTCACAATACTACTTAAACACCCGCGTTCATTGTAATGAAGCCTTAGTTATTTGTGTAGGTTTCAAGGGCCTCATCTCTCTATTCTTGTAATACTCACTCTTCAAAATGTGTAGGGGAACCATTCTGCTAAAATATTTCAAAATACTATACCTAATCCTTGTCATCCTTCTGCAGATTTTTCAAACATGCAGTGCTAGGAAGAGCAAACACCATTGTCCACCCTATTGTCCCCCTTCTGCTTGTGGTCATATCCGTAATATAAGTTACGCTTTCCCCTTAAAGACCGATCGAAGAGATTCCGGTTTTCTATCATTTAAATTAGCTTGTGAAGGTAACCAAACGGTTATATCGATACTCTCCAAGAAGTTGTATGTGCAAGCCATCAACTATGATAACCGGACACTTCGCCTGGTAGATCCAACTTTACAAACACAAGATATATGCTCTCTGAGACCTTGGCTTCCCTTCCCACTATACGATAGAATATTTGAGTCATCATATTATTATACCAATGGATCTCTTAAAAGAGTAGCAGAACCTATGTTCAAGTTCAACTGTCCATTTGCGATTAATAGTACTTCTACATTTGGCTGCATATTAAGGGGACACACTTTCTTAAAGATTGGAGAAATGAATGCATCTGAAGTCATTGATGGATGCAGGGCAGAATTTATAGGGCTGACCTCTTGGCCTAATATTGAAGGTGACAACAACATTTCCCTTTCTGATTTTCATCAAGCAATCAGCTATGGCTTTGAGCTCCGTTATATGGGAAGGACAAGTAAGCACTATATGCTTCAGTAACATTCTTTTTCATCCTTGCTAAATAAAATATTAGGAAAACAATGGATTCACTCACTACAATTTAATTTCATCATGTCTTTGTAGGTGTTATTGAATGGATTTCATGTGAGGACTCTAAACTTTTCATATTTTCTCTACGTAATATTAATTCTCCATTGATCTCTCATTCTAAATCTGCTAATTTTTGTATTTTAATCTAACCAGGGATCATGAGAAGATATCTACCTGTGAGTTTCATAAGTATGCTCTTTTTACTTTAGCAAGCTGTATTTATATTGATTGGTTTGCCAGAATAATTCTCGTATCTACATTCGGGCGTCAATTGGTTAACAACTTAGGATGGAGAATAGAAAAAGAGTTTTAACCTCTGTGCTTACAACATCAGGTTAAAGTAACCTACTGAAACATGTAACTATCTATAATAAACCTAATTCTGTAACCTAGAAACTAAAGTTAATGACCTACTGTGATGGTTTAATTATAAACACACCTCGAACACAAGTGAGCACAAGATGAAAATTGAATAATTCTAAATATTCTTAATTTTAGTAACTCCATTAATTGCAATCTTTGTGAAAATAGTTTTCTTCCAAGTCCTTGATATTTCAAAATAGAGCAAAGTTTAAGAAGGATGTTAATAGCAATGTCTATGAAAATATTTATTTGCAGTATTTAAGAAGTTCAATCCTTAAGATTATACGGATGTATGTTAAGAAATAGACACTGGACCTAACTCATTCCTAGGGGCGGCTCAACAGATTTGGTGGCCTAAAGCTAAAATATATTAAAAGACCCTTAAATTTTTTTTTTCATAAAATTCATTCTATAATGAGACACAAAAGAAGCACACGGCTTTGATATAGCGGCGAGAGCGCAAGGCGCGATGTGTACGTTAGGCGCAATTCATGGCATGGAACTCTCTAACATATAAAAACATGATATTTAAGTGGGAAAAAGTAGAGAGGTGAGCCTATTATCCATCGAATTTCGAACCTTGTGACACTTGCCATGGAGATTTTTTAGTTAAAAAAGATGAGACACAATAGGACTTGTTTTCTGATATATGGATCAATTAAGGACATGTATGACCTTAAGAATTATTCACTTTTTTTCAGATTTTTTTTTCATTTTTTTCAAAAATTAGTGCTTGGTCATGAAAATTTCATTTGGAATTTGAAAAACAAGAAAGACTTGTTTTTCAAGTTTTTCACCTTTTTCACAACTAAGGCAAAAGCTTCACTTGCCTGACCTTAGAGCCAGCCCTGTTCATCCCAAAAGCTAGCTGATCATGAGATGAGGATTGTTCAAGACAGATAAACATCCATTCCCTCAACTAATGTGGGAGACTTAACAATGCAATTGTCAATATTTTTTTATTTTTCCTGATCATCATTCATCTATATGTTATGTTGGCTTAAGAGGAAGTTAATTTGTATGAAATCTCAAACGTGCAGTGTATTCGACAGCAAAATTTGTAATCGGCCTTCCATTCATAATTGCATTTTTGGTGTTCAAATTCAAAAGGAGGCATTTATCAATGTACGATACGATTGAAGGCTTTTTGCAAACACAAAATAATTTCATGCCAATCAGATATAATTACTCCAACATAAAGAGAATGACCAGAGGGTTCAAACAAAAATTAGGCGAGGGAGGCTATGGCAGTGTATATAAAGGAAAGCTTCGAAGTGGAAGAGATGTAGCAGTGAAGATGTTGAGCAAGCCTAAAACTGGTGGTCAAGATTTCATGAATGAAGTAGCTACCATTGGAAGGATTCATCATGTCAATGTTGTCGGACTCGTAGGGTATTGTGTTGAGAGAACAAAGCGTGGTCTTGTATACGACTTCATGCCCAATGGATCACTTGATAAGTACATTAGTAAAGAAGGAAGTCCTCTGTTAAGTTGGCAGAGGCAGTATGACATTGTTCTTGGAGTGGCTCGAGGAATCGAATATTTGCATCGAGGTTGTGACGTACGAATTTTGCACTTTGACATCAAGCCACACAACATTCTTCTGGATGAGAATTTCATTCCAAAGATTTCTGACTTTGGGCTTGCGAAATTATATCCAACAGATAATAGCATTGTGACTCTCACAGCTGCTCGTGGAACGATTGGATACGTAGCTCCTGAGTTGATTAGTAGGAGCATTGGAGCAATCTCTTATAAAGCTGATGTTTATAGTTTTGGAATGCTGCTAATGGAAATGCTCGACTTGAAAAGAAATGTAGTTGCAGATGAAGACAATTCCAGCCAGTATTTTCCTTCTTGGGTTTATGATAAGTTGAACAAGGGCAAGGAGATAGTGGTGGATGAAGAAGCAAATGATGATGAAAAGAAGATGGCTAGAAAGATGACTTTAGTTGCGTTATGGTGCATACAAACAAATCCGGTACAACGCCCTTCAATGAGTAAAGTAGTAGAAATGCTTGAAGGTGAAGTTGTAGTGCTAGAAGTACCTCCTCAGCCTCTTCAATCTCAACCAATTGCTTTGTTTCATCAGATGGAAAGTTCCACGACGTTTTCTTCTGATTCAATGGCTTTGTTAGAAAATTCTGTTGATAATCTCGTTGAATTAAATATGTCATGATTGATTCACAGTTGATGTAATGTTTATGTGAGATGACAAATATAGCTGAACCGACGTGTTTCGGAACTGAGGCATTATCATTACTGTTTTACTAGTTATGCAAAGGGCAGTTGCAGTGAATGACTGTCCACTTTATCACAGAGAAATTTCCATTCCTTTTCTGCATTTGCTGGTAAATGTATAGCCCATTACCTGATGCAGAATGCAAATAACAACGTTATATTAGGTAATGACCTCACAACAAAAAATTTCAACTGATAATGAGCCATTTCAGCGCCTTATTATGATCCAAATAATGAACCACTATTTGTTGCCATTTTGATAAAAAGGAATTCTTTATTTCCATTCTTCTCTCCTTTTTAAAATTAATCTCTGATGAATATGAAAAGAGGGGAGCAAACTTGAGGACATATGTCAAAAATGATAATATTATTTATATGCCTCTGCTCTATATCAAAGATGCTAGGCTGCGTCAGCAAATTGATTCATACGAACAGAGCCTTTTCGAAATGGTAAGTATTTTATAATTAAATAAAAGCACCAAGAAAGTGCTGTCAAAAGAATCTACAATCTGCCCAAAAGAAAGAAAAGAAAAAAATCTTTTCCATTCTTCAGGGGATTCAATAAGATCTATAACGACTTCATCACCACTAACAAAGTTCTATTTGCACCAAAAATAAAACAAAAGTAAACAATCTATTTTGATCTTCTGAATGAAATTTCCTTCATCTCTGAAGCATCTAGCGTTTCGTTCCCTCCACAAAGCACAAAGCTGCATGTGCTTTGCATCTAAGGAAAAGAAGGTATAGTTCTTCAACTCTGTAAAGAAACTTACCATATTATCTACGAACATACAACCCAGGCAGGGAACCAGCTACACCATGTCGTCTTCCCTATGATATAGAAATAGAAGCACTGGCTTAAGAGATATATTTGCTTCAATTTTAGCTACAATAATATAAGTCATATTACTGACCTTTTCACTGATAAACAGGTCCTCAGCGACAGCTTCCATCTGTTTTCTTTTTTCCCTCTTCTTTAATGGATTCAGCAACATCCTCATTCTTACACTCAGATTCTCTGCCACCATGATCACGGACGGATCAACATCGAAGGAATATAATACGCCATAAAGACTATAAAAAACCAGAGATCGACTTAGCTGCTTACTGATATGGATACTTGGAGAACGAAATGAAGATCTCAAAGCTATTCTGGGGTAGAGCATTTGTCTACAAAATTAGGCCACAAGAACAGTAAAATTAGCATTTAAAGTGTAGCATAATAATCAAATCCACTGACCAAAGAAGAAGAGGAACCAAACCTAAAATGAAGTTGCATCAATTTAGAATTGCAGTTCATGGACAGAACTTAATATACTTTACAGAAGCAATAAAGTTACAGAGAACTTTAGAAAGCAATTTTTTTAATAAGGACCTTCACTAAGCAATATTATATCTACAGACTGATATGCTTCCTGGACTTGCAATCAAATCAAACCTAGGATTTTACTTGACCGCCTGCATATTAGACAAGTAAATGCCACATGGATTGTCATCATAGGCAATATTAGCTTTCCAGCGCTAATTTAGACAGTTAATAGGGCAAGATGAAGCTGAAACTGCTAGCTGAACTCTGATGCTGATTGAACTCTGACATTTCAGCATTAAAGGAAAAGCATGTTGAAGAAAGTAAAGTGGGAAATTTTCGCTCTCTGGTATGAATATATTTCATATAACACATTGCAATGAATACAAACCTTACAGAAGCGCTTAAAGTTTGTAACTCCACCACTTGTTGAAGAAGAGACTGGTAATGACATGATAGAATCTCTAACAATTAAATCTTGGCTATATATGATGTCCAACTTCCCATTTTCCCGCTCATCAGTGATATCTTCTTTTGCCACTGTATTATCACTTTTGACACCTAAACGCCTGATGTAACCACCTTCAGGGTCATGGATGGTAGCATCATCATGGGGTATGTGACCTCCATCACGTTTACCAGGTTTTGTTGAACCGGGAGATATGTCCCTCATGGATGCATTATCACTAGGTATAACTTTTTGAACAGAACACTTATTCTCATTATAATATTCTACAGATTCTAATTTGTGTGGAGAAGTTGTTCTCTTGCTTTCATGCTCTGAAGATTCTATTGAACAGACAGCAGCAGCAATGTGATCTGATTTTGCACTTTCTGTTTCTGCATCTGAGTCTGCAACCACTGTCTCATCTGTGGAGCATGAAGATGTCACGACCACTGCAGAGGACAATTATTTAGACATACTTGGCAGATAACATAGATTCATAACAATGCACATCTTATCAGCACTGAGTTGTACCAAAATGCCCTGATAAAGACCAGTGAATTTTCACTTCTTTTGTAATCTTTTTGCATAGACCGACTATGTTGTATGGGGCGGAGTGTTGGCCAGTTAAGGTTTCTCACGTTCAAAAGATGAAAGTTGCTGAGATGAGAATGTTGAGATGGATGTGTGGCCACACCAGGAGTGACAGAATTAGGAATGAGGATATTCGGGACAAGGTGGGAGTGGCCTCGGTGGAAGACAAGATGCGAGAAGCGAGATTGAGATGGTTTGGGCATGTGAAGAGGAGAGACACGGATGCCCCAGTGCGGAGGTTAAACCCAAGCTAGTCAATGGTTCATAATCTGTTTAACAAGCTTCAAAATAACGATCCTCTGTAAATTAGTGGTCAATACCTTAGCAATATCATGTTTTGCAGTCCAAATCTACTGGTAAAAGTTTCAAACCAAAAATTAAGAGGGGGGTGCAAGGGTTGGGAAGGAGGCATGCAAAGAAAGCCGATTGACATGTCAAACGCAAAGAAAAAGACATAAATCCTGAAGTTAAACCACACTCACCCGGTGGGGATGTGATTAGAGAAGGATCCAAGTATGCAGATAGAACCGCAGAAACCAGATCTATCTCGCTCACCGAAGGCAAGGAACTTTGGTTAGAAAAACACTTAAAGCTGCTTGATCCTGCTGGAACTACACATACCAGACGGTCATTTCCATTTTTCTCCAAGGCCTAAAAGTGAAATGAGCCAGTAAAGTTAAACAGTAATACCTACAATCTTCTGTGGCTCAATACTAAATAGTATGCATCTTGCATGCAAAACCATAAGCAAACATCTCTAGTCTCTATAATTTGCACCTTGAATGCCAAAACCATGAGCACCCCATGCACACCATGAAAAAAGGAAAAATAAAGAGAAGTTGAAACTTGGCATCAAATCATAAAAATGGGAATTTAAAGGTATGATTCAACAACCAAGACTCATGCAGTATATTTGGAGTTGTATGAATCCAAAATCTCATCCGTCTGTGTTTAGCCATTCCCATAATAGGTCATCTTCTCTCTCTATCTCTTTCTTTATCTCAGTTTTTTTTTTTTTTTTTTTTTGGGTGGATAATGACCTCTTCGCTCTTATAAGGTCACTTCTTAACTTGGTTTGTCACTCCATGTTAAGAGAGTTTCTCACCTTTCCGAGAATTAATCACTGAAACAAATTTTTAGTCTAAGTTTGCTTAGCAAGCCATTATGTCTGACTTAATAAAGCAAAAATTAGGGAAACACCCCACACGAAGTGTGGCAGCCACAGTTAGCTATCCCAAGCCTTGTGGTCAGGGTATTTTACTAAGGTGTTACTCTTTATGATTACATCCTACCCCCAGACACCCACTTGTGGGATTGCACTGTTGTTTGTGTTACTATTTATGCACCTCTGTGAGTTACCGTTAACCTTTTTCACTTTTCTATCCTCGAATCACCTCAACAACAACAACCACCCAGTGTAATCCCAAAAGAAATTACCACCACTTTGCTGACTGTTGAAGAAACCTTATATACTAAAAGTAATATATTTCTGGTACAAGTACCAAGGGTGCCATTTACCAAGTCCTATGCGAAAAGAGAAAAGGACAACAAGGATGAACTTATGTTAGTTGACAGTTTTTAATATGCTTCTTTAGGCAATTTGTATCCTCAAAATATTTGTCGTTCCCCCTTCCAACAAGCATTCTGATTTATGAACTTGACCCCCAATCCATTAAGAAATACATCATTCAAAGGGTTGTGCCATACACCTTTCTCAAACATGCTAGGATTTACCACATTAGTTCAATCTTAAGGGATGAGCAATATAGAAGATGCAGAGAGGAAAACAGAGGAAAGCGGGGAAGGGGGAGTAGGCAACAATAACACAGGCCATTAGGACAGACCATTTCAGCAGAAGAAACGTTGGCACCCCCAACTTCCAGTATGGACTGCAACCTGCCCTCAAATTTATACTGCAAGGAAAAGGGAATAATGATCTTAGTCAAGCACAAATATCTAAGTAATTACCAATCAAGTCATCTTGCATGACTTGCTTGATGTAATAGCAAAACAGTAGCAAAGACGCTGAATAAAGGCAAAGAAATCAAAACTTTCCAGCATTACTTCTGACTATCAGCTGAACTAATGGGATAACTAGTAAAGCTTATTATGCATAACTACATCACAACAAAAATCAAGATAAGCTATAGACAACTCTGAACTGAACCCACAAGACAGCAACTGGAATGCTAGAAGAACTAAGGAAACGAGCACATTGTTTTGTGGTTCCAACAAAAAAGTATATCCTTTCAAACAACACTCCCTAGACTGAGGGTCTACCACTGTCACGGACACTCCTTCCAGCATCAAGTTTGGTGCATGACTGGGTAAAACAAGCACAGCTAATCTTGTTAGCATACAAAAGAGAATGTTGTACATGGCATTTCAGAGCAGCAAAGCATAGTGTGATTAATCTTAATGCAGTACTTACGAGCTGCAGCCTGGAATATTGGTACAAACATTTTTCCCTGCAATTAGCTGAAATACATAGTTAACCAATTAGAAAATGATTTCAGATCTCAAGTTTGAATGAAAAAAAGTAATAAACAAGAGGAAAATAACTTTCTTCATGGTTGGATATTGTAAGAGCTTGATGCTACGAAATGAGGAGCTAAGGGCTAAGTTCACTTTTCTTCTGTTTTCTGAATGAATAAAGAGTATCCATTTGAACAACTCGGCAAAATGAAGTTATGAGCTCAAAATTACAAAAGGTACAAAAATGTAGGTCTCTTTTCAAAGAGTAAAGAGCCACTAAATCCACGAAAACATTTATGTCATGCACGCTTTTGAAGGTGCACCAGAAAGCTGAACTATAAAGTAAAAGTGTTTCAAGCTACATAAGGAATTAGGTTTCAAAGAATATTTGGCTTCTCTTCTATATAACCCATATAGTGCATAATCCATATAACCCATATGATGCAGAAAGATAATATTTCAGATCCTTTCTCAAAACAAAAAAGATTATATTTCAGACCACACTTGTGCTTCTTCTCTACATAGGTCCCTTTTCAAAGGGTAGGGAGCCACAAATCCAAGAGAACTTCTCTACATAGGTCCCTTCTCAAGGGGTAGGGAGCCACAAATCCAAGAAAACATTTATATCATGTACGCTTTTTAAGCTGCACCAGAAAGCTGAAACTGTAAACTAAAGTATTGCAACCTTTTTTTCTTGAAAAGGTAATAATTTTATTAACAGTTGGGGGAAACAGACTCCGTCTGCAAGACAAAAATGTAGGTCTCTTTTCAAAGAGTAAAGAGCCACTAAATCCACGAAAACATTTATGTCATGCACGCTTTTGAAGGTGCACCAGAAAGCTGAACTATAAAGTAAAGTGTTTCAAGCTACATAAGGAATTAGGTTTCAAAAAATATTTGGCTTCTCTTCTATATAACCCATATAGTGCATAATCCATATAACCCATATGATGCAGAAAGATAATATTTCAGATCCTTTCTCAAAAACAAAAAAGATTATATTTCAGACCACACTTGTGCTTCTTCTCTACATACTTGTGCTTCTTCTCTACATAGGTCCCTTTTCAAAGGGTAGGGAGCCACAAGTCCAAGAGAACTTCTCTACATAGGTCCCTTCTCAAAGGGTAGGGAGTCACAAATCCAAGAAAACATTTATATCATGTACGCTTTTTAAGCTGCACCAGAAAGCTGAAACTGTAAACTGAAGTATTGAAACCTTTTTTTCTTGATAAGGTAATAATTTTATTAACAGTTGGGGGAAACAGACCCCGTCTGCAAGCCGTGTACCAAAGAGAGAAAATACATCGAAACATGATTCTCAAAAAAGGAGACCCTGGGATTTGCTTTCTAGGTCGAGCTCGTCGCACGGGGCTTGCCTAGTGCGGGTTATCTCTCCTGTGTGGTTTGCGAGCTATTGCACAGGAGCTGGGTTTACCCTGTGCGCACCCGAAGGGTAGCGGCTGTGGGTTCCCATGTCATCAAAAAAAAAAAAAAAGGAGACCCAATCTTCTATACAAACAGGGGTCTCATGGGAACACCAAAAGCAAACTAGAAACAAAAGACTTTTTTGCAACTCTACAATATCTAGTTCAGCCCCTTCAAATGCTCTCCTATTTCGCTCTTTCCGAATAACCCACAACAATGCTAGTGGGGCAACCTTCCAAGCCGAAGGACTCCTCTTGCCCCTTCTGTAGCCCCAACTATGCAATGACTCCTTACTGTCCTTGGCATCACCTATCGCACCCCAAACCAATTAAGAACTACTCTCCACAGTCGGCTAGCCACTTGACAACTGCAACCTATGTAGGGAATTTTTAATTCCTTCAAAGAATCTTTGGCTTCTTCACCAACATAATGCATAGAGATAATACTTCAGACCACACTTGTGCTTAATCTTTGTTTTTTTTAAAAAAAAAAAAAAAAAATGAAAAAAAAAGTAACTAAACCCATTTTTTTTCCTGATGCAACAGGAACAGAGGATTATCTGATGTTACTGAACATCACAGAAATAAAATCATAACGCTACCATTGATTATATCACTCAAATTATGACGTCCAAAAATAATGATACCCACATGTTTATGATTGGATCTCTCTGGAAGATTGAATAACTATCTCAAATCTTCAGACTAACGACGGGAAAGGACAAAGATCTGACATATAAGGTAGGAAAAGCAAATCATGAAACAGTAAAATCATATTCCTCACGTTAGTAAATCTTATTTACATTCGGTTACAGTCTCACAACATTAAACTACAATTTTGATCTAGATATCAGCAACTCCAAATGCAAATAGACATGTTTGTTGGCAGATTATACTTACAAAAATCTTAGGTGATTTATACAAAGAATACCTCAACCCAACTATATTGAACCAAGGGTTTTCTAGCGACAATAGCATCAATCAGATCCTCAGTCAGTGGAAAGGAGTCATCTACAAGCACATGTGAGCAGTCCAAACTCCACTTTTTAGTTATAGTGGCGCCTGCAATGAGATTGATAATATTAGGAATACGATATCCTCTGCGCATATATATACAAATAGCGGAAAGAATTGGCACTCTGAATTTTGATATTATAATATAATCTAGGTATTCCCTGTTCCTTGTGCTTTTTCAACTTTAGACTACTATGATCAGGGCATGCTAAAATGCATGAAAGCATTCAAGATACTTTATATGTTTGTAAACGCAAATTATATAGGTATTTAATCTTTTTTGATAATATATAGGTATTTATTCTTTTAATGTAAAAACAGTAAAACAAGTAGCAAATCTGGTCTCGAGGGTTATCTATGAGGTCAAATTTTGATATTCTCTTGTAGTTTTTGGTCCTTTTGACCACAGCAACATAATGTGTGCATCGAAGACAAATATGATTCACATCAAATCTTTATTTTATTTTTGGCTTCTGAATTGTGATAATTCCGTGCATCATTTTCTCCACCGCGTAGGAAACAATCGTTTAACATTAGCAGAAGAAAAAAATTGAACAAAGACGCATCAAGAATTCAACAGATCACACTGGAAATATTATAAGCAGCCTGAAACACAAAAGTGCATAACCATCTGAACAGATATTTATGTACATAGCATAAATGATCACTCACCTATTGATGACACCTTCTTTGTAATAAGTTGATTTGTCTTTGAATGCTTTGGGGAGCAAATGAAAAATATGGGCACATAGGAGAATCTGTTTAATATAAATCATCACATTAATTTGCTGTGCCGTGGGCTTGATGGTCCACTAATTAAGAGGTACTATATAGGAGGTAAGAGTTACAATATGTAACTTTAATCACCTGTAAGTTGCATTACCAGTTCCAAAAGAAACTAGATCCCCATCCTTAAGCATTTTTTCTTTATTTGGAAACTCATGAACTTTCTCCTTTGAATCCAGATCCTTGTTGAGGAATGTACCATACTTTGAGCGGTCTTTTATACGTACTTTAGACAGAATATTCGAGGGTTTCTTCAGCGAATGATCCAAAGAAATCATCTCATCTACTAAAATCTCTGCATGGATCCTTGAAACTCCTTTATCCTTGTTGACAATGACATCACATGCTGTGAAACAAAACGTTTAAGGGCAGTACAGGTTACCTTTCAAGCGTAACACCTTAAGAGTACTATCTGAAAAATATGCACTTTCAAGTGACGGAAAGTAAGGCACAACAATGCCTCTCAAATCCCACAACATAGATGTAAAATAGCCTACAAATAGCAATGGTACAATACCGTAGATGAATTGTCGAGATTAAGATTCTCAAAAGCTTACAGAGAAAAGTGGACCTAGGATTTGAAAGTCCCGGGTGTACCACCGCCTTTAATGTAAATATGTCAATCACCATACTTTTTTTTTTGGGGGGATAGGTATGTCAATCACCATACTGACTAAATAAGAGTGTGCATTTGGTCGGTTCATCAGTTTAGGATTAATTTCGGTCTGTATTACTAGGGTAATCTTCACAAGATGAAAATAAGTCTGGTTTGTTCTCTCTTAATTCATATTTACTAAATAAATTAGAGAAAAAATGAATAAAATGACAACAAGGCAAGAAAGGGCATTTATCACTTAGATAATTTGATGAAAAGAGTTACTAAACTTCAATATGTCTTTGTTTAATTACATTAGTTGCCCTTTGAATTTTTTATATATTTCTCCATCTCAATTCGAAAGAAATTATGTTTTTCCAACAAACTGAAAAGGGGCTGTCTGTTTTGTTACATATCAATGGAGTCTTGAGTAGAATAAAGTAAAAACAAGAAAAGAATAAAAGAAAAAAAGAGATAAAAGTTTGCTTGTTTACAAGAAACAACAAAAAGAGTAACAAGAAATCAAGAAAAAAGTGAAGGCATAAATAGAGGGGTCCGGGTTGAGAAAAAAACAAGGAAAAAAAAAAAGGAAAAAGGAGAAGATGAGTCCGCTGGAGGATAAAAAATTGAAAACTTCAGTTCATGGCAACTTCAAATTCCGATACTCTAAACTCTGGTAGGATGCATAACAGACATTAACAGGCCTCCCTCTGTCAGCTATGATGGCAGGTGCCAAAGCTTTTATATATCAGTTTTTAGGTGTAAATGTGCATACATATACTGAAACTTTCTGGAGCATGAACAGGTGCCAAGGCACGCTAAGCCTCATATGTAAGTCCGCCTATGCTTACAGATCAAGAAACTGCCAAAAAAGATTATCATCTCTCACACAATCTTATCCTTCCATCACATTTCCCTCACCACTTGTCTTCGTTCTTTATGTGTATACAGAGACCCCTACCAGTTTTCCAGTTCTTCCGTTTTTTAAGTACTCCATTCATTTCTTATCTTTCTCTCACTAAGACAGCTAACAAATTTTGACTATATCAAATGTTTTGCTTCTTGATTCTTACTCGGAGACTATGTTGACTATATCAAATGTTTTGCTTCTTGATTCTTACTCGCAGAATATTACAACCCCAGCACCACAAGGTCCTATTAGCCATTAAATTTGGATCGGTAAATATCTGTCTATTTATGGCATAAGAATTATCCATTATCCATTTAGTGCTCCTGTGCTTTTCTCTCCAACTAGAACACCGTGTGAGCTGGAAACAAGAAGCTACCACCAGGAAATAGTTACATCATCACATCCAACGGTCCCCTTCCAAAACGCACTATTGACTAAACTTCAAAGAAGATGAGTCATCCATTTTGACCAATAGATAGCCAGCCACTCACCTTGTTACAAGAGTACCAGCAATTTTCACTCTTTAATATTGTCAGAAAAAACAATCAGTTAAGACACCAGTACCAAAAGGCAGATCATAGGAAAAGAGTAAAAACACCCAGTTAAGTCATTTGAGAGACTTGGCCTGATGGCAAAACTGCTGCTCTCGAATAAAAGATGTCCCACGAGAGAGAGAGAGAGAGAGAGAGAGAGAGAGAGAGAGAGAGAATTTCTTTACAAAGAACCTCTACGCAAAAGTCGATCTAATGCATTGCTCAGACAACCTGTGTCTCCTATTCCCAAGTAAAGGGAAAAAGAACAACACTTAATTTGGTGGCTCTTGGAACATCTAGAATGGAAAAAGTAGCTTTGTTTCAGATATTAGTAGCAAAGGCTCCAGGCGAGCTCTTTGAGTTCACTGCTCAATGGACTATTTAAGTCACTTCTTTTGTTGATGTTCTTCACATCATTATATTACTAAGATATTAGGATAATTAGTACTTAGTCATGGTAAGCATTGACTGCCTCCATCTTCTTTTCATACCATGGTATTTACAAGGCTTAATACATACTTTCCCCTCCGAACTTGTAACAAAATCCCTTTGACACACCCCTCTTTCACGGAAAACCTTTTACTATCCAAACTTTCCACAACTGTGTCTTTTTGATAACCAAAAATAATAATAATAATAAAAAATAAAAAAAACAAGTTAGTGTTTGATCACTTTTTTCAAACAAGTGTATGTCACACACCAATGAGTCTGTGACACGTATCATTAACTAAAAAAGGATAACATTTTAAAATTACAATTACAGCCTCATCTTCCCCATCTCCCCATCTTCATCTCCATGGCAGAAAACCACCCCCGCATTTTCTCTTTTGTCCTCCCAGAAGCCATGGCAGATAAAAATAGGAGAGATGGTAGCGGAGGAGATCATACGCATCAAACGTTTCAACTTAAAACAGCAAAAGCTACATGATTTGACAAAATGTGAGTTAGGCAGTAGCGTTGCAACAGAGTTGGGATATAAGCCAGTAATTACTTCCAAATCATTCCCTGTGAGTGCTGCCAACAATTATGACCAGAGGTTTACTTGGGGGAAGATTTTAACCCAACTCATTGCACTTTCTGGAGACCATGGGAGCTGAAAACTGGAAGATTTTATGAGAGTGCATAATTGGGAATGATTACCTTTTCGACCCACTTTATATGCACCTTTATTGATAAAATAGTAATTATCTTCACCTGTCACATAAACAACGAGCAGTGTATCGGTGCATTGACAATACCAAAAGATTAATAAGATGATAAATCAGTCAGAATTCTAGTCTAAAATGAAACCAGCCAACAAAAGTCATTAACAAAATGTGATCAACAAAAGCCATGAACGGCTTGTTTCAACTTTCCACATTAGTAAAACTAGTTCATACATGAAATTTTTTGTGTTGTAACTATGACTAAAACAATTGATTGTTTGTGCATATGTTTATTAATAGGACATAAGTGCTCAATCAATCAGCCAATTATGCCTCAAAGCCCAACTTGGGTCTTGCTATATTGATATCCATCCTGCTATATTCAGTCACGTTCGGTTCCAATACTAGCAGTTGAATTTGTCTTTTTCTTATAATGGAGGTGTCCAGACCAACTTGTGTGTACCTCAACAATTCGACTGGATACCTACTACCCCACCAGCCCAGGTGCCACGTAACTCTGCCCACGACGGCTTAGATAGTTACAAATAAATCACCTAATCTTTTTTGCCATTAATGGGATTTGAAACTGATCTCCCATGGTTTTCATCTCAATTAATTGACCATTATGCCAAACCCCAAGGTGCAATTTGTCTTTTCAAGGCAAACTTGGAGGTAAGCTACTATTTCTATAAATCATCCTACACTAAAATACAAGTCTCTAGTCAGACCAAAGAGACTCTTGTTAAACACCAAACCTAATATAAGCATAGTAACAGCAACTAAGACTTAATCCTGGTATCATTTTCTTTTATTTAATCTTTTTCTTTATTTTATGATGGTGATGCCCGAGCCAGCTTGCACACGACTCTCAACTATTCTACCGAGTATTTGCTACCTCCCACCAGCACAAATACCTACTGGTAGAGGCCACCAAGGCTTAGGCAGAGAAATAACCTGAGACATCATGGTTCTCCTTCCACTTCATTGATCACTAGGTCACACCCTTTTGAGTGCTTAATCCCAAATATCACCTACATAGATTCTATGCTTTTAAATATGCTCTAAACTTAGATAAAACCCCATTATAGGTTGTCAGTGTTAAGATAAAAAAAGGGATAATAATCAATATCAATTCTAGAAATTCCTAAGTGTCATTGCTTTCTTGGTTACTAGGTAAAGTGTACCCCCATGTGAAGAAGCCATGAGCAAATGATTTTGGCATTAACGGCAATAATTTTGAAGGAAAGAATACTACAAGTAGAGAGAAACTTGTATAGAACCTGGAAGTGGGTCAATAGGAAAAAGCCCCCAAACCATAGTCTTTAATTTTTTCTTTACGAGATTGTACACCAAAGAGGACGTTTCTAGTAACAGCGAATTGGTGGTTCAATGATCAGAAAAGTAAACACAAGTTGTATTGATACCAAAGAAATTTTGTTTAATACTTCAAGAAAGTTGAGTGCCTTTAGTGGGAAAAAGAAAACTTCATGCATTAGTATGGAGAAGGAAAAAGTAATTGTAAAGTTCCAATTTATACACTCTTTTTCCCGTCTCAATAATTAAATTTATTTTATACTCTCTTATCTTTACTTGTCTTTCTCTTAACACGTCTCTTAAAAAAAACATTAACTAAAAAAAGTAATTTAACTAAATTATTTTTATTTATTCTTTGGTCTCAATTTAATTCTACTCTTTTTCACCATATTAATCTTTTTTCATATTATTGAGTAAGCGTAATGATGAAAAAAAAATACTTCATTATGTCTTGATTATCTAAAATGACAATTATTTTGAACCGTCTATTTTAATAAAGAGAACAAGTAAAATGGACCGGGGAGGAGTAGCAGAATCCCAACATAAAATATTACGCCACATAGCCATATTTTTTGTTTATACAATATTAGACACGAAACAAAGCATTATACATATACATAATGTATCAACCTTACATAAGAATCTATAGCAGCTCATAAAAGACGTTTATACACAAATATAAGGTAAAGCGGATAATAAACTCAAAACATGAGTCATAGCGTGTAAGTATTTTTTCCCACTAGACATAGAGCTTAATTTTCCCTATTATCTATAATCAAAAAGCCCAACAAGCCTTATTAATCATTTTGGACTAAATCCAAGTTTACATCCACAGCTAATAGCAAACACGTCTCAGTCAATGTTTCAGGAGGCAGGGACACAGAGAGGCGATTTATATATGTCTCCACGAGAGTAAGCTCAAGGTATAGGTGGAAGCCCATGGGTATTTTAGTTTTTAAAATTTTATAAGATAATATAATTATAATAAATATTTTTAAATAGATAAAATTACATAAAAATAAAAATAAAATGTATATGTGTGTTTGTGTATATATATGTGTGTGTGTGTGCGGGAGGAGGTTTTACCTATTACTTAAATAGTAAGTTAGCATTGTACCTATATTTTATTTTTTCAAAATACCCCCATAATACATGACAGCACATTAAAGATGAGGGCATTTTTGTCTTCCACCCAAATCACCCAAAATTCCCCAATTCTCTATCTGCATTTACTCTCCCATCTTAACTTCCCGATTAAACTTCAGCGAGCCAAATCCTCCTCAATCTTCTTGTAGGAATATTTCAGCTAAACTTTCCGGCAACATAACAAATATTGACGTCAAGAAAAGGTCAAAATTTGGTGAGTGAAACTGCAAATTGAATTTTGCAAAATTCTCCGATGAACGATAACGGCCTAAATAGTGAATCTGTGTAAGCCCGACTCTTCCGCCTCTACCTCCAGTTTCCGCCTTTGTTCTTGCTATCCTTGACAAAGTGTGTATTGTTGGATTTGGTAAAAATAAAAAACAAAGACAAATTAAGAACCAAAAGATAAGAATTTATTCGATTTGCGACTGCATTTGTGCAATATGATTGAAGATAAATATTAAGCCAACTGGATAAAAATATATGTCTGAATTCTCTCTGAAATAATCAAATGTTGGGCACCCCGAAATCAGATGGCAAGAAAATAGAGGAAAATATCATATACATAACCTGATAAAAATTGAGAGGCACTAAATATTTAGTAGAATTTGAGAAATTGTGGATGATGAAGATTTTTCTTCTGTTGAAGCGCTATAGAGATAATATTTGGGAGCAAAAAGCAGATAGAAAATTGGACAATTTGGGTGATTCGGCTGAAAGACAAAAAAACCTCCATCTTTTATGTGTGGCATGTATTGTTGGGGCTATTTTAGAGAAGTAAAATGTGGGTACAATGTTACGCCGCTTACGACTTATAATTATACATAACATAATTTTACAAGTATAAACAGTATAATAAAATAAAAGCTAATATGAAACGCAAATCAACTCTAACGTCATAATTTTCAAGCAATGAAAGAATCACAATTTTTTAAAATAATATTACTATCATACTATTTATTTTATCTCCCTATAAGCAAATAATCAATAAATCTTATCAGTATTATAATTAAAATGTAACTCCTTTATGAATAAAAATAAAATTACTTTCAAATAGCAAAATAACAAAATTGATAATTTTGATACATAGAATAAAAGACCAATAACAAGTGAAAATGTACAATTAGCTATGCATTTTTTAAAGAAATATTAAACGATATTGACCCTCACGATGTTCTCAAATAGTAAAAAATTAAATACTACGATTGTTATTTGAGTTACACCTAATCTTTTTATTTTCATAGATGAAAAACTATTAAGTACCATTCATTTATTAAAAAATAATGAGGGTCAACTAATTAAAGAATTTAACATATAATTTTTGTAAGAACTGTTAAGCGAGGCGTGTTTAGGGGTACAGTCGGATGTTTAGGCATAAGCCTCACAGAAACTAAGCCCCGCATGTGACCCATAAAGCATTTTTCCAGTGCCTCATTCCGAGACAAGTTCTGAAACTGTCTTTTAAAACACTGATCTGATCAAGCTCCACGAAAGCTCCGTAGTGAAGAAATTGCACGGTTTGTTCTTCAAATTGGCTGGTGTCTATTTTTGCCCTCTAAATAAGTATGGTCTTTAATTTTTGCCTTTCAAAAATCTGCCTCGTAGCGCATAAGATTTGTAAGGTATCTAGTAGCTTAGTTGGTTAGTTATCTGAACTTTCATCTTATCGGTGAAGATTCAAATCCCACATGTAATCCCTTCCCCCATTTTCCCTTCTCCTACCCATATATAATAAAAAAAAATTAAAAAAAAAAGATTTGTAAGGGATCTAATGTGAGTTATTAAATGTGAAAATATAAATTTATGTTCCGCAAATAAATTACTCCCTCTGTTTCAATTTATTTGAACCTATTTCCTTTTTAATTTATGCCAAAATGAGTGAACTCTTTCCTAATTTGAAAATAAATTCACTTTATGAATGATTTACAACTACATAAATTTTCAAGGCTTATTTTGAACTACAAGTTTAAAAAGTCTCTCTTTCTTAAATGTCGTGTCCAATCAAATGAGTTCATATAAATTGAAACGGAGAGAGTATTTATTTTGAGTGGTCAAATAGTAAAGACCAGCACCAAATAGGATCAAAAGCGCAAACGACGCCCTTGTAAATGCCACTCCTCCGTCGCGAACCACCACTAGTACTACCACCAACCACCAAAACCACCTTTTACACAATAAACAATGCTGACCCATCTCCTCCAAAAGCTAAACCACCCACCACCACCATCCTCATCCGCCATAAAACCACTTCATCCGAATACGTATCTTCAAGAAACCGTGACCCAACTTACGAAAAGCTAATGGACAAATACAAAAACCTCTTTAAAGTCATCTCAATTCAAGACCTCATCCTCGGCACAACCACTAACGCCGTCTCCATCGACTTCCTCAACCGTTTATCCCAACGCCTCCATCTCAACCGTGGTGCCACTCATTTCCTCCGTAAATACCCTCACATTTTCCATATTTTCCATCATCCCACAAAACTACAACCTTATTCTACACTCACACAAACTGCACTTAATATCGCTCATCAAGAAGGTGCAGCTATTAATGCTGATTTGCAAGTTGTGGTTGACCGTTTAGTGTGTTTGTTGTCGATGTCCTTGACTAAAGAATTGCCCCTTAGAGCTATTTTTAAGGTTTTTAGGGAACTTGGGTTGCCTGATGATTTTGAGGATAGTGTAATCTTGAAAAGATCTGATCTTTTTGCGGTTCTTGATAGTAGGAATGAACCGAACACTCATGTGTTGAAACTTGTTGGGGATGCAGAGAAGGGGGATTTAGTTGCAGCTGTTGATGAGTGGAGAGTAATGGAATGTTGTAAAGAGGATTGTGGGGTTGATAGGAATGAGATTTTGTATAGTTTTAAGCATAGTTATCCACCAGGGATGAAGTTGAGGAGGAATTTTAAGACAGAGGTTAAGGAATGGCAACGGTTGAAGTATGTAGGGCCGTATGAGGCGGTGGAGATTGGAGAGAAGAGGAAGAAGAGTAAGATTGGGATAATGGAGATGGAGAAGAGGGCGGTTGGGATTGTGCACGAGTTTTTGACTTTGACAGTTGAGAAAATGGTTGAGGTAGAGAAGATTAGTCATTTTAGGAAGTGGTTTGGGATTGATTTGAATATAAGGGACTTGTTTTTGGATCATCCTGGGATATTTTATCTGTCGACGAAAGGGTATAGACATACAGTGTTTTTAAGGGAGGCTTATGAAAGGGGATGCCTGATTGAACCAAATCCAGTGTATGAAGCTAGGAGGAAGCTTCTTGATCTTGTTATTTTGGGACGACGTGGGTTGTCTAGAGGTCATTCTGAGCCAACGGGTGTGAGCCAGGGTGAAGACGGTGGTATTGAAGAGGTGAAGACTGATTCAGATGAAGATTGAATTATCGAGAGCTTGCGGCCATACCTTAAATGCAGGATGCTATGCAATTGCTAAAGGCCCTGACAGAAGGGATCATAGAAGTCGAGAAGTGTTGAACAAATTCTTAGCAAATATAAGATGGAGGTAAGGATTGAGAATACTAGTTCTATATTGTTCATTTTCTTCTGTAGACGTGAAAGCCTTCGATTCAAAAGCATATCCATTTGTTTTCATTTTACTTTCAGGAGGACCAAATGCGAGTATGTTGTGATCAATCAATCAATCAACTATGCGTCAATTCCAAACTAGTTAAGATCGGGCTATATTAATCGTCTATGACCATTCAACTCTACTTGGACCCATTTCATTACAATCTTCCAGAATGAGCAGACCGTTTTATGCTATGAAAAGACTGAACTCCCTATTCTCTTGACTTCCCATCATATTTTATAGAGGCAGAAACAAGTTAAATTATCATTTGTTTTACACTGTATGATCATATGTTTCTTTGATGTGTTATGATCAAGAAACTAATCTTACCACTTGAGGCCGGTCTAACTTAACTAAGTGAAAACCAACCCAATGCATAAAATCTGCTGCACATGAAACTCACCCAATATGAATGCATGTGTAAGGAATAAAATAAAGGCCAAAACTAAATGTTTGGCGACCCTTCAACTAATATGGTAGGATGGTATGTTGGCCGATTCGTTGAGTTGGCATATATAGCTAGTTCAAGTTGAAAGATTAATGCAAGTATTATTTGATATTATATCCATGTGCTTCCATGTTTCATTGACAGGACAGTCCTTGCAGTCATCTCTTGATTTCTCCATGTTGAAAGAAAAAAAGCTATAAGCTGTATTTCTGGTTCATTGATTTTGTCCTATTGCTGACCTTCAGGGAGCTGTGTAACATCTGCATTAGCGGAGACCATCATCAGCGAGAATAAATTATCCTCCAAGTAGTATAGAGACCTGCATTTGAGAAAAAGGCGGAGTCTCCTTTACTAATTACAATTGTAACATCGCTGCAAGACATGCTTCTTTGAAATGGATGACCTGTGCAAGTTAGCAAGTGAATGTTTAATTGATATTTTAAGAGAGTTGCTCATCTTTGGCTGAAGCAGACGCAGTAATACTTGTAGCGCACTGCTTTCTGAACTATATCTTTGGCTGAAGCAGATGCGGTAATACTTGTTGCGCACTGCTTTCTGAACTATTTCTGAACTATGTCCAACTCTGTTTGGTTGTCACAAATCTACTTAGCCAATGTAGATACCAGCTCCACTTGTAACTTCTAGAAGCTGATGTGAAGGGAGTCTGAGCATTAGTGTATCATTTTGGAAAGGGAAGTACAGATCCCGCATGATTTGTGGGGTGTGGAGCAATTCAGATGGATGCTTGAGCGTCATTGAGTATCTTACTTTGCTCACAAATAATCGCGGTCACTTAAGTATTATGCTCTGCATGTTGTGTTGTACTTTACTCTCAAATCCTAGCAGAGACAAAACCATGGGTGTTTTTGTCGATCTGCCTAAGCCTTGCTATCTTTGCCAGGAGGAGGTAGCAGGTACCGAGTGAGATAGTCGAGGTGCATGCAAGTTGATTCGGACACCACCTTTGGGTCTTTCTTCCCTCCTTGTTATATTTCCTGCATTTGATAATTGATATTCCCACTCTTCCATTCCATTTTCATGCCATGCTTTGAATTAGCATTTGTGCTTTGAGTCTCTTACATTCAGCTTTCTTATAAACCTTCAAGAGTAGCAAAATTCATGTTGCCACTTGCCAGGATAACCAACTGGTGTCCTTAAATCAAACAACCACAGATTGCATACTGTTTCTTAGGATGTCAAATAAAAGTTAAAAAATTTCTATTGAAATACATCTAAAAATATAGCCCTTCCCTTCCCTTTCAATTTACGTGAACCTATATAACTGGGCACAAAGTTTAAGAAAGAACTGAATACTTTTGAAACGTATGGTTTAAAATAAGTCATAGATATTTGTATGACTATAAATCGTCTCATAAAGTTAATTTATTTTCAAATTTATAAATGTCTTTCTTTTTTTAAATTGATAAAGAAAAAACGAATTCACATAAGTTGAACAGAAGCTGACTTTGAACACCAAATAAACTTCTTTCAACAACTCCATAGTGATACATCCCTGTAGACCATAAGAGGCACTCGAGCATTTAGACATTTTTCAAACAAGGGAGAGAACAAAATGAGAAAGATGACCCAAAATTAAACCCTAAAACCTAACTTAATGCGGAATTGACGATGGACCAAAAATGCCCTTGTAGTTTTCGAATGGTTCATTATTTATCCTAGACGGCCAAACTATTATCGAAAGGGGTATTCGTTCAATTCACATTGTTCAAGAGCATATTTGGACCAAAGTGGTAACTATCTGGGCATGACCGGGTCAAAGTATTAATGTAGTGCATATCTGTTGAATTTCTCAAAAATTAAGGATATTTTTTACGCTTCATCCTAAAATATATTCAATACAAGTATAGTCAGTAAGAAGAATGACGATAAGGTAAGATTAGATGGGATTGGAATGCCTCAATGTAGAAAATTTAGGTGTTTCAGAACAATTTTCCTAGGCAATGGTATAGTAAATGGATACATATAGGGTATCATATCATTGAAAATATGATAAAAGTATTATAAGAGTGTCCTTTCTCCAAAAAAAGAAAAGAAAGTATTATAAGGTGAGATAGGCGAATGCCTATTTTTTATGTTTTACTTTCAAGTATTGTGTCCGAAATCTACAAGGCCGATTAATCTGAATTTGCACTCATTATCTAAAGGATTTGTTGATTTTTGCTTTATGGTTGATTGGAAAATAATAGATATAAATTCGAGATATTACTCAATCAAACTTTATTAAACTCAGTTGGTCTTTTATAATAGCAAACCACTATTAAATAAAACAACAGTATGAAAATACTGCAGTGTTCATTAATATAATGAATGCGTATCATATAAAATCAAGTCTCTGGCATTTTTTAAAAGGGAAATTCTAGCGAGCAGAGAATTTAAACTGATTTTTCTTTTATAGTAACTATGCACCGGGTAAAGATTTGACACACTGCGACCCACAGCATAATATTGAAATAAACCACCATAGTAAACCAATTCATCTGTATGTCACATTACACAAATCATTCTTCCACAGGCTACTAAATATAAAAATCCCAAAACATGTAATGCACATTGTTATTACAGAACTAATCAAAACATCCATTTAGATTTGCACATGTTCCCAACATATATTCACCCAGTCTCATTGTTGTACTACGGCTAGGCAAAACGTATTTGATATTGTACATCAACATCTGCTTTAGGTGATGCATGCAAAAAATTTGATACCTTAGCGAGTATTTTTAATCTTAAGTCATGACGTTCATTAGCAGCAGATGGATATTCTAGCCTGATAAGTATTCTCAACAACACTGGAGACTTGGCTAACAAAAGCTTGATAAGTTGCATCACAGGCATTGATATTGTACCACTTTCTAGCTTAACTTCCCTGAGGTGATTAAATGTCACATCTGAGAAACGTTCCATTTTGAGACATTCAAGATCAGCACCACCATCATAATCATTCACCGCCTAAAAAAGATAACAAGTCAACTCTCAGGTTGAGGATCTAAGAAAGTGCGCAAAAGACATTAAATAAGAAAGAAAGAAAGAAAAAGTAAAAGCACCAACCCTAATTTCGAGATATTCTAAATATGGGAAGCTTCTTATCAAGCAAAGAGCACATGAGAGCTTATATGATTCCTCCAGCATAGGATCAAGCAGGTAGAAACATTTGACATGATTAAGATCAAAGGGAAGCCTTGTTGGTACTAAACTTGGTTCTTCTTCTTGGAACTAGGGAAAAACAAAATACTAAAATTAAGTTCACTCAGACCAAAAGAAGTTCCATCTGTGAAAGTGCATAAGAATGAAGTCATGAAGCAACATCTACCTCGGAATGATGGATGTGTAACGCAAGGTGCTCAAGAGCAGAACAAGACTTGAAAAGCTTTGCCAAATCAAAATTCTTTGCCTCCATGGGAGAACGAGCACCCATCAGAGCTAATTCTGTCAGAAGAGGGACGTTCTTTAGGCAGACAGACTTTATACTGCCATTGAAATCAAAGTACCTTAGCATGGGGGCATTAATATCAATTGTGTTTATAACTTCTGACATCAGTTCCTTCAGCTCCAACCGCTCAAGCAACGGGCAATGAGATATTAAACTTCCGAGCCATTCTGGAGAAATTGTGACTCTACACAGTTTCAGGCTAATTAACCAATCAAATCCTTTAAAAGCCGATGGAGGATGTATTGAACAATTATGAAGAGTTAGATGCCTCAGCTGCGAACAAGTGAAAAGTGAAGAAGACAATTTGTATAGTCCATTATACCGTGGAAAGCGAAGAAAAAGATGTTGAATGCCATTCCTAGAGACGAAATATATGAAGTTGTCAATCTCAGGACAGCTTTTCAAAATATCCATGTCGAGGGTAAACTTAGTAATGGGACCTTCATGAAGAGTCAAAAGCGGGTAGATAATCTTTATAAATTTAACTGTAGGGTATAGTAAATCCTTTTGAGTTTTCCAATGAGATACATCAACTGTGAACTCTGTACGTCTACACCAGTTATACCTCCATTTCTTCGACAAGATGCTTGTCCTTATTGCATCTTTACAAGGCAAACTCATCAGAATGACATCGATTACATTATCAGGAAGGTCGCTAAGGACGTTAGAAGGTAAACTTTGACGATGATTTCTTCCCTTAGAAGGCATCAGATGATAATAATTAACAATCACCGAGAACCTGTAGAAAATAAGCAAAAATAGAAGTGAGGAATCACCAAACTATCTGGCATATTGACAAAATCTACAAACTACTTGGACAGAACTGCTATTCACATTGTCAAATCAAAATAAGAAGTAATATTGATCATGTAGTTACTTTTGCTTTACTCAAAGATCTGGGAGCTAGATAAGTGTAGCAAAATTGTGGACGGAGAAGTTGTGATGAACAATGGAGAAGCTTTAATTGTGCAGTGATCATCTCCCTGCTGCCAACAGCCTCATAGTACCTTTATAATGTTGTTAATCTGATCAAGTTATGCTATGGAGATAATTTGGAGAACAATTTTGAGGTAATCACTGCCCGCAATTAAGATCGATCCTCCATGATTCAGTTTCGAAAAACTGATGGTGGTAATTTAGTTGCTGTCATTGCAATATTTAGCAACATATTTTCATCTGTCAAGAGTCAAGACCAATTGCCTGCTAGATGTTAAAGTTGTTCTTCTACATGCTCCTCAGCGACAGGGATCACATAATGCCAGGAGAGAGCAGTTGCTAACTAACGAATTCAGGAACAATCTCTTATTTAACGCAGTCAAGCTTGTTCTGTATCGGCTAATATTGCAGGCTGTTCAATATGTCTCGCGTTAACCTGCATGCCTACAGGGCTCCCTATAATATTTAGTGTTCTTGGGCAGCCATTATTCTAAGCATTCTTACATACACAGGTACCACAGGTTATGTATTTTGGCTATTGATTTCTTGCCATTAAACAGCAACTGATTGTCACTAAATAACAGTTGCTTCATCTCCTTCATTTTCAATATTCCAACTTGAGGACTGGGTTATTTAAGGGGGATAAATTGTTACATAGGGGTTGCGAGTTCAGCACAACCCAACAACTTTAGCACTAACTCCGTATTTAGGTTAAAAATTTCATTGAATATATAAGTATAAATAATCTATCCCGAACCCCATAAACTGTCATGTTTAAGAACTCATAAACCAAAAACTTAAAAACCTTGCTCCGCCTCTAAATTTGTAAGTCCACTCTTTTATAGTGTTGTTAGTGTTATTTAAGCCCTGTTAGTAGAGATAAGTGTTGTTAGTCTACATCACACCCAGTCTAATATATATACATAAAAAACAATTTTAACCATGTATAAACAGTGTAATTTTTCGCTATCCGAACCCCGTTGGCCCATCCTCCCTCCGCCCCTGATCACACCGCTTCTGGTGCTGCCCTAGGATACTTTGTGCACCGGGCTGCCCTTTAAAAAAAAAAATACTCCCTCGGTCCCATAATAAGTCACTTTAGCCAAAAACATTTGTCCCATAATAAGTGTCACCTTAGGAAACTAAGACATAAATTGGCTAATTTTTCCAACTCTATCCTTAGACAAAAACGACAAGTTAAAGTAACATCTAAATGACTATTGAAAAAAGCACATAGTAACTTGGTATTGTTGGATTCCCAACGTCAAAAGGTTTACTACTTGTGCATGCTCTAATCAAGAGGAAAAAATAGTTTATTTTATTATATAGGGTAAACTTCACATTTCATTATTGATTTTTTAATATGCGTGTTTTTGGCTAAGGTGACACTTATTATGGACGGAGGGAGTAAAGATTAGTTGTCATACTGAATGAAATCCTAAGTTGTCCTCTTTCTTTTCCCCCATATTTCTTTTTTTTTTCTCAGCTTTTCTCTGTTATTCTTTAGAAAAGCTCTTCTTTGAGCTCCATTTGCAACAGGATATGTAACATAGCTTAATCTTCATTATAAACTGCATTCTCATATCAAGAACACCTTGCCTTCAATACACCCTACATACATTTGTAGTTTTCAAAATAAAATAAAAAAGACTACAAAAAAAGGGTCATTTCTAACTCATATATATAAGCTTAGAAGCCTGTTTCGGCAGATTTTGAACATCAAATTAGTAGTTTTACTATTAAAATTAGCAAACCCTAAAGAGCCTATAAGTGCAGCATAATAACAATGTAAAATGAGTAGAAAAATTAAAAAGATAGAGCCTTTAGGATTATCAATGATGTCAAATACCCCTGTGTATGTGTGGCTTAACAGTTTAGGGTTTATAAGATGAAGGGGAAAGACAAAAGGTAAAAACAGTGTAGCGTGATTAGATACCTTGTAATATTAGAATTTATAATCATATTATTTACTATATATGTATGCTGTCTTTGATTTTTTTTCATCCGTCAAGAGTCAAGACCAATTGCCTGCTAGATGTTAAAGTTGTTCTTCTACATGCATCAGCGACAGGGATCACATAATGCCAGGAGAGAGCAGTTGCTAACTAACGAATTCAAGAACAATGTCTTATTTAAAGCAGTCAAGCTTGTCTGTATCGGCTAATATTGCAGGCTGTTCAATATGTCTCGCGTTACCCTGCAAGCCTACAGAGCTCCCTGTAATATTTAGTGTTTTTGGGCAGCCATTATTATGGGCGCATACACAGGTACCACAGGTTATGTATTTTGGCTATTGATCTCTTGCCATTCAACAGCAACTGATTGTCACTAAGTAACAGTTGCTTCATCTCTTTCATTTTCAATTTCAATATTCCAACTTTGAGGACAGGGTTATTTAAGGGGGATAAATTGTTACATACGGGGTTGCGAGTTCAGCAGAACCCAACAACTTTTGCACAAACCCCATATTTAGGTTAAAATTTTCACTGAATATATAAGTATAAATAATCTATCCCGAACCCAATAAACTGTCATGTTTAAGAACTCATAAACCAAAAGTTAAAACCCTTGCTCCGCCTCTAAATTTGTTAGCTCACTCTTTTGTAATGTTGTTAGTGTTATTTAAGCCCTGTTAGTAGAGATTAGTATTGTTAGTCTACATCCCACCCCTTGGGATGCAACCCTTCCCGGACCCTGCTAATGCGGGATACTTTATGCACCCGGCTACCCTTTTTTTTAAGTAGAGATTAGTGAAATCCTAAGTTGCTTTGAGCTCCATTTGCAACAGGATTAGTAACATTAGAAGCGAATATAGGATTTCTAGAACATGAGTGCGCCACTGAAAAAGGAAGAAAAAAGTGTATTAAGTGGGAATCGATCCCTAGTCTTCTAGGTAAATAACTCAACATCCAACCAAGTGCACCGATTAGTCTTTTTGTAGCATGGGTAACTGCAGATACTATTATACCAATTCTAAAAAATATATACATAAAATGCCTCTCAGGGGTTGGCCTGGTGGCAATTGGCTTGAGCCTTGGGTGCTCCCTTTCAAGGTCTCAAGTTCGAAACCCACTGAGTGCAAACAATTTCTGAGGGTCATCGGACTGGGTAAAACCCTGAATTACCCGTGGTGCACTTGCGGGAAACTCCTTGCCAAGTGCCTGTGCACCCCCGGATTAGTCGGGGCTCAAAGAGCCTCGGACACCCGGTGCTTAATAAAAAAAAATGCCTACTTTTTTTTTAAGAGATCATGGGTTCACGTGCCCCAAATATAACTTGTAAATTCGCCTCTGTAATAACATAGCTTAATGTTCATTATAAACTGCATTCTCATAGCAAGAACACCTTGCATCAATACTCCATAAATACATTTGTGGGTTCAAAATAAAAATAAAAAAGACTACAAAAAAGAAATGGTCATTTCTAACTCATATAGATAAGCTTAGAAGCCTGTTTCAGCAGATTTTGAACATCGAATTAGTAGTTTTACTATTAAAATTAGCAAACCCTAAAGAATCTACAAGTGCAGCATAACAAAAATGTAAAATGAGTAGAAAAATGAAAAAGATAGAGCCTTTAGGATTACCAATGATGTCAAATACCCTTGTGTATGTGTGGCTTAACAGTTTAGGGTTTATAAGATGAAGGGGAAAGACAAAAGGCTAAAACAGTGTAGAGTGATTAGTTACCTTGTAGTATTAGAATTTATAATCATACTATTTACCACGAGCCCGTTTCGATTGACTTATAAGTTGCTTGTAAGCTATTTTTATTTTTATTTTTAAAGTCATTTTGTGTTTAAAATAAGCTCACAAAAATAATTAGACTCATTTGACTTAACTTATGTAACGTAGCTTATAAGCCAAAAAAATAAGTTAGACTATCACAACTAATTTTTTTAGCTTATAGGCATAAATTCATCCAAACAGACTTCTTTGATTTTTTTTTTGGTTTCTCGTGTCCGATAACCGTACTAGGGCCGATTAATAAATAGAGAACCACGGCCACTAGAGTTGATTTTTTCCGTAGACTCACCACTTGGGGTCATTTGGCAGCTGGTTAGAGTTATGCAGGTATTAATTATGTAGATACATGTATTAGTTATTCTATTTTTTACCTACATAATATAATATACGTAGATTCACTCATAACTTATCCATGTAGTAGTTATGCGGGTTTTGAAATTGCAAATCAAACACTGTAATAATTTTATTCTTCATCCGTCCATTTTTTATTTGTTCTGTATACTAAAAATAGTAATGTATTTTTACTTGTCCAGCTTAAAAAATCAAGAGATATTTTACAAATTCATACCTATTTTACCTCATTATTAATTATTGGGTTGAAAAGTTTAAGAAATTTTTAGTGACAGCATAATATGTTTTATTGTTTTCATTAATTATTAGATAACATAGTAATAATTATGCATGATAACTCCCTCTATCTCATTTTAGTTGTCCTATTTCGCATTTCGAGAGTCAAATTGACTAATTTTTGGAGCTAAATTTGATTAGATTAATTTAATATTTTTAAATTATAATTTAAATATTCAAAAACTACATGAAAAGTATTACAAGTTGCAATTCTTCTAATATTAATATGGTGAAAAAAATATACTCTCTCAAAATGTTGATAAAAATTTATATAATTTGACTTTTAAAAAAGAAAGGTGGACAAATAATGAGACCGAGAGAGTAGTAAAATTATTATTATGACTCTCTTAAGGGATGTGCCAAATCAATATGGAATAAATAAAAATAGAGATTATAAATGAATAACTTACCTCCCAACTAGCTATCAAAGGCGTTATTAGCTATGCAAAATTTAGTACAACATGTAACTTACCTTGTAACTAGCTACTTAATGCAGGATCATCACCTTAAAGAAAGGGATACGTTGATGGTTGTTTTACATCAGAAAAGTTTCACCAAAACCAAAAGGAGTAAATAGAAAACGACAAGCACAGAGACATAAGAGGTCACTAGCAACTGTGGCGGCTTGATTTCTTTTACTACATATATACATGTTTGTTGCTATTACGTTATGCTGGTGAAGCCCAATGGCCTTCAACATTTCCTAAGTTGAGCAATGTCACATTTTAGGTATCGAAGAATGTGGAACTAGGAAACTTTATGGTAGACGACACTCCGACCATTCCTTCTGTCTAACACAACATTACCTGTGTGTGTTTCGTGCTTGGTTAGATCCAACTATTCCTCCACTAAGTTGGACTATTGGCAAACATATTGCATTAATTTGTTACTAATCATTAGTGGAAACGGGGCAAGAATAAATTAACAACCATTCCATTGTTAATTTAGAACATAATCGAAGACCCTCATTTTTTTTAAAACGATTGTAGTAAGAAAAAAGAATTGGATTTTTTCCGAACGATTGTAGGAAGGAAAAAAAAAATTGGACTAAATTCATTGCTATCAACTTGAACAATATATACATATACAACAAAAAGAAATTGTATACATATACTAAGATCACTCATTCTGAACATATTTGACTCTAGATCTTGGATTTGTCACTGTTTATTTTATGCAAATGATCTATATCCTGTGCCTCTACCTTAAAAGTCAGAGGTATTGCAAAAAAAAAAAAAAAAAAAAAATCTTTTGATCTGAATCCACACAGAATTATGAATCCATTTGGGAGTTTAGCATAGCACTTCTTCCATGCCCCTCTTATTTTGAAACCATAGAGAAGATACACTAAAATTACTAGTTACTGGTTTTGAATTGTTGAATTTTCTGAAGACATGCCTGAGCCCTTTCCATGACAACATCAATCCTACTCCTCTTGGTACAACCCACAGATTCCTGCAATGCCCTTTGCAGTTTCTTCTTAGGTTCTTCTGGACTACCAAAGCTTCCATTTTTCCTCTTCCTGTTACTTGATGACTCTATACAAACCTCAGAAACAACAAACTCATCAAAATCAGCATTGAAAACTAACTAGACAAATATCATACAATCATAGACAAATTCAAGAATTTAAACTAGGGACCGCAGAACACCATTACATATCATCCAGTGGTGCACACATGATTTTACCACTATTTTAAAGGCAGGATAAAACGTTTACCCCTGGCCTCTCTACCTCCCGGTTAAGGTAAGAGTAAGGTCTCCACTCTACCCTTTCCAAACCTCACTTATAGGATTACATTAGGTATGTTGTTGTTCATACAAAGTTTACCCTTGACCTTGAGGTCAAATTCCTTGACACACCTCTTTAATCTGGACAATTCTTTACACTCAACCTTTCCAAAGTGTGTCCTAAATGATTTGTGCACACCCCTCAACTATTAGTACATGCCACCTCTTACACCTACAGATACCACAGAGCTTTGTCCATCAACACTTACGTAAATGAAAAATTATTACTCCCTCCGTCTCATTTTATATGAGACTCTTTTCTTCTAATCCGTCCCAAAAAGAATGATATCTTTTCATATTTGAAAATAATTTAACTTTATGAGATTTCCACACAAATATCTAAGGCTTGTTTTGAACCACGAATTTAAAAATTCTTCCTTTTTTTTATTAAACTTCGTGTTACGGAGGGAGTACCTACTAGTATTATAAAAACTCGGTTATCATTTGAAGTGCCCATCTCCATTATTTTCATTATTATTAGGCTAAGCAATACTTATATATGAAATAGACCGCCAATGCTTAAAAACATACTAGTACAAAGCAAATATCAATTTGAAACAAGAATTGCAGAAATAAAACTAACATTGTCCCAGATACAACCCACATACACATATCTAAAGAAGGTTGTTTAAAAAACCATCTATAATCATAAACAGTACAAACAAATGACATCAAAAACAGATAGAAGTTCTAACCTTGAGTAGCAATATAGGAAGAAGAAGGAACAGGGTCAGAGTGGTGAGATTCAAGAAGAGAGATGAAGGATCTTAGTTCCAACTTGAGATATTCAAACTTGTTTGGATGCTGTGCTTCCAAAATTTCCAGTTCTTCTTTAGCTTGTTCCATTTTCCCTTTGCTTACAACTTCCAGGAAAATGGAAAGACAAAAGAAGAGTAAAAGCTGGAAAGTCGAATACATCAATAAATGAGTTTGTTTCTTCTTTTCAAAATCAAGCTCCTCGTACAGTGTCAACTGACAATAAAGCGCGACATGAAAAGGCTCTTTGTCCGTTTCTCGATATTATAAAACCTTCTTCGTGTACCCACTACTAAGTGGACTGTACATGCTACCATATCTAATTTCCGATCCTCTTAAAAATAATCTCTCTCTCCTAATTTAAATATCTTAATTTAATTAGATATCAAATTTAAAAAACAAAGTATTTTTTAAAATTTTGTAATCCTAAATTAAAAATGTTCGATATATAAAATGTTCTTTGAATTTTATGGTCATAAATTTGTCACATAGAATGTTTGAATTGTCGACTTATTTTAAATATAAAAAGAGACTTTTTTTAAGACAAATTAAAAAGAAAAGTAAGATACTTAAAATGGAACGAAAAGAGTACTTTTTTATGTTTTTCTTCGCTAGTTTCTTATATTAAAAATAATTTTTTACTTGTCTATTATAGCAAATCAAGAGAGTTTTTTTTTTAATATTATCTTTATCATTAAGTAACTATGTAAAATATTAATAGCCAAAATTAGATTTTCAAAGCATAATTAATATTTTCTTAAGAGGAGCGTCAAGTTAATATGAGTCAAATAAAAAGATGAAGGGATATATTTTTTAGGATGTGACACACTCTTTCAGTTAATTTTGTTTGATCGCTATTGCTCCTAATAGATTCATCAAAGTTTGAGTTGCTTATTTAGAAAGTTACTCAACTAACAAAACTTATCTAAGAAAATCATTTTTTATTTTGTATTGTAATGGAAAAGTAATTATGTTTTTGTCATTTAAGATCAAAGATTTTATCATTTAAGATCAAAGTCATTTTTTTTTTCATTTCACACATAGAGTGACTTAATACGCTCAAGTTATATTTTCAGCCACTTAACTAACGTGATAGTATTTTACTATTGTTTAAATCATCAATTTCATTAACGAATCCAAAACTAAAAAGTTCGATAATAATGTTAAGACTTTTTATAATATCTCAAAATGGAAAAAGTGTTATATAAATAGGAAGGGAAGAATGGATTAATATATTTAGATTTAGATGACATTAGGATCTCATTTAATAACATTAGTAGAACTGTTTAAGCATGAGAATTGAGAAGGAAGTTGTTGCGGACAAGACAAAAATCCCACGCCCAGCATATACATGGCATCTTCCTGAATAAGCTAAAAATTGCTTCTTGAACTTCAACCTTTTTGGAAGAACAAAGTCAATGTAACGGTGCCCACTAGAATTTTTCCAAACAAGAGACCACACTCTATCCAAGTGTATGGTCGTTATGGTTAAACTCGAGACTTGCATAATTTCTCTAATTACAAGCATGAACTGTTAAGAACTCTATTTCCATCACATCAATACATTATATCTTATCTCCTAATATATTACTCTAGAGCCTTCATGAATGACCAAGTACATACTACCAAAAATATCACCAAACATAATTCCAAACAAAATAGTCCTAGAATCATCTCCTTCAAATCCTATATAAACTAACTATATTAGAACATTCTTACCATCCAAAGTTGTCAACTGCCTTCAACTTCCCAAAAGTGCAAATATATAATTCACAAACACAAAAGCCTAAGCTGTAAGGAAAAGAAAATGTCACCTGCCCTTTCTTTGTCTGCCTCTCAATTTCCCCTATGCAAATCCCAAGACTTTCCTAAGGATACTCACAATCCTAAAATCTCCAATAAAGAAAAATCACCATGTCAGAAAACGCATTCAGACACCAGAATAAACAGGAGGAAGTTGTTAAGTACTAGTGGTTTGAGCCTTGTAGCAGGGACTTTGTCTAAGCCAGCAAGAGCTGAGACTGAAGCACCAGTTGAAGCGACTTCAAGTAGAATGTCATATTCAAGATTCTTGGAGTACTTGAATCAAGGTGCTGTCAAGAAAGTTGACTTGTTTGAGAATACTGCTGTTGCTGAGATATTCAATCCAGCTCTTAACAAAGTCCAGAGAGTTAAAGTTCAGTTCCCAGGATTGCCACCAGAATTGGTGAGAAAACTTAGAGACAAGGATGTAGATTTTGATGCTCATCTCCCTGAGATGAGGGTCATTGGACCCCTTCTTGATTTACTTGGGAATTTAGCTTTTCCCTTGATATTGCTTGGCTCTTTGCTGTTGAGAAGCTCTTCTTTAAATACTCCTGGAGGGCCAAACTTGCCTTTTGGATTAGGAAGGTATGCTGCAATAGAAATTCTATAAACATGATCAAGATTGAACATATGGTTGTGTTTGGTCTGAAGGAAAATGTTTTCTTGAAAAATGAGCACGTTGCTTGATTATTTTCTGAGTGTTTGACACGTAAGCAAAATAATATTGTTCCAAGTGCATTTATATGTAATCCAGGAAAACACTAAGTGGGTGGGATGGTGATTGGGAATTTGGGGATGGCGGGGGTGGGATGGTTAGGAGTGGGGGTTAGAGGCTGTTGGGTAAAAGCCAATGAGCTTGGAAGGTCACTTATAAAACTTGTTTTCCCTATAGGAATTTGTTTTCTCGGAGAATTTGTTTTGACCATTCAAATAAGAAAATTGGAAACCATCTTCCCGAAAATGTTTTCTTCCATACCAAGCACACCGTATGTTTAATGAATTGATCTTCATAACTACTAACAAGTATCAACTACGTACTTGTTTGTGAACAATGCAGGAGCAAAGCCAAATTCCAGATGGAACCAAATACAGGAGTAACATTTGATGACGTGGCTGGAGTTGATGAAGCAAAACAAGATTTTCAAGAAATTGTTGAATTCTTGAAGACCCCAGAAAAGTTTGCTGCAGTTGGGGCAAATATACCAAAGGGAGTGCTCTTAGTAGGGCCACCCGGGACAGGGAAGACATTGCTAGCTAAGGCGATCGCCGGAGAAGCAGGGGTGCCATTCTTTTCTCTATCTGGTTCAGAGTTCATTGAGATGTTTGTTGGTGTAGGAGCTTCTAGAGTTAGGGACTTGTTCAACAAGGCGAAACAAAATTCGCCTTGCATAATCTTTATTGATGAAATTGATGCTGTTGGAAGGCAGAGAGGAACTGGTATTGGTGGAGGAAATGATGAAAGAGAACAGACACTTAACCAACTTCTCACTGAATTGGATGGTTTTACGGGAAATACTGGAGTCATTGTCATTGCTGCTACTAATAGGCCTGAAATTCTTGATCAAGCTTTGCTTAGACCTGGAAGGTTTGATAGACAGGTAAGAAATGAGTTTTCACAAAAATTTGAAGCAAAAAGATTACAGTTTCCTGGATAGACTTCACTAATATTGATGTTACATTTATGTTGTAATTCACTAGGTAAGTGTTGGACTTCCTGATATAAGAGGAAGGGAAGAAATATTGAAGGTTCACAGTAACAACAAGAAGCTTGATAAAGACGTGTCTCTAAGTGTTATTGCAATGAGAACACCAGGATTCAGTGGTGCTGATCTTGCAAACCTTATGAATGAAGCTGCCATTCTAGCTGGAAGGAGAGGAAAAGATAAGATTACCTTGAAAGAGATAGATGATTCCATCGATAGAATTGTTGCTGGTATGGAAGGAACAAAGATGACAGATGGAAAGAACAAGATTTTAGTAGCATACCATGAAGTTGGACATGCTGTCAGCGCGTAAGTTAACAATCATTAAAATTGTTTTCATCAAAATTGGACTATTTTTCAGGAAGCAAATAAAGGGAGTAGTTTGCTGTTTATTTGTTTTTTCAGTTTGTTATTTGTAATCAAAAGACAAAGTACTAACAGTGAGTTCTTGTGCTTGTAGGACATTGACCCCGGGCCATGATGCAGTACAAAAAGTCACATTGATCCCTAGAGGGCAAGCTCGCGGTCTTACATGGTTCATTCCTGGTGAAGATCCAACCTTAGTCTCTAAGAAGCAACTTTTTGCTAGAATAGTGGGAGGCTTAGGAGGTAGAGCAGCAGAGGAAATAATTTTTGGTGAACCAGAGATCACTACTGGTGCAGCAACAGACTTGCAACAAATAACTCAAATAGCAAAACAGGTATTTACTTAACACATTTTCTCGTCGCACCAAATAAAAGAACATAGTCGAATGCTCACAAGTATTAACTTGTCAATGTTTCTGTATCCTGAGCAGATGGTGACAATGTTTGGGATGTCTGAGATAGGACCATGGGCGTTAATGGATCCAGCATCACAAAGTGGCGATTTGGTGATGAGAATGCTAGCGAGGAATCAAATGTCAGAGAAACTAGCAGAAGACATAGATGCATCTGTAAGGCACATAATTGAAAGAGCATATGAAATTGCCAAGAGCCACATAAGGAATAACAGAGAGGCAATCGATAAATTAGTAGACGTGCTGCTAGAAAGGGAGACTCTTACAGGAGATGAGTTCAGAGCGATACTCTCGGAATTTACTAATATCCCATCAGATAACATAAAGAGTAAACCAATTAGAGAACTGATTGAGGCCTAAGCAACGTTACTTCCAATGTACAGCTGTAGAAACTAAATACTTTCGTCAGATTTTACGTGTATAATATAGCGCAGATAGTAACATCAATGTAATATAATCTTCATTTACTTTCTGTGCAAAGATCTATCCTTTCCAATAAAAACATTTTAGTTTGCCACACACCAAATGGACACCGGTGACTACTTAGGAACCAAAAGAGAGTACGTACGTCACTTAACACTAAGAAATAAATGGAAAAGAGGAAAGAAAGTCTTAAAATAATGAGAGCAACTGCATAATTGCACCAAAATCATGCTACTATAAGTTCCAACTGATAAAATCTTTTCACAAAATAAAGCTTCTATAACAAATATACGTAGATAACAAATTAACAATATACACGGCCATCATCTTTTTTTTTTTTTTTTTCTGAAAGTGCAAAGGCAAAGATGGAAAGAAGCTCATCTCATATAGATTGGAACAGTTATTGGATGATTTAGACTCCTGGTGCAGACCATATCCAAGTTTGGACCTTTTCTTTTATAGGAATGCAATATAAGGATTCCTAAAGGAAAATAGAGAAGGGTATACTTCTAGCAACTAAAATGCTCTAATTATGGTATTTGATAGTTGATATTGTTAAGAGGAAAATATTTATGCCAGAACAGCTTAATACTATTATTGGTTTAAGTCATTTTCCACTGGAATCTTGGTAATATTCACTTTTTACTTGAGTAAAAATTACTTATAATCTTTGCTAGTTACAATTATAATCGATCATTCATAAGCTCCCTCAGCTTCACCCTTGCCCTTCATTTATACTATTTACTAAGGTTTAACTCAAGCAAATTAGTTTAAAAAAATTCGAGATTATGCTGAACTGCTGTCTATTTGGATTAGTTTTCTAGACAATATGTTTGAACAAATATACCCATATGTGGCTTCCACCATATCAGCCAAACCACAGCAATTTTCCTGTGAATATTTGAAGGGCATATTTGCGAGGAAAGACAAACTCTAAGCATTAATTTACCCCGTGAGTAAAGATTTTGGAACCAGAACAGAGTATGTAGTCTATAGATGACCAACCAAGAATTCAGAAAAGAAAACTAAACGTATTAAAAAAGAAGAACGAAGTCTTACTATAACAAGAACAGTTGCTCAGTTGCACCAAAACAATCTTTTGCCGATCATTTCATAAATCAAACTACAAAAACTTAGATTAACATATACACAGCCTTTTCCCTATGTCATATGATAGGGAAAATTATTGGATGATGAGACGCCTAGTGCAAAGGGTACAGTAATATCTGCGTTTAGTCTTGAAATAAAGAGGGAGAAAGCAGAACCTCCACTGGCTCTCCGCATCCAAGGCTTGAACCATCCCTCCACAGTAAGGACAGGCCCCTGGAGCTCCTTGTCTTTGTAACACCCTCTCATCTTCATCACATACAAACACCAAACACATCTTCAACTTATTCTTTATATACCTTCCCTTCTCTCTGATTCAAGATTAGCAGCAAACCTGTTTTTTTTTTTTTTGTTTTTTTTTTCTTCTTCTTTATAATGGGTGTCTATTGACTTGCAGGTTGACAATAAAGTAGCTTAGATCATTAGGAAGTAACTAAGATATGGCAGAACAGAACACCAATATGGGAATCTAGAAAAAGCTTAGTAATATCTAGAAGGAAGGGACTCGAGAATAAAACGTGTTGACGTATTCAATCTTTTATTTATGCTTCTGGATAGCATTCGCTTTACCTATTTGTCCTTCCAACAGTAAAGAAACAACATAATTATCAATCCAACAAAAACAAATAATAATAAATAAAGTTTATACAGAAATAAGGTAAGGTTGGCTTTTCTTTAATATCTTTTCTTCTTTCTTCAATGCTTATTTTTCAGCTTTAATAAGTAACATAGATTTGTTGGGGTCTGTAATATTATCCTTCAATCCATAGTTAAGCATTTAATGAGAATGGATAAAATACAATGAAATTTAAGAAGTATATATGCTAGTCATTGCCAAAAAAAAAAAAAAAAAGGGGGGGGGGGGGGAGGGGGGGGGTGCGGGCTTTCTGTGCTTGTACATTTTAGGGGCACATTAAGTCAACATAGCATTCCCGTTCAAATTGATCTGACATGATTTAAAACAATTGTAGCACTAGATATATACACCAACAATTTCAGTGTAAATGTGACAATACTAACAGATTTACACTGACAATACTAACAGAATAAGAGAGAATGATAAACACCTACTAGTCTAGAAGGGAGTTCAAGAACTTAAGAAACTATCGACCCTAGCGTTAGCATTCCTAGACAGAAACTTCATGCAAATGGGTGGATTCACTCCTGCCAAAGCCAGAACTGAACTGGGTAAGGTCCATATCCCATCACCACAAATCAGACCAGAAGCCACGGCAGGGCCAAATGCATCAGCCTTGGCCTTGTTAATCTTTGTCCAAACAAACAATATCAAGCTACCGAGACACATATCAATAGCAAAGTAGGAGCCAAGATAAAAGGGTATAGCCATAGCCATTGGGAGAGGAATGTACTTTGCCTTGTTCTTTCCTGCGAGATCTCTGATGCCATTGATTACAATTGCTCCTATGAAGAATACGTAGCACAGGGTGAGGCAGTTCTTCGGAAGAGCTGAGAAACCTTCAACTCCAATGATAGACATGTTACGATACACCAAGGCATAAGGGGCTGGGTATGCTGAACCTTGGGTACCTAAGTCAGGAAACGCCTTATAGAAGAGCCAAAATACACATGGCGAGATGACACAACCCATTGCTGTGCCAATAATCTGGCTTACGAACATGGACCGTGGGGAAGCTAATGTCATATAACCAGTCTTAAAATCCTGTGTTAGGTCGGATGCAGTGGAGACTATGTTCATCATGACACCACATGCGGCTAGTCCAGCAAGAACCCCTCCATGAGAAAGCCCGGCCCATGCACCAATCGTAAAGATTGCCAGCTTTCCGTAGGTGGATGCCAAAGACCAGTCAGTTAGACCACAACCATAAGCATTACAGAAGGCTAATACCGGTGCAAAAATATAAATCACGATGATATGGTACCACTTAAGTTGAGGGAAAATGTGTGGAAGTGTTATAGTAGAGATGACGGCAATGCCAACATAACCAACTATGGAAACCCATGTTGGAATTTGATCCTTGAGGAAAAGCTCTGTTCGTCGCTGGTCATCAAAAGACATGGAGGGCTCTGTAGGAGCACCAACTGGCAGGACTGCTCCTTCATTTTTACTGCGAAACTGCAAATACAAACCATATAATGTTCGTCCAAATACCTTGCAGAAATTGTAGAGACCATCACCAAGGATCATGGCTATTGCTATGAAGACCTGCAAAAGAAGAGAAGTATGGAAAATATATCTTAAGAGTTAAAACTGTGCTTCATTTTGGTCTTTCTGCTTTAAACAAATAATGAGGAGATTACCCTATAGCCCTGCAAGCCATGAAGGCTGCTGGGACTCTGATCTGCAGGGAACCAATGACCCTTTCTTTCCTGAATCAGAGGCCACATTATACCCCAAGAAAGGATAGATCCAAGTACCAAAGATATGTTGATTAGATAAGGACAAATCATCCCAACACCAACATATGTTGCTGAGAAGTCAAAGTAAAACCTGGTTGATTGGGAAAAAAAATTAAAATGTTAAATATAGGCAAAACAAAAGTTGAAAGGAGACATTGAGATGTTACTGAACCCCACACATCAACATATATCATCTCTTTCAATTGCGAAAGAGATGACTGGAACTGAACCTCTACCATGTAGGCAGTTTGGAATTAAAACCTACTTGTTCTCATATGCTTTGAGACCAAAGGTGGGGAAGCTCGCAAATCCACAGTCATCCCCAGCAGTGAAAAACCATTGGAAGAAACCCCATACGAAGCTGAAGCTGAAGAACTTTGCCAGAGTTTTTACTTGTTTCCTGTAGTGATCAATTAGAAAGAGACGATAAAATTGTAAGCATTCTATCTGTAATGCTGAAAGAAATTACTGAAGTTGTGTAACTAGCTTACTTTGCTAGCTTAGCTCCTTGTGGCGTATGGAAACTATTGATCAGGTGAGCAGTTGCAGTGCCACTTGGATAAGTCAGTTTGAAGTCTACGATCATAATCTGAAACATAATTATCAAGTTTAGTTTAGAAGAACAGAATTTAATTATAAAGAGAAGTAAAACTGATAACTCCATATCTTGAGAAAAGAAAATACCTTACGAAGAGGAACAACTGAGAAAAGGCCAAGAAAGCTAACAACGAAAAGAAACCCTATCATCCATCCCAAAGAAGGGTTCTTAATATTAAATGCATTATTAGCTTCAGTTGACTGTTTGGCAGCAACTTCACTCATCGCAAACAGATAGCTTCCAAAACCTCCTGCTCACCCAAAGTAAAAAAACAGAAGTTGAGTAAAAGAGTTATTGAACTTGAGATGCTTCTATTATTAACACCTTTTCAAATAAAGGGATGAACCATCCCGGATGAAGGGAAAATAAAAGGCTGTTGCTAACTCAATGAGCTAGTACTGTTGCGCGATAATGCAGGATTTGTGAAGGTAAAAATTCCATTATAACAGAGTTGTGTGGAGGAACAAGGCTCAAAATTGGCGAAGTTAGGCGTTAGCACCCAAATAGAGTTAAAAGTCACACTTGTTCCTGTGTATTTGATACTTCAGTAGACTTGAAATGAAAAGGAAGTCATCTTTCCAATCAAAGCTTCCTAATTTATTCTTCTAATAGCTATTCAGTATGTTATATGTTATCACCTACTTAACAATTCCGTTTACCAATACTTTGCAATAAACTCAATTTTCATGAAAGCAAATCCAATGAACTCTATTTAAATAATGAATGTATCAACAGCTGGACTTACAGGTCAGACAAAACTTGATATACGTGGCAATATTGAATTTTAAATGACATATTTCACGAATTTATTGACTTGATACAAATACTGAATGCAAAGTAAATATTTTTCCATGTTGATAGTCTGCACAATGGAAGAATGACCAATGAAGCCTGAATACCCTAACAGTGATAATATTGTGGCTTCATCTGCAGATTTTGTATAGTGGACAATTGTGGAGAATGATAGCTTTCATAATTTCGTAAATTTAAACTACATACGTAGTGTAACCAATAACATAAAAGATAATGCAGCCAATCTGCTACAACGTGTTAAATAACATCAATAGTGTAGTATAAGTAAATTCAATTAAGTATTAGCACAATTTTTCTAAATTTGCGTAAGAGTGAAGTCAGCCTAACCCAAGAAGTCAAGTAAATGACACTCCCTTTTTACTAAGCATTTAAGGGTTTGACTAGTAGATATGAGGCATCTAGAAAGCCATTTTCCCACCACTTAGATATTACTCCCTCCACTGAAAATTTGTTCTTTGCTAAAAAAAAAAAAAATCTCATGTAACTATCAAGAAAGCGACTAACAATAATAATTAGCACTTGTGTGGGAATTAATCTTTTAAGACCAAATACATGATGGCCACCCACCTAAAGTTACTCAAATTTTCATTTAGACACTTCAACTAAGTTTGTTATCTATTATTAGACATCTAATGTATGCAAAATGTGTGCAAAATGTGTGCCTATTAACACCTCAAGTGAAATGCATGATTTGCATACGTTTTTATTGGCAAAACACCAAATTAAAAAATGACACGTTGGCATCTCATTTTGAGTAAGAAAGACACGTATCTAAATGAAAAATTAGGGCAATTTGACATGCATCAATTAGGTGCATGTTTTAGTCTCACTAGAGATCTTTCCTCTTTATATATTTTTTTTTGGAGGTTGTTTGGTTGGGGAACAAGTTATACTGAGATGATTCATTGGACTAAATATTGAATATGCGAATGTATATTATAAAATATGTGCTGGCGTTCAAGGATAGAGTGTAATGATTAATAAAATGAGTTCGAAAATTATGAAATCTCATAATCAAATGTAAGGCAAAAACACTGAAGATCATTTCCTCATTGGCTTGGCACACTGACCAGTACACAGATTATAAAAATAATTTAAAAAATAAAAATAAAAAGTGGTATTTATGACTATTCTAGAAACTAGAAATACACAAACCTTTGAGCCTAAACTAGGTGGGACCACCATTTCCAAAGGGCCCACACAACTTTTCAATCGTGCCATGGTGCAGCTGCTATTGTAGTCAACACTGTGGACCCACACACAACCCACAAAGGCTTGAGCCCAAAAAGGGCCAATGAGAAATATCCGGTGGCCCAAATTAATGATTCAACATTTTCTAGTACTTTTGGCTTTATCCCAAATCTTTAACTAACTGCGATATAAATGCATGGCTTCATATACAAAAAATTACTACACTTTAATCTCTATAGTTTAGTTTTTATTTCTCCTTTAACCCCTTCTACTTTTTTGTCACTACTGCTAGCTGGATTTCAGCAAGATCTAAAATATGGAAAGCACAATTATCTGTCAGATCAAAGTATTACGAGTAATTAAACTGTAATAGAATAAATGCGTGAAAAAACAATTGAAAACACTAATTCTTCTACGTATTCAGCTTAAATGTTTGATAAAATTATCCAATTCATGTGATACTTTTTCCATTTTTTCAAATTCAACTGCATGAACTTTGACCAACATTTAATACGCATTTTTTCATCAAGTTTATATGATAAAAGTGGCAACCTACCGTACTCCCTAATTTTCAACTATCTTAAAATATTATGTTAATCTAATACAATTTAACTTTAAAATTTAATCAAATTAATTCTCAAAAAGCAAAAAGTATCAGTAACTTAGGACAAAGGGAGTAATACTTACCGCTAAATGCAATGCCGGAAGTAGCAACAACACAGGTCTGAATAACAGTGTTTTCTTGACGAGTAAAAGGTTGTTTAAGAAACCCAGATTTCTCAAGAAGTCTAGTCCAAATCTTGACAAAAAAGAACCCCAAAAGTCCAGCAGATACATTGAGTGAAGGTATAATACCAGTTGTGAGACTCAGTTTCATGACAATGAAAGTGAATAGAATTCCCAATATGAAACTCACACAAAAAGCCCTCAATGTTAACTGTTTTTGCCATGGTGGCACTTCTTTTGACTCAAATATCCTTTCCACAGAAGCTTCTTCTCCTACTTCTTCTTCTCTTTGGGTGTCATTATTTTTCTTTCTGTTTCTACTCACACTGTTGGATCTATCCATGGCCAACAAAACAAAGAAAAAAGATTTTTTTTTGGATTTGTGGGGTTCTTTTTTTCTTTGTTTTCTTGAAGCTGAGATGGGTATTTGACTGTATATTGATGACTGCTGTGGGATGTTTCAAATAAAACAGGGGACTTTTTTTCTCTGTTTTTTCTTTATATTGAAGAAGTTGATCAGAAATAGGACACTATATTGGGATGTGTCACATCAAAGGGGATATGGTAGTAGTCCTTATCAATTCCAAGTTCCGATTTGAACGCTTTATTGGGTAGAAAAGGAAGGAAAAATTGACTAGTGAATAATACAGTCTATAATACGGCTTTGCATTTGGTTGGTTAGCTGATTGGTTTTGGATACCAGGTTGCAGTTACTAATGAGCTTTGCCTTCTTGGGTACTGAATAAAAAAATATATATTAAAAAAACACACTTGCAATATTATTAGTGGTGCAAGTTTTCAGGTAGGAAACTAGCATATCTGATAGTTCAGATAGAAAACTCATGAAAAAATAAAAATTGAGTGTTTTTTACCATTATGATCTCTTAAAATAATTTCTAACAGTATAAACTTTTATTGTAATGCGACTTGGAAAAAGATAATTAAAGTTGCATTAACTGTGTAAATTTTCATTCACACTAATTTAAGTTGAATCCGTATTTATCATGTTTGTGCAAGATTCCTTCATGCACTTTTCCAGTAACAAAGTATTTCTTGAATTATGTGGTTCTTGTTTTTATTTTTGTTTTTGGGGATTGCTTAATAGGCACTATAATGATTTGTTTGATAAATATAAAAAGTGAAAATGAAGGTGTTACTTATGATTTGTTTGACCAAGCTTTTTGAAAGGCCAGAAATATTTTATTTATTTATAAGAGAATACTGATTTTAGAGATGAGTCATGTCGTTCCAAAATCATAGAAACTTTTGATATCTACTGTTGCCGGATTTAGTATATGACTGCAAGTGGGATTGCAACCATTATTTTCAACTTAGAGCACGTCTTTGCACATGTCAGATGTACTAATAAATCGACCTCATTTGAACCTACTGATTTAAAACCTAAATAAATTTGTTCTTTTAACAGCTGCACAGACATTCGATAACTTTTTACTACACTTTTTATTGTATTATTTGGTAAGTAATTATCCAAACTAAGAAGCATATGAGATATACCCGCACGTATATTTTTTTTACTGTGTGGAAAAAGTGCTTTTTAAGCTTAATGAAATTCAGGAGATCATTTTCATAATTGTCTTCAGTAAGCTGTTGAAAAGAAATGCCCCTCAAACTTCTGACACAAAGGAACAAGCAGTTGAAGTCAACTTTGGAGATTCTTGGAGAACTTAATATTGGAAATTGAGACGCAGCATCCTAATTAAGTGAATGGTTAATTTTTTAACGTAGTATTTTGTTAAGAATGCCCCCACCATTTTTTCGTAGGTTAAAGAGTTATCTAATATCTGTGTTGATAGTTATACTTTTTCTGTCCAAAAACAAGTGTCATGTCATTTTTTTCATGAAATCACTTTGATTAATTTTTAAGGCTAAATTAAATAACTAATTAATTGAATATTTTAAAATTTGAAAACTATACAAAAAGTATCATAAGTTGCAATTCTTCTAACACTAAATTATCAATATATAAAAAAATACATCTTAAAATATTGATCAGAATAGAAAAAAGTAATAAATATTTTGAGACGAAAGAAATATCATATACTAGATAGAACAATCGAGATACATGCAAATTGATCAATATATACATCATCTCCCATGAAGAAAAAAAAAATGCATTAACTGGTGATGCCGTAACGTGATCAATAGCGCTGACTTAGATCCTAAAATTGGGCAATGTGAAGTGAAACGTAAGACATTGGAAGGCATATTATACAATCATCATGTCATATGCAAGTAACATGATTTTGGCCCATTCCATGGAGAGGGACAGCTCTTGTGAGTACGTAAATATAGAGTTTTTTGTGTGTGCGCGCTGCAGAAAACATATTTTAGATATTTAAAAGTAAATTTTAGATATTTATGAATTATTTTATACGAAATAAAATGCGAAATAAGAAATACATGAATTAGTAATGCCTACATGGATTTAAATGTTTAAAGATAAAATGTCCTTCTACTTCATAGATAACAATATCTTCATTATTCACCACGTAGACAACCTAGCTTTGCATTATAATCATCCCAAAACTTACTTACGGAGATTATATAATTATTCTTTTAATTAGTAAATGAAACTTAAACTCCTAAACAAACTTATATTCATCTGTGAACTCTTTTAAGGTAAAAAAGAATGCCGCTACTATAAGTAAATTGCAATGAAAGCAGAAGTTATTTTAAGAAATGTATGTCAAATAAAAAAAATCTAAAAGGTAGAATTTAGGCAAAAACTATCAATTACGTTTAAGCAGAGCTTTAACATGAACGTGGCTTATGTTACCAAACATCTCAGAAAATATATTTCTGAATCTCCCCCAATGTGGCAATGCAATTCCAAACCTTGTCAACGTATGCCTAAACATGACCAAAAATGTGGTCGACTGATCTAACCCTCCATATAAACTAATGTACAAAAAACAATTTAACCTAAATGTCCAAAAAAAATTCGACTTTAAAGAAAAGTACAATTGAACTACCTTCTCTCTTTCCCTATCGAGAAATACAATAGTAATTCTTAATACAACACCAATGCGATAACGTTTCCTTAACTATTTATTCAACAATCTAATAAAAATCACTAAATACATCAAAGCTTAATTTACCATGTAAACTAAGCTGAATTCGAAATCTCATCAAAGGTAAATTTGGGTAACTCAAAAAAGTAAAGGATCAAAATCCAAAAACTTTGACAAATCAACCTCCTTTACAACATCAACTCCTCCATTCACAGGTACTAAGCTCTCCGAATAACTATAAGCTTGAAATGGTGCACGAAGCTCATGATTTTCAATAATCTCAAAATCTCCTGTAGTAACATCATATAAAAATAACTTTGTCTCACCTTTTGTATAAACATATTCTCCATTTTCATCATAACACATTTCTTTCCTCTCTTGTGCAACTAATGCCTTAGAATTCTCCCAAAATCCAGCTTCTAATAAAAACCCTTCAATAGGTTCAACTTTAAGCATTCTACTCCAAGTCCTTAATTCCTCATTTAACACCCATATATCAAATCCATTATTCAGCCATATATCAACTTTTTCAAGATTGGTAGAATAAATCAAAGCCAAAGATTCATTTAAATTGAAAAGTCTCAATGTTGTTGCTTCCCTAATTAGGTCAACCACAATGCCATGATGTTCAATAGGTGGCAAGATAAAAGTCAACTCCTCACCAGTCATTTCCAAAGAAACAACAACACTACACATTTCTTCGTTTCTAACTTCAACTCCTACCCAATAGGCCACACCTTTTACTACAATCATTCCGGGTGCCATTGGTTTCCAAAATGGGCGTATCACTTGTAAAACACGTCCATCACTTGCTATTTTTCTCCAAGAATTCGTGCTCAGCATGTAAACTTCAACTTCGTACTTCCTCCTTGACATAGCAACGTTCAGAAGTCGAACAATCATGTAGTCATCGTTTCCGGGGTGATAACCAAACCCTAAGTCTGTTACAGTGAGTTTACCTAGGCTTGAGACATTTGGGGATTTTGGAATTGGCTTGAATGTTTTAATGGCTGGATTCCATATAACAATCGCGACGCCATTATGGTTAATTAAATTCAAGCAGACTAAGCCATTGGCAGAGCCCACAATTCTTGTCTTTTCGGAAGTCACACCAAATGGCACGTCGAAATGTAGAGGTGGTGGAATAACATGGCGAGGTTTTGTTAGAGAATTGATTAAACGTACCGTGACTTCAAGAGTGTTGTGATGGCGACCCATAATTAGGAGATCAGGTGGCTTTTCTTGTGTAGTTTTTGCATGTTGTTTGGAGATAAAATTAGGGTTCTTGATCAAAGAACTAAAGGGTTTAGATACAGATTTAAAACGTGACAAAGATTTCACTGGAAGTCTCAAAAGAATATCGATGACAATGTCCCCTGGAAGAAAGGGACAAAACATCGTTTCTTGACCAAATTGGTCCGAATTCATTATTATGATTAGACAAAACAATGAAAAATTGGAGTTTTAAAGCTAAATCATTTGTAATAACAATATGGGAAGGATGTAAAGAGATGTTTATTATGTTATGCTTATGCATGTTCAAGATAAATCATTGTTTGGTCTATGTTAATTTCTTGAACTCGTGGGGCATACCATAATCTAAAAGCCAAGTAATTAGGATGTTAATATCCATTAACCTTTAATAATTCTTTGGTTAGTATCTCTTGACCTTTTGCGGCATTCAATAGTATTAGGAAGTTGCTGAATTTTTGCATCATTCATCCTATTTAATGGATAACATTAAGCTTAAAAATTAAAAAGTAGTTGAGATTATCTAGTGACTAATACAGGATCAGAAGATTAGGAGATTTTGAGGCTGAAATTAGGGAAGAAATTAGGATTAAGGGAATTTATAACAGCAGTTTTCTTCGCTGCGTTATGATTTTACTCCAGTTTCAGTTTCTATGATATTTTACTGTGTATTTAACCTTCACATGCATAAAATTAAATTACCTGCTATTAAATATTTTTATCCTACTTGTGTCAACATCAATTGTTGGCCTAGTTATTTAGAAGTTATATATATATATATATATATATATATATATATATATATATATATATATATACTAATTGATTTTGGGAAACACCAAATCAATCACAAAAACGCGGAATTAAAGGATAACAAGAAATTGGGATGAGAATTGAAGAAAAGGGGATGAGAAATAGAGGATAAAAGCTAGACTCTAATGATAATGAATCTATGGACAAACTTAAGTATATGAAACCTAAATCCTTCCAATTGGATTCAATTAATAGAACCTAAGTTATTTGAAATCAAGGCAAGAGATATTCAAATGAAATCCACAAATGAACAACTCTTCATGAAATCAATGGAAATGAGGTTCAAAACCAACAATGAAATCCGTCAAACAAACTATCACTCATTTAGAGTATTCAATACATAATTCATCCAAACTCCCTAATCAAATGAAAGACAAGCTATATATACAAGCTAAGCAAAGAAGACTAATAGGAAATTACAATGCTACCCTTAATGAAGTAAGAACCTTGTTTGGCTAGTCTTCTTAGTGTAGTCTTCAATTCAAGGATTGATCTTCAATGGTCAAACACGTCTTCCTTGCATAGATGACCCTCTAATCGACCTTGCATGCATGACCTTCTTGCAAGCATAACCCTCCTTGCCTAAAGTAACCACTTGCACAAATAGCCCTTTGCGCAAATAGCCCTCCAAGCTATCTTCCAAGTCTTGCGGACAAGGACCTCGAGCTCTAAATCTTCCAACCAAGCAATCTCTCAAACCTTGTAGGATTCCACCTCTATGAAGCTTGTAGAGACTTGGCTCTCATCATTGATCATCATCAAGTGTGTAGTGTGGAAATACACACTTGAGGCCCTTTGAAACGCTCCAAATGTGGTGAATAAGCTCCAATGAAGATCATAGACTCTAAGTTGAGCTCCATCACGAATCATAGGCTCTATAAATGCACCCGAGTCAATGAAAACCATATCATAAATATATATATATATATATATATGAGTTCATCGACAAGTAAAATACTTTTACGGAAGACAACTTAAGAAAAGTCCAGATATCATACATTCGAGAGTGATCCCAATGAGGAGCAATATTAGTGTGTGACTCAATATTACTGCAACAAACAATTTACGATTCTGTTCCATTTTTTAATCATGTGCTAGAAGTCCCCAATCGGAAGTGGGGTGTGAATTCAATCTCCTTATACTGACGTGGAAAATAGTCACTGAGTTAGACTTAGTTTCATTTCTTCACATCATGTTGTGTTATTTCATCAATGAGTTCTTCTTTTTTCATTCTTTGAATCATGTTGCATGCTGTTGTATTTTCTTCTTAATGGTACCGGTTGAATGAAACTTGTTTGATGTCCCTCAAAGCTAAATAGAACAAAAAAGGAAAACAAAGAAAAAAATGTAACATTTAAAATGTAAGAAGAAACAGAAGGCTGGGAAAAGGGCTGAACAAACCAAGAGTTTTTCAAATGCTCCGGCGCCAATGTAAAAATCGACGTTAGGCAGTGATAAAAGTTTAGTGGAATGTTTTTGGATTGTTTTGTAATTTTCTACTCGAGTTAAATATTGTAGAGCAGATTACTCTTGCTTTCCTCTCATATGGACGTTAAGAAGGCTATAACTGCTGGTAGTACCATTTTCTTTGCTTTTAATTCTGACCTTTAGATGTTATAACTATTGCTATTAAAAAAGTCATTAACTTCTGCTGAAATAAATGTTTAGTTTGTACGACGGGACATTTCTTCAGTACTAGTAGGCAGAGTCATTCTTTTTTCCCTTCGGTTTAGAGTCATGCTTTACTAACTAGATTGTTGGTCGATGGGATTGACAATATATAATTGACTTTGCTTTGCGACAAATGAGATCAGTACATTTCCTGATTTCTGGTTTGTGTTTTGTTTCCTGAAACACAAAACAATTGATTTTCTAAACGCAAAAAAAAAAAAGATTTGTTTCCTTGTCAATATTGCCTTTAAACAAGCATTACTTCTCACTTAATAATTTCTTTCATAGAAAATCAGAAGCATATCATTACAGTCGACAAAATTCCCTTTACAAGCAAAAGGTAGAAAAATATATTCAAATTCTGGTTTCCTTTTTCTTTAACCAATGAAACTACGTATTTCTAGAGAGTATTTGAAATTAATAAGAAAGATCTCTGAGATTTTTTCCACCTTAATCTTTTTAACACACACTACATTCATTCGAAACATGGAACATTGTCATAAACAATTTACAATCACATCAAGGCATTCACTTGATGGAAGAATGAACACAAGACCGGTTAAAATGACCAATGTTTCAATAATAACCAAACCTGTGTCACAAAAAGCAATGACGACAACAACACCTACAACATTGATGTATGTTGTAGTACCCTACCTGAGATCCATATAAATGAAGTCCACTTACATAGAACTACGACCCCTTTTCCTTTGATGTATCAGTAGTAGTAGCAGCAGGCTCAGACTCTGGAAGGCCAGGGCATGGGATAAGTCTCTCAACAGGGATTTTCATGACATCACGACGTACACCAATATCAGAAACAAACCGGCTGATACAGTAAACACCATAACCCACAGCCGCCAGACCAGAAACACCTGTAGTTAGAAAGCGCAGTGGTGATGAAACAATAGCTGTTGTGGCAGCTAAAAAGGATGACGCCTGCCCACTCCGGCCTACACTGATATTTGTAAAGACTAGCAAACCGGTCTTGCAGTAGATTGCAAAATCCTCACAGTTGTTCTTGAATATGTTGTAAGCCCCAAAACCGTTCTGAAGGAGGAATTTAGCACGGTGAAGGACGTGCTCCGGTGGATCAGAAGGGGCAAGAGTGCATGTTCCTCCTCGAGTTTTAGCAATAAAAAGGGCTGGGGAGACACCATACTGAAAAAGATAGAGTTCACCCCCAGAAAGAAAACATTCCAGGCATGATGAGATAACACCTTCAGTCCTTGATTGATCACCGCATCTAGGACATGGGGAGTCAGAGGGATGTGAAGGAGATGAGCTGAATATGAAACGGTCTAAAACTGTTCCAGTTCCAATCTCTTGACCTGCAGCTCGAGTAAAATGGATAACCATACCATCGCCAACATATATACCTGAAAGGTTCAGAGCATAGTTCAGATTGGATTCTAAAATTGTTAATTATTGTTTTAACTATTTTTTCTGAAAATTAAACTTGCCATGTCATTAAACCTCACGGGAAAATATAAAACCCAGTGAAGATGACTATCGAAGCTAATTAGGTAAAATATAGTGAGTTTTGAAGACAAAAAAAGATAGATGACTTTGATGGCCAATTACTCAAGACTGAGTGACCATCTGAGCAATCAACTCTACAACAACGTTATGACAACATGCTAGGAAAGGAACAAAAATGCACTTGCCACTCACACCTCTATAGCATCTTAATCTCACCCACCCCCACCCCCACCCCCAGGAACTATAGTTGCTTTGGATCTTTTTGTCTCATAACAATTTTCTGAGCATCTGACTTGTCATGCTTGGTGCAAATATTTCCTTCTCTTTCAATATTTTTACAACTATTAATGCAATGACTTCCTAACAGTTATCAGTAATACAAGTCAACATTATCTGAAATTTTGACAACTTATCACCTGAGACCAAATGCATAGACCATTAGACCTTATGTGATGTTTAGCAATCCAAATTGTCAAAGTTGTACAAATTGGACACATTTAGGTGATTTTGTCAAAACCAAAAAGGCTTCATAAAATATTCAAAACCAGACGCTAGTCTTTAGCTGCTTGTCCTTACAAGAAGTTGAGATCCTCGGGACTAAAGTCATCCTTATTTATATTTATCCAAAACTAAAAGCAAGTCTTTTTCTTCAACCCACTAGACTGACGCTAAGCAATATAACCTCTTAAAGCAATCTTTTCAACTTGAGGTAAGGTGAGTCCACAACACAATGCAGGTGTCGGAGACTGGATGCTAACATAGAATGCTAAGTTCATTATTTAAAAAAAAAAAAAAAAAAAACCAACAGAATCCCCCTGCCATAATTTATTGACGTAAAATGGATTTCCTCAAAGACCATAATACTTAACAAAAAGAAGAATACCCAATATAACTTCTCGTCTTTTTCCCCCTCATCCGGTTCACAGTAATTTAATATACAACGATGACTGAATTGTCAAATATAAAGTTCCATAAAGGCGTAAGAGTCAAACCCAAATGAGAACACACACACATAAACTCTGAAGTCCTAAATTGGTCATATTCAACTCAGGTATTCCACTACATGAGTTTTGAGGTATATCAAAGCTCATAACAGCCATAATTAGCAAATCTAGACGTAAAGTCACTTCTTATCCAGCTGATATTCCTGCTAATTGCCAAGTCAAATTGTCTCGTTTAATCAGCTCCAAAATATACTTTCTGAATATCATCAACCAAATATTGAAGCTATATCTTCCATGAAAGACACAAACTTTAATCAACATTCAATCCAACAGGTAAACTCCAAGATTCTAATAAGATACAAAAAAGTTCCTTCCCATTCTATTAACTTCACTAACGAATCTATAATTTATCAAAATTACTCAATTATCATAAAAATTGAAATTTGACCCAAAAACTTGTGGCACCCTTTCCTTTTTAATCCGTCCCAAAATAACGTCGTATATCTATAATTAGAAACAATTTAACTTTCAAATTCCTCTTTTACCCTTAAAATGAAATGATTTACAACAACATACCCAGTATAATCCCACAAGGTGGGGTCTGGGAGGGTAGAGTGTACGCAGACCTTACCCCTACCTTCGGAGGTAAGGAGGCTTTTTCCGATAGACCCTCGGCTCAAGTAAAATAAAATGATTCAAAGCCACACAAATATTTAAAATTTGTTTTAGACCACAAATTTCAAAAGTCCTCTCTTCTGTCTTAAACTTTATGTCGAGTCAAACGGTGCACACATAAATTGGGACGGAGGGAATATAAAGATCAAAACGTAGATAAGAACAGAAATTAGAAACTTGGAGTAAAACAAAAGGATTTCATTTTAATCAAACATTAAATCCAATTGGTAAACTCCAAGATTCCACTAACCCAATTTCACATTTCCTAAACGACACAAAGAAAATGTATCCTTCCTACTATATTAGCTTTCCTAACGAATCTGATACTTATCATAATTACTCAATAACATACCCAGTGTAATCCCACAAGTGAGGTCTGGAGAGGGTAGCATATACGCAGACTTTACCTCTACCTTTGTTTGTGGAGAGGTTATTTCCAATAGACCCTCGACTCAACAGCAACAACATACCCAGTGTGGTCTGAGAAGGGTAGGATGTGCGCAAAGACCATCAGCTCAACAACAACAACATCAACATACCCAGTATGGTCTCACAAGTGGGGTCTGGTAAGGGCAGGATGTAAGCAGACCATACCTTTTATGGCGGAGCCAGGGTGTGCAAATTTTCTTCTTACTTGTGTTACGGGTGTGCAAAATTACATATATAATCATTGTAACTAATATTGAACCTATGTACACCGCGTATTTTTCCATGAAGGGTGTGCACCTGACCGCCCAGGCGTTTATCTTTAACTTTGTGGGGGTAGAGAGGCTGTTTCCGATACACCGCGGGCTCAAAAGAACATATATTAGCAGCACATTTAAAAGGAACCAAAAAAAAAACATAATCAAATCGAAATTTGAACCCACTTGTATAAAAGGTAGAAATGTAGCTAAATAAATACAAATAGAAATCAAAGGGTATTCCAGTTATGACCGTGATGAGCGTAGAGGTAAGCGTTTCTCCAAGAATAGATGTGATCACCAGGCTTGAGATCGTCCTTAGGGATCTTATTTGATAGGATTCCGGCCATCTCTGGCACCGACCACCGCCCTGATTCCGCCATCACTGGATGCTTTGCTTAGTTTCTACGAATTAGATTTGCTTCTTTTGTCTATATTGGCATTATTAGTTAACTTTGAAAAGGAGACTACTTAACTATTTGTGGTGGGCCTCTTTCTTATCCAAGGCCTTTACTCACTCCCCCCTTCTCTTTTGGTTTATTCAACACTACACTTCCATCTATTTTATTTTAGTTTATTAGCATAGAGTCCTAAAACCGGGAAGATTTTTGACGGACATTAGCTAACTTCTTTCTACCTAAAAAATGAATGTAAAAAAATTACCTCTTTTCTTTTCTTTTTCCCATTCAATGTTCGGTATTTACGTTGAAGATCGACTATGTCAGCATTTACAGGGCCCATTTATTGAAAGGCGGTGTTCCAACCTGATTTTTTTCATTCTCATGGCTCAAACCCGAGACCTTTAATTAACAGTGGAGAGACTCCAATCATCTCACCGCAGTACATATTGGTTTAGCTAACTCATGTAACGTACCAAAGACATTTTAAAATTTCAAAATCTTTATTTTGTCATGTTATTTTTATAAGACCATAATAATATAAGGTTAAGTCATTTTATTATTATTATTGTGCTAGAGTTATTAAACTTTTTTATAACGGGAAATTCATTCAACTGATCTAAGTATCACAAAAGTTATCTATTTTTTAAATCAAAAAGTCACTCGACTCGACCTAAATATTACATAGAGTCATCGGGTAGAAAATAAAAGAGTTATTTTTTATGATACTTAGACAAATCTGGATGATTTTTTTTGTTATCAAAAACGTCATATAGTGACTTTTTGTGATACTTAGACAAAGTTCTGTGATTTTTTGTGACAAAAATCAGTTTGCTAACTTTATGTGATACTTTTGTAAAATTAAATTTTTTTTGGTTACAAGAATTGATTTAGTGAATTATGTGTAATAAAATAAAAGTTGAAAGTTGAATGATCATCCATAAAATTATGTAATGATAATATATAAAGTTAATTTTTTTTAACAATATAAGAAGCTTAAAATTAAAACTTTTCTAATATGAAAAACTCTTAATTTTTATAGAGCCAACAAAAAAGAAAGAGTCATTAAAGCAGATTGAGCATTACATTTTATTAAAGATATTGTATCAGAAATAATTAACCAATTGCTATTAACCTTTTTCTTATAAGTTTAGAAAACAATTAACTATGCTTTCTTTATAGAAAGATAGCACACAATTTAAGCTTGTTGCAATTGTACAAACAAAAAGAATATAATATAGGAGTATATTGTCTTTCAAATGCGAAAACAAGGAATAAGTATTTATAGGTGTAAAAGTAAATAACATTTTAAATATTTGGGCTTATGTATTTATTTTCTTGAAAGAAATTAATATGAAGATTAAAATTTATTTAGCAATGGATAAAACTCGTGAGATAATCATCTTTGAACCCATAACGTCGCAAATCAAAATAAAAAATGTGTGTATTGTTGAAATTAGTATTCAAATATTATTCTCGTCTTTAAAAGTTATGCAATTATAAACTTAGTAGCAGAACTTCAATCTTCACGCATTTCTCCTCCTTTTTGTTCCTCATCCTCCTCTTCCTTCTCCATACAGACTTGCAAGATCAAATCATCCAGCCAAAGACAAAACAACCAGGACAAGGAAAAAACAAAAAACAATGATGTTGTTTCTAAGATTGATGTAGTTTTTTTTTACTTTAGATATCATTATTTTGCTCTAATTACCGAATTCTCTTGAAAAGTTGATTTTAATACAAGTTCTTTCATTAAATTGTATATTTAATACTTCAAGTAACTTGCCAAATTGATGATAGTAGCGTGGGTGACTATTCGGATCGATATATGTGCTTTTGTGATATTAAATTTCAAATTGAGGGTGTTGTTGTCATTTCATAAATAATTTCATATACCAATACATACGTGGCTCGTATTATTGTATCCACCGCATACTCATCTTTATCGAATCTCCTGAGTTCTGCTCCTCTTTTTTCAATTATAAAAGCTAAAATATGATCTCGTATTTTAGTTCTAGGTAAAAAAAAAAAACTTACCAAGAAAGAAAAGTTTCGCCGGAAAATATTACATAAAGAGTTATCTTTCCTATTCAATACGTTGAGGGGGTATTATTTTCAACCTTAAGGGCATGTTTGGAAAGCCACTCAGGTAATTGAAATTGGGTGTAATTGAGTGTAATCACACAGTTTGATCTATTTGTTTGACCAAGTAATTACATAATTATGTGGGAATTGCTGTAATTACACTGCTCCTCTTTGTGAACTTTTTGTCCTTCATTAAAGGGAAAAATATTCAAAACACACTCAAACTATGGCCAAAATTGCCATAACACACGTCAACTTTGCGGGGGTCCTATGACCCCCCTGGACTTATTTTTTGTGTATTATTTACGCTTTCAACCGGTGACCTGGACTAGCAAGTGAAGCTACTCTCCTTCAGCGCGTAAGAGAAGATAAAAACTATATGGACCAGTGTATATTTGCCACATGGCCGTCCAAATAACGTTTTTAGTTCCCCAAATCCAATATCAAACCCCCACAACCGGCTAGATCTTGTTATATTTTTCCACATTGAGTTTTTCCCCAAATTTTGTGGTAAATTCTTCTCTTTATGTTTCAATTCTTACCCAAGATTGGATTCTTACAATTTCTTTCCCCAAATTTCTGATTAAAAATCCGAGTTAGCTATGGAAGAAACAAGATTGGATTTGAATAAGCTTTGTATGGACAATGAAGATCCAATGTTGAATGCGGAGGTGCGATGCAGTCATAGTGTGTTGCTTCCATTGAAGACTTCCTGGTCCGACAACAATTCCGGAAGAAGATATTGGTCTTGCCCCTACTATGGTTCGAAGAAGTGTAAGTTTTTTCGATGGAGGGATCTTTCCAAAGTTGATGAAAGATCGAAATACATTATTCCAAAGTTGGTGAACAAAATGAAGGAGATGCACGGAGAATTAGCTTCAAAAGAGAAGAAAATTAAGGAGATAGAAGAAGGATGTGAAAGTTCTGAAATTGCCGAGATGTTGAAAGAGATTGAAATGGAAGAACAATCTTCCTCAAGTGATAAGAAAATGAAGGAGATGGAAGAACAGTCAAGTGTGATTAATCTGGGAGAAATTGAAAATGCAAAAGAGATAAAATCGAAAAAGAAGGGGATCAACAACTTTAGCTCTAATTTGATTTTCACATTTTGTATCTTGTTTTGTTTTGCTAGTTGGATCAGTTGGTTAATGCGAGGAAATGCTTCAACTTGTCATGACCATTTGCCTTAGTGTTTCTTGTATTTTTGAAGTTGAATGGTTTAGTTTTGTGCTTAATGTTAGGTAGGCAGTGCTTGGAAAAATGTTTTTTGTGTTGTGGTTAATGTTAGTTAAGAACTACTTTTCCCTTTTCTTTTGTCTTGTGGTTAATGTATGTTAGGAAATCCTTTTTAGTTTTCTTTATTTTGTGTTTAATGTAAGTTCGAAGTTGATGAATGAAATCCCTTTAATTTAGAAAGCAAAGGTGTTATATGTGCTCCGACATAAACCTTGCTTAAATTGAAAACACGAAGACCTAGTCTAATCTATTTCTATGATCTCCTGTTATTTACAACAAGGAAGTGTATCCGGTCCCTAGCAGTGTCACAGGCCTTGAAACACAGTACATCCCCTGTCCTGAATCCGTTAGCATCTATAAATTCTTTCCATCCTTGATAGAGGCGCGTATGAGCACCAACTTTGTATTTCATTTTGTACGCACCTCTTTCAGAAATTACAACAGCTTCACGATCATCGTCTAGGAGAAATTCAGGAATGCTACTTGGAAGGATCTGCGGAAAAACATGTGATTAATAAAACTAAAATAACAAATAAACTAGATGAACACTTACGAAATCATCCTTTTCGTCGTATGATTTGGTCAATTTTTTCTCAAAATAAGCTACCATTTTCGAATTAAGGCTCATGTTAGAGGCTGTGTAGAATGCTATTTCATAGTATTAGAGTGTGAGTGAAAGCCTATATTTATAATGTGTTTTGCAATAAATTACCCACTACTTAACCCCCAACCACCTTAGTTGTTGTTGACCACCTTTAAATCCGGTCAAAAGCTTGACCACATTTAGTGAGCAACATTAATTTCATTCAAAATGCTTGACCAGATTTGGTAAGCAACATTAATGTAGTTCAAATGCCTGACCAGATTTCACTTGGTCCATAAACTGCACATTTCAAAAAGAAACAGTTGCATCAACATAGGTTGCACATTCTGGACATTAGAAATGTGCACCAACAATTTCAAAAAGAAACAGACATTCTGGACATTAAACATGTGCACCAATCAACTGTTGAAAGAGACAGAACTTACTAATAAAAACAGACCTTGGTATATATAAACAATTGCACCAATATAAGTTTGTACAAAAGTAGTGCATCACATTCATGATAACACAACATTCAAGTGCAGTAGCATAATGTCACAAAACAAGCATCTAAACCACAACTACTTTAGTTTGTTTATGATGCTTGTGAAGTACTTCTGGGCCTTGCGCTTGCTGTTGGTGATGCTTCAGAAGTACTCCTTGGCCTCGCACTAGCTTTTGCTGGTGCATCAGAAGTTAATGGATTTTTCCTTAGCCTTCTCCTAGATCTTGTTGGTGCTTCAGAAGTTGGAGTTGCCTTTCTTGGCCTTCCCCTAGCTCTTGCAGGTGCAGCACTTGATTCAGCAAAGCTTGGCTGAGATGCTACAGCAATATCTGGTCGATTACCATAGTTTGTTCTACCAGAATCCTACCAAAAACAGTAGTGTCAAATCAAAACCATTACTACAAAGAGTATAAAAAACAGAGTTTACTTTAAAAGCTCATACTTTCAAAGGACGACCTCTTTTATTATGGTTTTTATCATGAAAAATGCTGCAAGTCATGTCAACTCCTTTTCTTGACAACTTACCATAACTTTTTAACTCAGTGGCTTCTCTTCTCCTGACCTTCTTTGGTCTGCTTGGCATAGGCTTTATAGACTCATGCCACATTTTCATATTGGTGATTGGTTGAAGAAAATGACAATAAGTCCTCAAGTAGGTCTCCTTATTGTAGCAGCTATCAACAAACACAATGGGTTCATACTTCTTATATAATATGGCAGCAAGGGCATGTTGACATGGTATTCCCTTGAGCATCCAGGCCCTACAACTGCAAGTTCTATTTCTTAAATCAACAGTATGTTGATATGGCCCATCACTAATTTCAAACCCTCTCTCACCATTGAAATCAATATTACATTCCATTGACTTTTTACGTTGATTTCTAGTACCCTCAGTGCTATTAGAGATATTTTGGTTAACCATGTTTTTGGAAATTGACTCAACCTATTCTAGTCATTACCTTCACTCTAATCTCTTCAAGCATAGTGATAATGATTTTATGCCTTGGTCCTAAAATCCAGGCATTGAAGCTCTCAGACATATTATTGTCCGCACTATCACATTTAATGTCAGTTCTAAAGTATAGTTTACTACCAAGTTTCAGGTGGGTAGTACAGTAAATCTGCAACACTATCCTTACCATCCTTGGCAGTACCAAGCTGTTTCATTTTGTCCAGATTTATCTTCATCTCTCCTTCAAAGATGCTTTTTGCACACTTCCAGAATTGGTTCCTTCTTTGAAGACCTCTCCATCCTTTTGTCCAGTTAGCTAGGATGTGTCTTGCACACATCCTGTGCTCCACCAGTGGTAAAAATTCTTTCATAGTTGATTGAAGCCCCTACAATTTTGAGAAACAATTATATATGAATGGACAGAAACTAAATGAAGAAAAATAAAAGTGATTGTCATACTTTTTGCATGTCTGATATCATTGTGTAATTGTTGCCATCTCCCATTCCCAAATCAGCTATCAACAATTTCAAAAACCATGTCCAAGTGTTCTTATTCTCATATTCCACTATAGCCCAAGCAATAGGCAACATTTGATTATTAGCATCCTTAGCAATAGCAGCCAACAGCTGTCCTTTGGCTATTCCCTTTAAGAAACAACCATCCAAACCAATACATTTCCTACAACCACCTAAAAAGCATTTTTTCAAAGCATCAAAGCAAATATAAAAACTTTCAAACACCAACCTACCACTTTCACCAGAGTCATCAACCTTAACAATACAAGTACTCCCAGGATTAGTTCTCAACATTTCATCCCTATAGTTAAATATTCTTCTAAACTCTAACACATGATCACCCATGATTTCTTGGAGTACTTTAGCTCTAGCTCTTCCGGCAGTGGTTTTTCCAACATGTATGTTAAGTTCTTCCCTAATCAACTGCTGAAACTTGAAAATCCTAATGTTTGGCTGTTCTGTAATTCTATTCTTGTAATGCTTGGACAAGAACTTAGCATTGGACATGTAATTTTTAGTAGTCTTGACACACCTATGTTTAGGATTGTAGGTTTTGATCATGAAATCATTAGTCTTCTTGTCAAGACTTGCATATAGTAGCCATGGGCAGCCATCTCTACACCTCACCCTAACCTTTTTGGGCTCATTGACAAATTTCTCTAACTGCGCACCCCTTTGAAGTGCATATTTTGTAACAGCATCCCTAAACTCATTCACATCCTCAAAAACCATCCCCAACTCAAACAGTATTGTCAAAAATTATCCTTCTCCTAGCTTTTCTAGACCCTGACTCATCATCTGTATCTGATTCAACACTATATGCATCAGAACTGACATACACTGGCTCATCCCCAGCAACCTTACCTTTTAAGCTTGTATTAGGAGTAGCAGTTTCATCAAAGCCCAGATCTGGACCAACTTCACCAACAAGAATTTATCCAGGGTCATTTGGTATCCTTTCTCTTCTTTTCCTTCTCTGATATGACCTCCTTTCAGCCCTCAAATTTATGCACTCTTCATGAACATCATCACTTTCATGTTCAGCATCATGTTCATTAAATAGTTAGGTTGGTCAGACTCAGAACTATCATCAGTGGACTGGTCAGATTCAAGAATAGGAAATTTACTACTTAATGGGTCTTTAGAAGTAGCAGTTTCAGCAGGTGCTGCAGTTTCAGTAGCTGCTGGTCTTTATTAAAAGCAAACCCATCCCCTTCTTGGATACCCCCGTCCCTTTCTTCATTAAAAACAACCAAAGATTTCTCATTGGGGCTAGTGTGTTCCAAAAAATCAATGGGACCATCTACATTATCTAAATTATCAACCATGTGACAGATATAGATTTCAATAGTATCCCCATTTTCAAAACTTTGTGAAATTTCCAAAATGTCCGTATCAGTTTGGATTTCTACAACACTGTCACTATTAGGTCTCCTAACACAAAATGAACAACTTGTAGTATACCCTAATTCTTTAATATAATCCCTTAGTTCAAAAAAGGACATTCTGTCCACATCAATATCCAAAAACTCTGTTATTTGTCCACCCTCATACTTTGGTTGCCCACTACTAACATCCAAAACCCCACCATGATACCATCTCAATGTTACTAATACAAACCCACTCATACCTGAAATTACAATTCAATAATAGTACAAACAATCAGTACCACACATATACAATAACAATAGATGGTCAACAACAATCACAACCCCACACATACATCAAATAACAACAATTAAATTCAGACTTGTGACAATACAAGGCCAAACAATGTATAAAATCAGATTTTGGGGTGAAAATAAATTGGACGCACTTACAACAGTAATACTACACAACATAAGATTACACATCTCTTAACCCCAATAACCCCAATTTAAACTAGGAAAAACCCATAATTTTTCAACAAACCCTAGAAATTCATACAACAATGTCACAAATCCTATATAATATAGAAAAAAATAAACTTTACGCGTCCAATACAGACAAAGAACATGACTAGCCTGGTATTTTTTCAGTTCACTAAAAGCTTGACACAACCTTGAAGATAAATCGATGATTTCGGATCAAAATCCACCGCGATGTTACCACCTAAACTTAGTTTAACTATGATTCATGCTGATTTGCAGAATAAAATGATATTTGAGTGATTAAAATGGCAGAAATCGAGGGGAAGGTGAGAGAGAATTTTGGATTTCAAATTTTGGAAAGCAAAATAATGAAAATGACCCGTCTGGTTTTAACTTTATGAGCACGTGCATACACTCAAACTTGTTTGAGTGACTTTGTCCGGTTGAAAGAGAAAATAATACACAAAAAATAAGTCCAGGGGGGTCATAGGACCCCCGCAAAGTTGAGGTGTGTTATGACAATTTTGACCATAGTTTGAGTGTGTTTTGAATACTTTTCCCTTCATTAAAAGACTCTAGAGAAAATTGCTATTTACTATTTTCCTTAAATTATTATTTAATTATCTTTATAATATGAATCTTTTTTTTACTTTGACAAATATCTTTTTGAAAAAATAAAAACTCATCGTTATTTTTGGCAAATTAACAACTACCCTAGGAGGCAAACCAAGGAAGACACTAATTATTATTTTGGTACATATGATGCCTATAAAAGGAGGCTCAGATATATTTTGATGATACATTGATACAACTTTCAACCTAATATACATACAAAAGTCATGCCGGTTAGTATCTACTAGTAAACTATGCCTGTGCGATGCATGAAGCCCAACATGATTAATCTGATTACTCATTTTAGTTAGTCTTTATGGTTTGTATATTTTGCAAATGTAACTGCAATTCGCTATAGTGAGTCTTCATATTTTGTTTTCTTTTCTTTTTAATTTCCCCCTTAATTTTCTCAATTGTTGTTAAAATTTGTCTTATTTTGGTTATTTTTGCCTCTTTTTATATTTAGTAAGTTGACAATTCAAATATCCTACATGCCAAGTTTATAATCACAAGATTCAAAAGATATTTTATTATATTATACACATTTTTAATTTAAAACCACAAGATTCAAAAGTCTATCTTATTTCTTAAACTCCATGTCTAGTCAAACGTAGACACTTAAATTGAGACAGATGGAGTATATGCCAAATGAAGGAAATGAAAGGACAATTGAGATATTGTGGACACGTGGGGACTTAAAAAGTAAACACACAAGATGTAGTATTAATGTTAAACTTCTAAAATGTGCAGATGTTAGTCCTAGTTTATAGTACAAATTCAGTTGCTTTTTGTGCAACTTATTGTTACTATGTTCGTCCACCTTGGGCGTTTGTTGTTAAATAAAAAAAAAATATCTTATTTTGGTTATGTTCGCCTCTTTTTATATTATATTATTCACATTTTTAATTTAGAGCCACAAGATTTGAAAGTCTATCTTTATTTCTTAAACTCCGTGTTTAGTCAAACGTAGGCACTTAAATTGAGACAGAGCGAGTATATGCCAAAAAAAGGAAATGAAAGGACAATTCAAACACTGCGGACTCGTGGGAACTTAAAAAGTAAATACACAAGAGGTAGAATTAATGTTCAACTTCTGAATTCAGTTGCTTTTTGTACAACTTATTGTTACTATATCTGTCCACCTTGGGAGTTTATTATACATAAGAAAAACATAGAATAGAAAAATAGACATATTTTTAGTAATGTGGCCAAGTAATATGGGACGAAAGAAGCACCTCATTTATTAATTCTTAAAGAACGTGAAAAGTCAAGTATAGTAATGTGGCCAAGTAATATGAGACAAATGGAGTACTTTATTAATTCTTAAAGCCAAGTAATATGGGACGGAGGGAGTACTTTATTTATTAATTCTTAAAGAACATAAAAGTCAAAAGTGAATAAATAAAAGTGCACGGAGGGAATAAATGTATCGGAAAATTAAAATTGAATCTTTTTATACAAAACGTGTCCATTCATCATTAATGAAATTGGCAAAATTTATAGTACAATCTAACGTGTCCTTCACCAGTGAAATAGGGTACAACATGGAATGCTCTATGTACAATTTGTTAATGCTGTGTTGGTCCTCCTTTGTCACTTATATATAATAGAAATAATATATATAATATAGAATAGAATATAATAGAAATAGATGGGTACAACATGGAATGCTCTATGTACAATTTGTTAATGCTATGTTGGTCCTCCTTTGACACTTATATATAATAGAAATTTTACCTCTTTCTTTCTATTACTCAATTTTTGTTCTTTATTCTTTTATCTTTTTAGGACAAATCTATTTTTTCTTTGTTTAATAAATCGTAGTTGTCAATATTCATAAATCCCCAGGCATGACCTGAAATCTGCTATCATTTAATGTGCTCCAATATTGATGTTCATCAATTTATGCAGATGATAATTCAAATTCATCAAATTATTTTGCACGATGTAACACTATTTTACGAGGTACGTCATAATAGAATTGTTTTTCAGTTTGCCCTAGGTCTTTTTCATTCCTAATGTTACTCCATGTGCTCTAACATTAAAGAATTGGACTTTTTTTTTTGTGTTATTGAGTTCGTGAATGATAAGAATACACAAGTTATGAATATCAAATTCCTTTAAATTAATAATTACTTACTCCGAACTCCCAAAGTTGAAAAATTCTGTTTACTCTTGTAGAGATCAGGGAGAATAAAACGTGAAACGAAAAGCTTTAATTGTTGAATCAACCAATTGTCGTTTTATTTATTAAAAATAAATTATTGCTTTATGTGATGTGGTGCTTAGATAGACCTTATATAATATAAATCTTTTTCATAATTAATGGACGACTGTCTATTCTAATACCATCTTGATTGTGTGCTCTGTTACAGAGCACTTTTTTACTTAATTATATATATGCAACATATTTAATGATGATATATATATAGTTGTTCTTTTGCAGTTTTTTGTGATGAGAAAGATGAAAGGAAGGAGGTTACAATTGTAATAACTGTCGCAGGAGTCTTTTTCGTATCCAAGTTCGTTTTGAAGAAAAATACACTCATAATACTAATAAACATGAATACTTCATATTGCAAAACGCAACTTCGACAAAATTTTTAATGTTGGACTGCATAATTTCAACAATATGTTTTCTTACATGACTAACGATAGATTGAACTTTTAAGATGAGTATTTAATGTCATCAACAAGAACTTGGTAACTATAGGTCAATCAATTGTATTGACAAAAAGGAACATATACCAAAACATCATCTATGAAGAGATATTAGGTGAAATGCAATTACATAACATATTATTATTTCATACTATAAAATAAGTACAACTACAAATACTATATATCTTTATAGATTTTGAAGGCATCCACATTTTTATACAATTTTTTCATCTATGTAGTAAGTATATCTTTACCGTTTAAATGAATGTTATATTTATCCTAACGCCAGTTGCTATTTCACATAATTTAATCTTTTTGCACATTTTTTTTTTAAAATCTTTAATTTGTCTTAGTGTGACATAGAAGGAGTTTCAATCTTAGACACAAAGTAGTCAAAGCAACAGAAGAAAAATACCAACATATTCAGTGCGGTCCTACAAATGAGGTCCGGAAAGAGTAGAAAGTATGTATACCTTACACTACCTTCATGGGGTAGAGAGGCGAGACGATTTCCAATAGACCTTCGGCTCAAAAGAACATATATTAGCACACATTTAAAAGGAACAAAAAACATCAACTGGAGATAGAATTCAGGCCATCTCCGGCACCGACCACCGGCGTGATTCCGACGCCATCACTTCCCTTTTTCGAGATGTGACGCGTTACTTAATCTCTACGTATTAGATTAGATTTGATTCCCTGTGTATTTGGATTATTAACTTTGAAAAATACTTAACTATTTACGGTGGGCCTCTTTCTTATCCAACCGTTTACTTAGCTCACTTCTCTTTTGGACAAAAATAATAATTTATTCAACAGTATATTCCTATCTATTTATTTTATTAAGGATATTTAATTAGCATAGAGTCTTAAAAAAAAAAAAAAAAGGAAGATATTTGAGGGATACATTAGCTAACTTTTTTTTTTTGTTACCTAATTTGATATCCACATTGAAGCCTGACTATATTCGATTCCCAATATAATCTTTTTCATTCTCAGAACTCGACATAACCCATGTTAGTTTAGCTAACTTATGTAACATACTAAAGACATTTTAAAATTTCAAAAACTTTATTTTGTCATGTCATTTTATAGGACCATCATAATAGGTTAGTTTTATAGATAGTCCTTTAATTTTTTTATTTTACTGTGCTAGAGTTATTAAACTTTTTTATAATGGAAAAAATCATTTAACTGACCTAAGTATCACAAAAGTTATCTTTTTTTAAATTAAAAAGTCACTCAACTTGGCCTAAATATTATAGAGAGTCATCGGGGAGAAATAAAAGAGTTATTTTTTATGATACTTAGGCAAATCTGGATGATTTTTTTGTTACCAAAAAAGTCATAAGTCCCTTTTAGGAGTCAGTTCCTTATATGATCACTCAACTTAAGGAAATTGCCTACTAAAGTCATTTATCTTTTCTTTGTTCCTCATATAGTCACTGAAGTTTATGCATTTGCCTTATAAAGTAACAAGGGTCAAAAGTCACTTTGAAAATAAAAGAGAAAGGGCCAAAGTAGTCCCTTAAGTTTGGACTTTGAGTTAAAACGTCCCTTATTTTTTTAACACCGAAAAATAACTGTCCTCGAACTATTTTTCACTTTTTTACTTCATAAATTAGATTGTGTTCGTCATATAGGTAAGTATATAGATTATAAAAAAAATCATAATATTTAAAAGTACAAAGAAATGAAGAGTGTTAACGTAGAGCGTAAAATAGGTACTAAAATTTTTAAATGAGATAAAAGGAGGAACAACTATTGTTCGAAGTTGCGAGAGCTGTTGAATTTTTTTATCAGGGTTGTAGGGGAAAATAATTTTCACCAAAATAATATTACAAGATTGAAAAAATAATATTTGAAGTACACAATGATGATATAGGATCTCCTTATTTCACGTGATATCGAATGACTTATATTATTATGATGATATCCTTCTATATATATCTATGTGTTTTTCTTTACAAAAACGCTTTATGATTAATTTTTACATATGATTTTTTTCCTATTAGGACCTAGTTTTTTTGTTTGAAGGAATTCATCGTCTTCCTTATTAATTATGAATGTCCTGACAATAATTTGTACCATAGAAGAAACTAACAACTAATTTAAACTATTTTATCAAAATAAAGATTACTCATAAAATGAATAAATAGAAAACATTATTTTATTGTTGAACTCCTAAGTTTCCAACCAAATAAACTATATACATGCTATTTCACATTGTTTTTTTAGTAGTGATAAAACGAAAAAGTTTTTTTTCATTTCGAAAGTTATTAGTCACAATTTTTTGTGTGTTTCGTTACTTTTAATATCACAACTAAAGTTGAACTAAAATTGTACTATTTTGTATCATTAAAAGGTTCTTAATTTTTAACGTTAAACAATAAGACTATTTTAGTAGAAAACGCAAACATAAGGAACTACTTTGACCCTTTTTCTTTTATTTGCAAAGTGAGTTTTAGCCCTTGTTACTTTGTAAGGCAAATGTATAAATTTCAATGACCATATGAGGAATAAAGGATAGATAAATGACTTTACTAGATAATTTGCTTAAGTTGAGTGACCATTTGAGGAATTCACTCTGCCTTTTTGAGATAGTTAGGAAAAGTTCGGAAAAGTTCTAGGTCATTTTGTTGACTTTATGTGATACTTATGCAACGTTAATTTTTTTTTTGTTACAAGAATTGATTTAGTGATGTGTATAATAAAAGTTGAATGATCATCCATAAAATTATGTAATGATAGTATATAAAGTTAATTGTTATTAACAATATAAGAAGCTTAAAATTTAAAACTTTTCAAATATGAAAAACTCTTAATTTTTATAGGGCCAAGTAAAAATGAAAGAGTCATTAAAGCAGATGGAGCATTACATTTTATTGAAGATATTGTATCAGAAATAACTAACCAATTGCTATTAACCTTTTTCTTATAAGTTTTAGAAAACAATTAACGATGCTTTTCTTTAAAGAAAGATAGCGCACAATTTAAGCTCGTTGCAATTGTACAAACAAAAAAATATAATATAGGAGTATATTGTTTTTCCAATGTGAAAACAAGGAATAAGTATCTATAGGTGTAAAAGTAAATAATATTTTAAATATTTGGGCTTATGGATTTATTTTCTTGAAGGAATTAATATGAAGATTGAAACTAGTTTAGTAATGGATAAGCTCGTGAGATAATCATCTTTGAACCCATAACGTCACAAATCAAAATAAAAATGTGTGCAGCGTGTATTGTTGGAATTAGTATTCAATTATTATTCTCGTCTTTAAAAGTTATTAAATTATAAACTTAGTAGCAGCACTTCTATCTTCACGCATTTCTCTTTCTTTTTCTTTCCTCCTATTCCTTCTCCATACAGACGCGCAAGATCAAATCATCCAGCCAAAGACAAAACAACTAGGACAAGGAAAAAACAAAAGACAATGATGTTGTTTCTAAGATTGATGTAGTTTTTTTACTATAGATATCTTTATTTTGCTCTAATTACTGAATTCTTTTGAAAAGTTGATTTTAGTACAAGTTCTTTCATTAAGTTGTATATTTAATACAACCAGATTCTATCTTCGCTTTGTGTACAGGCATGGGTGGAGCCAATGTAGGAGTTATGAGTTCGGCAGAACCCGATAACTTTGGCTTAGATCTTGTATTTGTACTTAAAAAAAAATAATATGTGCAATAATCTATTCAAAATTCAGTAAGCAAAAAGAATTGTGGTCCAGTCCTCGTTCACTAAAAATCATATACACGTGTAGACACATGTCACACGTTTCTTGAATATGTTTGTGTGCATTATAAAGTTAAATATTTTTCATTGAGCAAATTGTTCATATATTTTTTTTCACAATCCTTACGCGATTTCACTCTTTGATGTCTTGAATTAACTTAAGAAATTGATAATTACAGGAAAAAGATACATTTTTAGGTGGGACCCTTATGGGTATAATCAGGGGCGGAGGGAGGAAGGGCCAAGGGTGTCATGACCCAATTCGTGAATCGTGATGGCACACACTGTCCCCCAGGTAGGCGAATCATTCCCAAATCATTTTAGTCATTTATAAGAATTATGCGGAAATAAACAATGATTTAGCTAATAGATTCAAATTATAAAAATGATAAGTGCGGAAGCAATAATAACTCCAAAATCTGGTCTGGACTACTACAAGAGCCACTATCGCATATATACAAGTCTGATAGGAAGTATAAATCTCAATTATCAATACTGTCTCAAAAATACAAAGTGGACAGTTAAATACAAAGAAGAGTTTTCGGATTGCGGATCTAGCCCAAAAGCTCACCCTGGAATGTCTGTCAAGTAGACTCAAATCACTTTCGAGGACGGGAACTGGAACTAGTAACAGACTCTGCACTCAAAGAAGAGTACAACAAGAATAGCATCAGTACAATCAACAAGTACTGGTAGGTATCATAGGCCGACAACAATTAGTTCACACATATGAGGAAAGAAATCAACAAGTAGGCGGATAAGCAATCAAGCATACTCACAAATCACATTATCATAATAATCAAGGACTTCCACCCACACATACGTCATACAGAAACTCACTTTCCAAGTCATAAGCCTAGGTGAAGCTTTAAAACCACAAGTCTGTCGAGTCTCAATAATATCAAATCGATAATCACAAATCTAAGTTCTGAACCTAGGCAGAGTCACTAATCTACAATCTGGTCCAGTCTATAATCAGATCTATGCCACAACAATGGTACAAACAAACTATACCAAATCATAAATAAATAGTCATATGATGATGCAAGATAAAATGTAATGATGTGCAATGCAATACAATGCAATGCACTAGCCAAATACATCAAACATGTACACACATGCTAAAGGCATTGATCGCACAATAGTCATGACCCGTGGGGACCCCTGGCGTCCATGTACCACTCGCTCCGGAACAGACCTCGGATCACAAGTTCACACAATAGGTCACATCTTCATCCCCTGTCAAATGTGCCTTATACACATCACAAGATAGGTAACATCCTTATCCCTTGACAGATGTGCCTTATATATATTGTATGTAAGATAAGTATTCAAATATGGTTCAAGTATAGAAACCCCAATTTAGAACATTACCACATATGTAAGCATGAGGAATGAGAATGAATGCATAGTACTCAACCATGGAATGAATCGACGAACCAGTTCAATCAGCATAGAGAGTCTATAACACCCTTTACTTCCAAATATAGCAAGTACACCTCACAACTAAGTTTTGTATCACTAAAGTGCTCCATTTTCTCACTAGTCATTATCAGTATCAAGTCATAATTCGATATCAATATACATGTAAAATGAGAATGTATGCCATGCATGATATCATCATCAACAGTTAATCATAATCAAGATTTCAACCGTGTATTGTCATAATTATACAACACGATTCAGGCCTAATCTCATCACTCTTCCTTTCTCCGATGATAAATGACACAACAAGAGAGAAATTAGTGTAACACGTATCACAACACAACAATTAAGGCAACAAGCCTAATCACAACAACAGAGCAACAAGCCACAATCAACAACAACCAACCTAATAGAATTCCATCCCTACTCCATACCCGAAGTCCTAGCATGCTTTCCCCGTTAACATCTAACTCCCACATATGTTTCACAAGTTGGAGTCTAACAGAAAGGTAAGTTGTAACCTACCTCGATGTCGAGCTGGTGCCACGAACCGCCAAATCTAAGTCTTTCCCCTCCGAAGTGCCTCAGATTGCTCGTATTCTAACAATTAGCAATGCTAAGTAAGCATATGACTGCAATAAACCAACTAATTAGAAGAAGAATCAGTTCGGGAAAAGTTAATCAAAATACCCCTAACGAGTCACGATGGCAAAACAGGAAATTAAGGGTGAAGTTACCTTACCCAAATTCTCATTAGTCAATATCCTTAATCACATGAAGT